>NC_069501.1:1264822026-1265424125 GCF_027579735.1 Bombina bombina | reverse complement strand
CTTAAATATGGAGCCACTCCACGTCAGAAGCAGAAGATAGAAGATACCGTCTGGATGAAGACTTCTGCCCATCTGGAGGACCACTTCTGCCCATCTGGAGGACCACTTCTGTTGGCTTCGTTGAGGACATCTTGCAACTTGGATGAAGACTTCTCCCGGTAAGTGAATCTTCGGGGGTTATTGTTAGGATTTTCTAAGGGTTTATTGGGTGGGTTTATTTTTTAGGCTAGGGCTTTGGGCCGCAATAGAGCTAAATGCCCTTTTAAGGGCAATGCCCATCCAATGCACTTTTCAGGGCAAATGGGAGCTTAGGTTTTTTTTAGTTAGGCTTTTATTTGGGGGGTTTGGCTGTGTGGGTGGTGGGTTTTACTGTTGGGGGGGTTGTTTGTATTTTTTTTTACAGGTAAAAGAGCTTATTTCTTTGGGGCAATGACCTGCAAAAGGCCCTTTTAAGGTCTATTGATAGTTTAGTTTAGGCTAGGTTTTTTTTAATTTTTGGTGGGCTTTTATTATTTTGATAGGGCTATTAGATTAGGTGTAATTAGTTTAAAGGGACAGTTTACTCAAAAATGTTCTCCCCTTTAATTTGTTCCCAATGATCCACTTTACCTGCTGGAGTGTATTAAATTGTATACAAGTAGCTCCTTTACCCTTATATTGGCATTTGAAATAGTTGATTTAGCATGTGGTATCCCCATCTATTCTGAAAGTTTGTGGCCGCAGGTCCCAACTATAGATAAGCTTTGTAAACACAGCCAGCAGAAGAAATTACACTCCCAGTGGGATATAGCAGAGATAAGGTAATACAATGTTGATTTTCCATTGTTCTCTCCAAGTACTGGTGATTGTTTTATGGACAGATATAAGATAAAGAAGCAGGTATATGTATACAATGTGATACAGTAATGAGATCTGATTATACCTACAAGCTCAGCCCATTTTATTAGGTTGTGGCTTCAAAATACAAAATCAGAGCTTTAATATACACAAAAAAACATAAAAAGCTATTTTTCATACATTTTTTCTCTGCAGCTGGTAAAAAATGCAATTGTAAACACATTAAGCGAAAAACTATTGTTGAGTATACTGTCCCTTTAAAGATCTTGTAATTTGTTTTTTATTTTCTGTAATTTAGTGGGCGGGTTTTTGGTAATTTAGCTAATTTTATTTAATTTATTTAATTGTATTTAATGTAGGGGATTTATTTAATTGTAGTGTAGTGTTAGGTGTTAGTGTAACTTAGGTTAGGTTTTCTTTTACAGGTAAATTTGTATTTATTTTAGCTAGGTAGTTAGTAAATAGTTAATAACTATTTAGTAACTATTCTACCTAGTTAAAATAAATACAAAGTTGCCTGTAAAATAAAAACAAACCCTAAGCTAGCTACAATGTAACTATAAGTTATATTGTAGCTAGCTTAGGGTTTATTTTATAGGTAAGTATTTAGTTTTTAATAGGAATTATTTAGGCAATGATAGTAATTTGTATTTAGATTTATTTAAATTATATTTAAGTTAGGGGGTGTTAGGTTTAGGGTTTGACTTAGGTTTAGGGGTTAATAAATTTAGATTAGTGGCGGCGATGTTGGGGGCGGCAGATTAGGGGTTAATAAGTATAATGTAGGTGGCAGCGATGTTGGGGGAATTAGATTAGGGGTTAATATTATTTAACTAGTGTTTGCGAGACGGAAGTGTAGTGGTTTAGGGGTTAATATGTTTATTATAGTGGTGGAAATGTCCGGAGCGGCAGATTAGAGGTTAAAAATTGTATTATAGTGTTTGCGATGCGGGAGGGTGTTAGTGTACTTTTTAGCACTTTAGTTATGATTTTTTTGCTACAGCGTTGTAACATAAAACTCATAACTACTGACTTTAAAATGCGTTACGAATCTTGACGGGGTAGGGTGTACCGCTCACTTTTTGGTCTCCCAGGACAAACTCGTAATACCGGCGCTATGGAAGTCCCATAGAAAAAAGACTATATGCAATTTCCGTACGTTGGTTTACGGTAAGTCCAAAAAAGTGTTCGGTGACCCTAAACTTGCAAGACTCGTAATACCAGCAGGCGTTAAAAAGCAGCGTTAGGACCTGTTAATGCTGCTTTTTCAGCTTACCACAAAACTCGTAATCTAGCCATATTTTTCTTAATATATGCATATATATATATATATATATATATAGTACAAAAGGTCCAGCACTCACTATACTGCATCAAAGCTGGGGTGCATCTCTCGTAGTATATAAGTAATAGATCCAAAGAGAGCACTCACCATAAGTAAAAATGTGTTTAATTAAAAGTGCTGTAAACGTTTTCGGGGAGTAACCCCGTCATCAGACAGAAAAATATCAAACAAGTGTACTCACCAAATAGTTCTCTAAATGTGTTTGTGTGGATCGGCCGACGGTCCCCGTGGGAGAACACCATTCCGGAAGTAGAAGTGACGTCATCACGCCGGGTTCCAGCATACCTGGTGTACAATTGGACAATGCTGTGTGTAAACAATAGGTTGTCATGGTATCAAATGATACTAAGTAACTGGGCATTGGTACATATTAAATAAACCTGTAGGAAATGCCCAAATGTAAAAAGCTGTGATATTGAATGAAAAGTGTATTACATTGTGACATAGTGAAAGTTACTGTTGTGACAATCAGGCATTAAACAGATTGAAGTTAAAAACAATTTTACCGAGATAGCCAGAGGAGATAATAATAGAAGAGACACAATAAGGAAGGTGGGTGCAAGCACAGTAAGAGGAAGAGAGAAAAAAAGGAGAAAAGATAAGAGGAAAAAAGGGGACAAAAGGAAAAAGAAGCAGATGGAAAAAGGAAACGGAAGGGCGGAAGGGGAAAGATTTAGTAAAGTGGGGCATATATACAACTTCACTAGGCCATAGGGTGTGCTATTGGTAAATGAGTCTGCACTGGAGAGGTACAATATATTGTAAAGACCAATGGGTGGTATCTCTAGCGGGTATTATACTGGATACGTGGCATCCATTCTCAGGGTTTATTCCACGTATTAATCAGATTTAAAGCCAGAGGCTAAATATACAATAATTGCTTAGTTAAATATATAGAGTGTATATAGGAATGACTAAAAGGGGGGGGGGGAGAAGAGGCAGAAAAAAAGGGGGACAAGAAAGAGAGAAGGGGGGCGGAGAGGAAAACCAAAATATATAAATTAATGGTATATGGCTTGTGTCTAAATTCTTAGGCCTAGATTTGGAGTTCGGCGGTAAATGGGCTGCTAACGCTCCGCGGGCTTTTTTCTGGCCGCACCATAAATTTAACTCTGGTATCGAGAGTTCAAACAAATGCTGCGTTAGGCTCCAAAAAAGGAGCGTAGAGCATTTTTACCGCAAATGCAACTCTCGATACCAGAGTTGCTTACGGACGCGACCGGCCTCAAAAACGTGCTCGTGCACGATTCCCCCATAGGAAACAATGGGGCTGTTTGAGCTGAAAAAAAACCTAACACCTGCAAAAAAGCAGCGTTCAGTTCCTAACGCAGCCCCATTGTTTCCTATGGGGAAACACTTCCTACGTCTGCACCTAACACTCTAACATGTACCCCGAGTCTAAACACCCCTAGCCTTACACTTATTAACCCCTAATCTGCCGCCCCCGCTATCGCTGACCCCTGCATATTTTTTTAAACCCCTAATCTGCCGCTCCGTAAACCGCCGCAACCTACGTTATCCCTATGTACCCCTAATCTGCTGCCCTAACATCGCCGACCCCTATATTATATTTATTAACCCCTAATCTGCCCCCCTCAACGTCGCCGACACCTGCCTACACTTATTAACCCCTAATCTGCCGAGCGGACCTGAGCGCTACTATAATAAAGTTATTAACCCCTAATCCGCCTCACTAACCCTATCATAAATAGTATTAACCCCTAATCTGCCCTCCCTAACATCGCCGACACCTAACTTCAATTATTAACCCCTAATCTGCCGACCGGAGCTCACCGCTATTCTAATAAATGTATTAACCCCTAAAGCTAAGTCTAACCCTAACACTAACACCCCCCTAAGTTAAATATAATTTTTATCTAACGAAATAAATTAACTCTTATTAAATAAATGATTCCTATTTAAAGCTAAATACTTACCTGTAAAATACATCCTAATATAGCTACAATATAAATTATAATTATATTATAGCTATTTTAGGATTAATATTTATTTTACAGGCAACTTTGTAATTATTTTAACCAGGTACAATAGCTATTAAATAGTTAAGAACTATTTAATAGTTACCTAGTTAAAATAATAACAAAATTACCTGTAAAATAAGTCCTAACCTAAGTTATAATTAAACCTAACACTACCCTATCAATAAAATAATTAAATAAACTACCTACAATTACCTACAATTAACCTAACACTACACTATCAATAAATTAATTAAACACAATTCCTACAAATAAATACAATTAAATAAACTAGCTAAAGTACAAAAAATAAAAAAGATCTAAGTTACAGAAAATAAAAAAATATTTACAAACATAATAAAAATATTACAACAATTTTAAACTAATTACACCTACTCTAAGCCCCCTAATAAAATAACAAAGCCCCCCAAAATAAAAAATTCCCTACCCTATTCTAAATTAAAAAAGTTACAAGCTCTTTTACCTTACCAGCCCTGAACAGGGCCCTTTGCGGGGCATGCCCCAAGAATTTCAGCTCTTTTGCCTGTAAAAAAAACACATACAATACCCCCCCCAACATTACAACCCACCACCCACATACCCCTAATCTAACCCAAACCCCCCTTAAATAAACCTAACACTAAGCCCCTGAAGATCTTCCTACCTTGTCTTCACCATACCAGGTTCACCGATCCGTCCTGAAGAGCTCCTCCGATGTCCTGATCCAAGCCCAAGCGGGGGCTGAAGAGGTCCATGATCCGGTCAAAGTCTTCATCCAAGCGGGGCAGAAGAGGATCTTCCATCCGATTGAAGTCATCATCCAGGCGGCATCTTCGATCTTCTTCCATCCGGAGCGAAGCGGCAGGATCCTGAAGACATCCAGCGCGGAACATCCATCCGGACCGACGACTGAACGACGAATGACTGTTCCTTTAAGGGACGTCATCCAAGATGGCGTCCCTCGAATTCCGATTGGCTGATAGGATTCTATCAGCCAATCGGAATTAAGGTAGGAATTTTCTGATTGGCTGATGGAATCAGCCAATCAGAATCTAGTTCAATCCGATTGGCCGATCCAATCAGCCAATCAGATTGAGCTCGCATTCTATTGGCTGATCGGAACAGCCAATAGAATGCGAGCTCAATCTGATTGGCTGATTGGATCAGCCAATCGGATTGAACTTGATTCTGATTGGCTGATTCCATCAGCCAATCAGAAAATTCCTACCTTAATTCCGATTGGCTGATAGAATCCTATCAGCCAATCGGAATTCGAGGGACGCCATCTTGGATGACGTCCCTTAAAGGAACAGTCATTCGTCGTTCAGTCGTCGGTCCGGATGGATGTTCCGCGCTGGATGTCTTCAGGATCCTGCCGCTTCGCTCCGGATGGAAGAAGATCGAAGATGCCGCCTGGATGATGACTTCAATCGGATGGAAGATCCTCTTCTGCCCCGCTTGGATGAAGACTTTGACCGGATCATGGACCTCTTCAGCCCCTGCTTGGGCTTGGATCAGGACATCGGAGGAGCTCTTCAGGACGGATCGGTGAACCTGGTATGGTGAAGACAAGGTAGGAAGATCTTCAGGGGCTTAGTGTTAGGTTTATTTAAGGGGGGTTTGGGTTAGATTAGGGGTATGTGGGTGGTGGGTTGTAATGTTGGGGGGGGGTATTGTATGTGTTTTTTTTACAGGCAAAAGAGCTGAAATTCTTGGGGCATGCCCCGCAAAGGGCCCTGTTCAGGGCTGGTAAGGTAAAAGAGCTTGTAACTTTTTTAATTTAGAATAGGGTAGGGAATTTTTTATTTTGGGGGGCTTTGTTATTTTATTAGGGGGCTTAGAGTAGGTGTAATTAGTTTAAAATTGTTGTAATATTTTTATTATGTTTGTAAATATTTTTTTATTTTCTGTAACTTAGATCTTTTTTATTTTTTGTACTTTAGCTAGTTTATTTAATTGTATTTATTTGTAGGAATTGTGTTTAATTAATTTATTGATAGTGTAGTGTTAGGTTAATTGTAGGTAATTGTAGGTAGTTTATTTAATTATTTTATTGATAGGGTAGTGTTAGGTTTAATTATAACTTAGGTTAGGATTTATTTTACAGGTAAATTTGTTATTATTTTAACTAGGTAACTATTAAATAGTTCTTAACTATTTAATAGCTATTGTACCTGGTTAAAATAATAACAAAGTTGCCTGTAAAATAAATATTAATCCTAAAATAGCTATAATATAATTATAATTTATATTGTAGCTATATTAGGATTTATTTTACAGGTAAGTATTTAGCTTTAAATAGGAATCATTTATTTAATAAGAGTTAATTTATTTCGTTAGATTTAAATTATATTTAACTTAGGGGGGTGTTAGTGTTAGGGTTAGACTTAGCTTTAGGGGTTAATACATTTATTAGAATAGCGGTGAGCTCCGGTCGGCAGATTAGGGGTTAATAATTGAAGGTAGGTGTCGGCGATGTTAGGGAGGGCAGATTAGGGGTTAATACTATTTATGATAGGGTTAGTGAGGCGGGTTAGGGGTTAATAACTTTATTATAGTAGCGCTCAGGTCCGCTCGGCAGATTAGGGGTTAATAAGTGTAGGCAGGTGTCGGCGACGTTGAGGGGGGCAGATTAGGGGTTAATAAATATAATATAGGGGTCGGCGATGTTAGGGGCAGCAGATTAGGGGTACATAGGGATAACGTAGGTGGCGGCGATTTGCGGTCGGAAGATTAGGGGTTAATTATTTTAAGTAGCTGGCGGCGACGTTGTGGGGGGCAAGTTAGGGGTTAATAAATGTAATACAGGGGTCGGCGGGGTTAGGGGCAGCAGATTAGCGGTACATAAATATAACGTAGGTGGCGGTCGGCAGATTAGGGGTTAAAAATTTTAATCGAGTGGCGGCGGTGTGGGGGGAGCTCGGTTTAGGGGTACATAGGTAGTTTATGGGTGTTAGTGTACTTTAGGGTACAGTAGTTAAGAGCTTTATAAACCGGCGTTAGCCAGAAAGCTCTTAACTCCTGCTATTTTCAGGCGGCTGGAATTTTGTCGTTAGAGCTCTAACGCTCACTTCAGAAACGACTCTAAATACCAGCGTTAGAAAGATCCCATTGAAAAGATAGGCTACGCAAATGGCGTAGGGGGATCTGCGGTATGGAAAAGTCGCGGCTGAAAAGTGAGCGTTAGACCCTTTAATCACTGACTCCAAATACCAGCGGGCGGCCAAAACCAGCGTTAGGAGCCTCTAACGCTGGTTTTGACGGCTACCGCCGAACTCCAAATCTAGGCCTTAGTGTTTGGTTGAGATCTAAGAGGTATATTTCAAAGACATATATAAACTGGCCAGAGTAGTAAATTACTATGTTGCTCAATATTTAACGGTTGTGGAAAAGCATTGAATTAAGTTAGACATATATGTTAAGTTATATTAAACATGTGTAGGGATGAAGATCTGGTAGGAGATGATTAGCTGGGGGCTTATTAGGGCCATTCGATATGCCATTCATTTGGTTATAGGAAGCAGTGCCAGTCCAAGTAGATGTTTAGTCCATTGGGGACCAGAGTGCCCAGTTCATAGGTCCATCTTGCCTCTCGTTGTAAGAGTAGTCTGCCCCTATCTCCTCCTCTTGTTAGTGGGGGTACGTGATCTATAAGAGTATATCTTAGATCTTTAACTGTGTGGCCCTTTTGGAGAATATGTCTGGCCACCGGTTGATCTGCCTGGCCTCTATCTATGGCAGTCCTAATTGCTGATCTATGATTGGCCATTCTTATGCGGAGGTTGTCTGTCGTTTTGTCCACATAGAATAGGCCACAATTACAATGAGGCAGATAAACCACGTATGTTGTGGTACATGTAAGCCTGTATTTGTGGTAGTATTTCTTACCACGTTGTGGGTGTGTGAAGTAAGTGCCTGTAGTTAAGCCGTTACAAGTGGTACATCTTAGGCATCGATAACACCCTGGTTTTCCTTGTAGCCAAGTGTTTTTTTTTTGGTAACAGTGGATTGGATCTGTATGTACCAAGCTATCCCTGAGGGATATTGCTCTTTTAAAACCCACTCTTAAGACCAGAATGTTTACTAGTGGCAAGTTGTTATCGGTAGCAATTATCTGCCATTTTTTTTGTATAGCTCTAGATATCCCCTGTTTGTCCTGGGTATAGGTTGTGACAAATGTCATGCATGTCTCTATATTTTCTTTTTCCACTTTTTCTTGTTTTTGCAGCTGTTGTTCTTTAATTTTCTGTATTGTTTTTACTGGATATCCCCTCTGTTGAAATCTGTCTTGCATCTCATTCAATTGTATGGCGGTGTTGAGCTGTTCTGTATTGTTCCTTATTACTCTTGAGATGGGCAGTGCTTTTTTGAGAGCCAGGGGGGTGACAGCTTGTATAGTGGAGGACTGAGTTTTGGTCTGTAGTTTTTCTGTAGAGCGTGGACTGTAGTGTTCCTTTTTTATATAGTCGAAGATCGAGAAAGTCCACTGTATCTTTGCTATAGTTGATCTTAAATTTTAGGGCTGGGCATACCATATTAAGTGCCTGGTGCCACTCAAGTAGTTCCTGTTCGGAACATACAGTATATATATAGTATATCAGTTTGTTGCATTATACTACCTGCTTTGTTTTTAGATTAGATTAGATTCGTTTTATTGTCATTGTACAAAGTAGGAAAACAGAGACAACAAAATTATATTTGAAAATCTAACCAATCCTATACACAGATAGCACTATAATGGTAAAAACTAATAGATAGCAAAAAATTCAAGTGACTTGTGCAGAAAATTTCTATACCACAAAAGTAAGTACAATGTAAGTGTAATAAAGTACAAGTGCAAAAAAAAAAATCAGTTCCATACAAAAAAGTATATATATGTGTAAAAAAATGTAATAAAAAATTAGTCATCTTGCACACATATGTGTACATTTGCATTATATATATGATGTGAATCATGAGTGTTTTATATGAATCATATGTGTATTTTATATGTGTTATGTGAATGTAAAGTGAGGTGAAAAAGAACCATTAACAGGATAATCAATAAATAAAAATTAAAACCATTAATTTAGCACTTTCTTCAATATAATAAAAAGATCTAATCATCAGAAGGATAAAAAAATTAAAAAAGGATATGAGCATAAGAGAGATTTTTAAAAGTTATTATTTAGCAGAGTAATGGCTCTTGGGAAAAAACTATTCCGTAATCTAGCAGTTTTTCCTTTTAAGCTTCTATAACGTCTCCCAGATGGTAAAAGGGCAAATAGTCTGTTGCTAACATGGAAAGGATCATGAATAATTCGATAGGCCTTTAAAAGACTACGTCTGCTTTGAAGATCTTCAATGGTAGGTAGCTGAGCACCTATGATATACTGGGCGGTTTTAACAACCCGTTGCAGAGCTTTGCGATCAGAATTAGTACAGTTTCCATACCATACTGTAATACAGTTGGTGAGAATACTCTCAATAGTACAGCAATAAAAATTAATTAAAATCTGAGTAGATAAATTAACTTTTTTCAGTGTTCTTAAAAAATAGAGACGTTGTTGTGCTTTTTTCACTAAAGTTGAGGTGTTCAAAGACCAAGTCAGATCCTCAGAGATGTGTGTGCCCAGAAACTTGAAACTTGGTACACGTTCAACCTCAGTTCCATTTATATGAATGGGCAATTGTAAACATCGATTAGATTTCCTAAAATCAATAATAATTTCTTTAGTTTTTTTAGTGTTTAGGTCCAGGTTGTTCTCAGCACACCAAATAGCCAGTTGCCTTATTTCTTCTCTATAAGCTGATTCATCGTTGTTACTGATCTGGCCTATCACAGTGGTGTCATCAGCAAACTTGATAATACTATTGGATACATACTTAGGCAAACAGTCATGGGTAAAAAGAGAATATAGCAGTGGACTCAATACACACCCTTGTGGAACACCAGTATTAAGGGTCAGAGTAGATGAGGTGTGATTACCAATTTTTACCAATTGCGGTCTGTTTGTCAAGAAGTCCAGAATCCAGTTGCATAATAAAGTATTTATGCCAAGATCATGGAGTTTGGCAACCAGCTTAATAGGAACAACTGTGTTAAATGCCGAACTAAAATCAATAAACAACATTCTAACATAGGTGTTATTGTGATCTAAATGAGTGAGGGCAAAATGCAGAGCTGACGAGATAGCATCTTCTGTTGACCTATTTTGGCGATACGCATATTGGTTAGGATCCAATGCAGGTGGTAGGCAAGTTTTAAGATAGGCCATGACCAGCCTCTCGAAACATTTCATAAAGGCTGAAGTGAGTGCAATGGGGCGAAAGTCATTAAGACAGACTGCTGTTGATTGTTTAGGCACAGGAATGATGGTGGTTTCCTTAAAGCATGTAGGAACAGTTGTTTGAGCCAGAGACAAATTAAAAATATCAGTAATTACTGTAGCCAATACTCCAGCACAGGATCTTAACACATGTCCAGGAATATCATCAGGACCAGCCGCTTTATATACATCCACCTTGGAGAGGATCTGATACACTTCAGCAACGGAAAAACTCAGGGGTGGTTCATCTGGTGGATGCATAAGTTTAGTAATTGTTTCTTTGTTTTCACGGTCAAATCGGGCATATAAATAGTTAAGTTCGTCTGGAAAGGAAGCATCATTAATTATGGGGACTGTGCTTGTGGTTTTATAGTCAGTAATGGACTGTATACCTTGCCACATTCTTCTGGAGTCAGAGTTGTTATTAAAGTGCTCTTCTATGCGTGTTTTCAAGTCAAATTTAGCTCTTTTTATTCCTTTCTTTAAATTGGATCGTGCTAAACTATAAGCCTCAGCATTACCAGTTCTAAATGCAATGTTACGGGCTTGCAATAAGAGGCGAACCTCTTTGTTCATCCAAGGTTTTTGGTTAGGAAAGGTTTTGATCCTCTTATAGGTGGTTTCCTTGCTGATACAATAACAAATATGATGTAGGACAGATGATGCATACAAGTTTAGATCAACTTGAGAGTCACTCTTGTCTCTTACAGCAAATGTAGGCCAGTCAGTAGATTGAAACTGTGCTTGGAGTTTTTGAGTCGCACCCTCCGGCCAAACTTTAACTATTCTTACAGAAGATTTTTCACTTTTAATTAGTGGAGAATACCTGGGGTATAAAAAAAGTGCAAGGTGATCAGATTTGGCCAAATGTGGAAGAGGTAGTGCTTTATAAGCATCAACAATGTTTGTATAAACATGATCTAATATTGTACTCTCTCTTGTAGCACAGGTAACATTTTGATGAAATTTCGGTAACACAGTTTTTAAATTTGCATGATTAAAATCGCCTGCTATAATGTAGGCTCCGTCTGGTTGAGCAATTTGTTGCTTATTTATCGCTTTTTGAAGTTCTTTCATTGCAATTTTTGCATTAGCATCAGGTGGAATATATGCTGCCATAATAATAACAGAAGTGAATTCCCTAGGTAAATAAAAAGGCCTGCACTTTAGCATCAAATATTCTGAATTAACAGAACAGTAGCTTTCAGTGATTGTAGAATTAGTGCACCAGTGGTGATTTATATAAATACATAGCCCACCACCTTTGGACTTTCCAGATTCAATACTACTCCTGTCTGCTCTGAAGATATCGTAACCCTCAAGTTTAATAGCATTGTTTGGAATATCATCATTTAACCATGTTTCTGTGAAAAGTAATATGTTACTGTCTCTGATGTTTTTGCATGCATGCATCCTTAATTTTAGTTCATCGATCTTGTTAGTGAGAGATCTCACATTAGCAAGAACAATACTGGGCAAGGGGACTCGATGGGGAGACGCTGACAGTCTATTGCGGATGCCTCCACACTTGCCACGCCTCTGTTTACGATCCCTCCGCCGTCTGTGCGCTCCTTGCCCCGACAATGCAGACACCGGAGGCTCCCCAGCAGTCCACGGCAAACTGACAGGCACACAGATGCTCCGAAGGTTAGTAGAAACAGTTTGTGAGTACTGAATTCTGATATCCAAAAGTTCCAGCCTGCTGTACCTAATATGTGCGGTACTGATCACAGTTAGCAGGCTTAAGACAACCAGCAAAGTAGCAACCTGTGTAGTAGGATTAGCTGGATACAGAGCCTCGCGTTGTGCACGCACCGCCATCTTGGATCAGCAAATCCAGGATTGTTTTAATAAATTGATTGTTTTAATAAATGCTTCTATACATGTTGAGCCTGATTATGAGTGGAAAGCATTGCTTACACGAGCGTAATATTTGTACTTCACTCAGTAACACCAGTAGCACATATTAACATATAAAAATATTTGTATATTTATATAAATTACAGGGAATATTGAGTCCTCATAGACCGCAATGTAAAGGTCCTGCTCACCTTAACCCCTAAAAACTGTTTCATGCTGGGGGGTTTTTTAACAAAAATAAAGATGCTAAAAATGTATTTAATAAAAAAAGGGTCTCACATTTTATTTTGGGGGCAATGAAGGGATATTTTAAAATTAACCAGAGGTCTGACCTCTGATTAGTTTTTGGAGCACTATATTTTACCGCAAGTTTGTAATAGAATTAACCAGGCACTTGTAATGGATTGTTATTTATCGTGCACCCAAAAATAAATTTGCCCGTTTGCGGGTGCACGATAAATTGTAATCTAGCCCCTTAGTGACCAGAACATTTTTCAATTTTCTTACCTTTGGGACCAGGGCTATTTTTACATTTCTGCGGTGTTTGTGTTAAGCTGTAAATTTCTGCTTACTGATTTACTGTACCTGTACATATTATATACAGTTTTTATCATCATTAAATGGAATTTCTAAAGATACCAAATATAACATATTATGAAAACAAAAAACAAAAAACACACTTTATCTAACTTTGACCACCAAAATCTGTTACACATCTACAACTACCAAAAAATAACCATGCTAAATAGTTTCAAAATTTTGTCCTGAGTTTAGAAATACCCAATGTTTACATGTTCTTTGCTTTTTTGCAAGTTATAGGACAATAAGTACAAGTAGCACTTTGATTTTGCCAATCCATTTTTTTTTTCAAAATTAGCAATAGTTACATTGTAATCAGGAATCCCTGGATAACCCTTCACATGTAAACTTTTTTTTAGTAGACAACCCAAAGTATTGATCTAGGCCCATTTTGGTATATTTCATGCCACCATTTCACCGCCAAATGTGATCAAATAAAAAAAAATTGTTAACTTTTTCACAAACTTTTTCACAAACTTTAGGTTTCTCATTGAAATTATTTACAAACAGCTTGTGCAATTATGGCACAAATGGTTGTAAATGCTTCTCTGGGATCCCCTTTGTTTAGAAATAGCAGACATATATGACTTTGGCAATGCTTTTTTGTAATTAGAAGGCCGCTAAATGCCGCTGCGCACAACACTTGTATTATGCTCAGCAGTGAAAGGGTTAATTAGGTAGCTTGTAGTGAGCTTGTAGGGTTAATTTTAGCTTAAGTGTAGTATAGTAGACAACCCAAAGTATTGATCAAGGCCCATTTTGGTATATTTCATGCCACCATTTCACCCCCAAATGCGATCAAATAAAAAAAAAATTGTTCACTTTTTCAAAATGTTTCATATATGGCCTTGGCATTGCATTTTGGTAATTAGAAGGCTGCTAAATGCCGCTGTGCACCACACTTGTATTATGCCCAGCAGTTAAGGAGTTAATTATGTAGCTTGTATGGTTAATTTTAGCTTTAGTGTAGAGATCAGCCTCCCACCTGACACATTCTACCCCCTGATCCCTCCCTGACCCCCCTTAAACAGCTCTCTTCCCTCCCTCACTTCACAATTGTCCCCACCATCTTAAGTACTGGCAGAAAGTCTGCCAGTACTAAAATAAAATGCATTTTTTTTTATTTTATTTTTTATATTTATTTTGCAGTGATGGATTCCACTTAGCCCCCAACCTCCCTGATCCCCCCATACAGCTCTCTAACTCTCCCCCCTCTACCTATTTTCCACCATCTGGCCAGTTTCCTCAAAAACAATGTATGTATAAAAAAAAATAATCCAATTTTTCTGTAGTGTAGCTGCCCCCCCCCTCAACACCCTCTCCCCTTCCCCAATCCCTAATTACCCTCTGTCTCCCTCTCCATTCCACTCAACCAGCTTAATGTAGCATGCGCATGTGGCCCGCACCTGCAAGCGCTCACCCCTCCACCCCCGCGCACTCCTGATGACTTGCGTGCACTGCAGGGAGTAGGATCAGGAAGTCCCTCCAACGATGGGCCACCCACCCGCCTCGCTGCTACGGCCCCCACCCACTAACGATTGGCACCATTGCTGGCCGATGCAAAGATGGCCACAGAGTGGCTCTCTCTGCATCAGTGGCTAAAAAAAAGGTATTGCAGTGATGCGCACCCAACGTGCGCATGCAAAAAATGCGTCAGGCGTCCATTTGTACACTCACCTGTATTCTGGCAACTATGCTGAATAAATTTCACCTTTGACCAAGTTTTTGTTTCCGGATAAGCCTCCTTCCTTTTCCCTTTGGGGATCCTCATTTATTATATACAGCGGAAGGGATACCGCTAGTGGCTGCATGTGGACTTGAGCCCTGCCACTGATAGCAAGGAGCTGTATACACTTTCTTCTATGGGACCTTGTGAACCAGTATTCTCTGCGTAATGTAGCGCAGACCTCTGACGTCAGAGCGGGTGAATTACTCACCGAGGACGGCGTGTGGTGCCGACGTAGCCATTTCCTGCCGATGGGACTGGAGGGCCATCTGCCTACCCAGGAACATCGGTGGAGGTTGTCCGCACTTGACACACACATGGATCGGTCCAGTTCACAGGCCCTGAAGGGATCTGTTACTTCTCACACTTTGTTACTTTCTGCTCCTTCGAATACAGTGGAAACAAGATAAGTATCGGCTTATACTTATTGTACTTCAGTGACTTCTCCTGGACTTTCCCCTATATACGTTGCTTTATACATCATACAGCACTTTAATTGTGGGACTAATTGGACGTTACTTAGTCTGAGTCACCATACTGGATAATAGTCACTTCCAATGGAACATTTTCTAAGACAACTTGTTCTTACTTTGGAACTTTCACTTCATATATTAGCCGGCTTTGCTTGTCTTTTTCACCTGCTACTTGTCTTTCTGTGTATGTTATGAGCATATATATATATATATATATATATATATATATATATACATATACACACAGTATCCCACAAAGTGAGTACACCCCTCACATTTTTTATAAATATTTTATTATATCTTTTCATTTGACAACACTGAAGAAATGACACATTGCTACAATGTAAAGTAGTGAGTGTACAGCCTGTATAGCAGTGTAAATGTTCTGTCCCCTCAAAATACCTCACCACACAGCCATTAATGTCTAAACTGTTGGCAACAAAAGTGAGTACATCCCTAAGTGGAAAGGTCCAAATTGGGCCCAAAGTGTCAATATTTTGTGTGGCCACTATTATTTTCCAGCACTACCTTAACTCTTTTGGGCATAGAGTTCACCAGAGCTTCGCAGGTTGCCACTGGCATCCTTTTCCATTCCTCCATGAAGACATCACTGAGCTAGTGGATATTAGAGACCTTGTGCTCCACCGCCTTCCATTTGGGGATGCCCCACAGATGCTCAATATGGTTTAGGTCTAGAGACATGCTTCGCCAGTCCATCACCTTTACCCTCAGCTTCTTTAGCAAGGCAGTGGTCATCTTGGAGGTGTGTTTGGGGTTTATCTTGGTCTCATCGGACCACAGGACAGTTCCAGTGATTCATGTCCTTAGTCTGCTTGTCTTCAGCAAACTGTTTGCAGGCTTTCTTGTACATCATCTTTAGAAGAGTCTTCCTTCTGGGACAGCCATGCAGACCAATTTGATGCAGTGTGCAGCACATGGTCTGAGTACAGACAGGCTGACTCCCCACCTCTTTAACCTCTGCAGCAATGCAGGCAGCACTCATATGTCTATTTCCCAAAGACAACCTCTGGATATGATGCTGAGCATGTGCTTTCAACGTCTTTGTTCGACCATGGTGAGGCCTGTTCTGAGTGGAACCTGTCCTGTGAAACCGCTGTATGGTCTTGCCCACCTTGCTGCAGCTAAGTTTCAGGGTCTTTATATTTATGTAGAGCACCAATTCTTTTTTTCAGATCCTTAGAGAGTTCTTTGCCATGAGGTGCCATGTTAAACTTCCAGTGACCAGTATGAGAAAGTCTAAGAGCGATAACACCAAGTTTAACACACCTGCTCCCCATTCACAGCTGAGACCTTGTAACACTAACAAGTCACATGACACCGGGCAGGGAAAATGGCTAATTGGGCCCAATTTGGAAATTTCCACTACTCACTTTTGTTGCCAACAGTTTAGACATTAATGGATGTGTGATGAGTTATTTTAAAGAGACAGCAAATATACACTGTTATACAGGCTGTACACTTACTAATTTACATTGTAGAAGTAAAGTGTCATTTCTTCAGTGTCACATAAAAAAGATATAATATAACATTTACAAATATATTAGGGGTGTACTCACTTTTGTGGGATATTGTATGTAAAGAATATCCCATTGAAAAAGTTATAACTGCTGCGGTATTTAGTTGTTGTTTTTTTAACTTAATAAGGAGTTTTTTACTTTTGTTTTGATACAGTTTTAACTTTCAGAAATAAATAGAGAAAAGCACTCAACCTGGTACGAACGATAGCATAATAGCTTGTTCTATGGCTAGTTACCACCCAAGAAGCAGCCTCGGGAAGCTGTATGTGAAACGCACGTCAGGGGCACTCTTGCTAGGTCACATTACCTTTTCATTTTTAATTTTGCTTACTCAATACCTAATTCTGGATATTAACTTGTAACTTCATTGGCAGTCAGTATAACACTAATTGGAGCCTCCGCTATAGAAGGGGCTCTTTTCAGCTTAGCATTTCTTTGTTTGGCTCTGCCTCGCAAATTTCTCAAACACTGGCTTTTCAGCTCTCTCAGGAGACACCTGCTATTAGATCTCAGTGGTTAACATTAGCAGTTAAGAGACTTTAAGAATTTAGCGTGATATTATATAGTTAGGGTAAATCCTTTGCTTAACAGGGAATCAGAGTGCTGGTTACTTTAATCTGTGGTAACACCTTATGAGAGGGTTATAGTAGATTACCACTTATTAGTAACTATATTATACCAATTGTATCCATGTCAATTGGTGTAAAAACCTAACACCCTAACATAAACCCCTATTCTAAATATCCCTAATCTGCCACCCCGACATCACTGCTACTAAATAAAACTATTAACCCCTTAACCGCCGACCCCTGACATCACCAACACTAAAATAATGTATTAACCCCTAAACCGCCGGACCATAACATCTCAAAGACTAAACTAAACCTAAAAAACCCTAAACTGCCGGCCCCCCACATCTCAAATCACAAAATTACGCTATTACCGCTAAACCTAACTATCCCCTATACTTTAAATTAAACTTACAATATAACTATCTTAAAATAAATAAAAACTTACCTGTGAAATAAAAAAAACTAAGATTAAACTATAAATAAACCTAACTATTTTAAGAAAATAAAATAAATGAAAAAAAACAACCTAAATTACAAGATTGAAAAACCTATAACACACGAAAAAAATAAAAAAAATCTAACATTACCCCCCAAAAAATGCTAAAATTACAAAAAAAATAAAAAAGCACTAAAATTACAAACAATAATCAACGAAATTATCCATAATAATAAAAATCAAACCTAATCTAATAGTCCTTTAAAAACAAAAAAGCCCCCCCAAAATAAAACACCCCCTAAGCTAATAATAAACTACTAATAGCCCTACCAAAAAGGGCTTTTTTATGGCATTGCCCTAAGTTAAACAGGTCTTTTACCTAAAAAAATTACAATGTACCCCCTAACAGTAAAAACCCCCACCCAACCAATCCCCCAAAATAAAAAAACTAAACCTAAAAAAAAAAACCTAAGCTACCCATTGCCCCTTAAGAAGCATTTGTATGGGCATTCGGCTCTTTTACTGCCCATTAAAATAAAAATGCTTAAATTCTATTGGCTAATTCCATGAATTTAAACAGCTCTCATCCTATTGGCTGATTTGAATTTTTCAGACAATAGGAATGCAACGGTACCCTAATATAAAACGAGTACCTTGCTTTCAAGCTTCAGTGTGAGGCGGTCGATTGCATGAAGAGGAGGCTCCGCACTGGATGTCGTCGCCGGTCCTAGTCACCTCCGCGCCGCCACAGTAGATGAAGATGTCGCCACCTGGATGAAGAGTCCTCGCCGCCTGGATGAAAATGGATGTCCAGACTTCAGGAACTGTGAGTACATTTCCTGGGGTTAGTTTTTTTGGGTGTTTTTTTTTTTAGATTAGTTCTTTTTCTATTTTAATGGCTAGTAAAAGAGCTGAATGCCCATACAAATAGGTAGCTAAGGGTTTTTTTTAGACTTAGGTTTTTTTATTTTGGGGGGTTGGTTGGGTGGGGGGATTTATGTTTAGTGGGGAATTTGTAATTTAAAAGGCCTTTTTAAGCACTATTGGTAGTTAATTATTAGGTTAGGGGGTGTTTTTATTTTGGGGTGGCTTTTTTGTTTTTATAAGGCTATTAGATTAGGTTTAATTTTTATTATTTTATATAATTTAGTTTATTATTTTTTGTAATCTTAGTGGGGGTTTTTTTTCATAATTTTAGCGTGTTTTTTTTATAATGTTAGATTTTTTTTATTTTTTCGTAGTGTTAGGTTTTTTAAATTTTGTAATTTAGGTTTTTTTAAAAAATTTTATTTTATTTTCTTAAAATATTTATGTGAGGTAGGATTTAAGCAGCTCTCATTCCTAATAACTGAGTTAAAATTTTCAGCCAATAGGAATGCAACGGTACCCCAATATAAAAGGGGTACCTTGCATTGAATCCTTAGTGTGCGGCGGATGATCGCATGAAGAGGACATCCACATCAGACCAATGGACCTCTTCCTGGACCTCCGCCTCCACGCATCAACTGTTTTACCTCCACAGGGATGAAGAAGATGCCGGTCCCGCAATAGATGAAGAAGGAGCCGCCTGGATGAAGTTCTTTGGCTGGATGTCAGCAACTGTGAGTACCAATTTTGGGGTTAGTGTTAGTTTTTTTTTTTTAGTTTTTTTTAGATTAGGGCTTTTAATGGGCTGATAAAGAGCTGAATGCTATTTTAAGGGCAGTAAAAGAGCTGCATTACCTTTTAAGGGCAATGCCCATACAAATGCCCTTTTCAGGGCAATGGGTAGATTAGTTTTTTTTAGTTAGTTTTTTTATTTTGTGAGTTTAGGGGGTGGGGGTTTGTAATGTTAGGGGGTGTTTGTTGAAATTTTTTTAGCAAAAGAGCTGTTAACTTTAGGGCAATTCCCTACAAAAGGCCCTTTTAAGGGCTATTGGTAGTTTATTATAGATTATAGATTTTTAAACAGGGTATTAGAATAGGAATAATTTTTATTATTTTGGATAATTTCATTTGTTATTTTTTTGTAATGGGATTTTTTATTTTGGGGGTATTTTTTTTTTTTTAGATTATTCATTTTTTATTTTTAATGGGCAGAAAAAGAGCTGAATGCCATTTTAAGGGCAATGCCCATACAAATGCTCTTTTCGGGGCAATGGGTAGATTAGATTTATTTTTATTTTGTGGGTTTGGGGGGTGGGGGTTTGCAATGTTAGGGGGTGTTTGTTTTATTTTTTTGCAAAAGAGCTGTTAACTTTATGCCAATGCCCTACAAAAGGCCCTTTTAAGGGCCCTTGGTAGTTTATTATAGATATAGAAATTATTTATATTTTTTTGGATAATTTTGTTTGTTATTTCTTATAATGGTATTTTTTTTATTTTTTTTATTATAGTGTTTATTATTTTTTGTAATTGCAGTTTTAATTTTTTTTAGTAATATTAGGTTTTTTATTTTTAGTAATGTTAGTTTTTTTTTTTTTTTAGTAATGTTAGATTGTATTAGTGTAAACTTAGGTTTTATTTTTATTTGACGGCTAAGTTTGTATTTATTTTTAAATAGGTAGTTAGTTAATAATTGTAACTTTATTTTAGGTCTATTTTAATTATGTTAAAGTTAGGGGCTGTTAGGTTTAGGGGTTAATAGCTTAATTTAGGTTGTTGCAATGTGGGGGCCAGTGGTTTAGGGGGTAAATAGGTTTAGTTATCGTTGGAGATGTTTGGGAATGGTGGTTTAGGGGTTAATAGGTTTAGTTAGTGTTGGGGATGTTTGGGAATGGTGGTTTAGGGGTTCATAGGTTTATTGAGTATTCAAGTTAGTGTTGGCGATGTAGGGGAACTGTGGATTAGGGGTTAAAAGGTTTAGTGAGTGTTGGTGTTTTTTAGGAACGGTGGTTTAGGGGGTTAATAAGTTAAGTTAGTATTGACGATGTTGGGGAACTGTGGTTTAGAAGTTAATAGGTTTAGTTAGCGTTGATGATGTCGGGGAACTGTGGTTTAGGGGTTAATAGGTTTAGTGTTGGCGATGTTTGGGAACAGCAATTTATGGGTAGTGATGTCGCGAACCTAAAATTTTCGGTTCGCGAACGGTGGACTCGAACTTCCGGTATTGTTCGCGAACCCGCGAACCGCGCAAACCGCCATTGAATTCAATAGGCAGGCGAACTTTAAAACCTACAAGGACTCTTTCTGGCCACAATAGTGATGGAAAGGTTGTTTCAAGGGAACTAACACCTGGACTGTCGCATGCTGGAGGGGGATCCCTGGCAAAACTCCCATGGAAAATTACATAGTTTATGCAGAGTCTGCATTTAAGTCATAATGGGCCTAAATCAACTAACATTCCCAAAGTGTCTGTCTCAAAACATCCCGGACAGAAGATAGATTGATAGATAGGATAGATAGATATACATAGATTGATAGTTAGATAGAATCGATAGAAGAGAAAAAGATAGATTTGTTAGATATATAATTACCCTAATAAAGTCTAATAATTAAACATGCGTTCTTGGACCCAACTAGCTTGTGATTACCCATACAAAATATAATAATAAGACATCTGCTCTTGGTCTGCGACCCATGGTAACTATGTTGTGTTAATTAGTAATGTCCTTCATATTTTAATAGCTGTTACTCATACTTACCCTATTACCATATCGGTGGAGGTCTATATGGCCTGCATGATTACCCTTACAAAATATAATAACCAAACATATGCTCTGGGACCCATGGTAAGTAGGTTGTGTTAAGTAGTACTGTTCTTTGCAGTTTAATACCTGTTACAACACCAAATGGTGGCAGGTCTATCTGGCCTTCATGATTAGCTGCACCCAAACACAAAAAAAAACGAGTGGTCTTAGACTAACACCCATGGCTAACTCGGTTGTTTCAATTAGTACTATTCTCAGCACTTTCATCCCTGTTACGGGTGGTCTACATGGCCATCATGATTAGCCGAACAAAATACTACAATCCAACCTTTGCTCAGTCTTCATAGGCCCTTCATTGACTGTATTTTGATAGTACAGTTCTTATTATTTTTATAGCTGATACAACACCGAATGGTGGCAGCTCTATATGGCCTGCAAGATTAGCCGCACCCAATACAAAAATAAATCCAAGCGGTCTTGGATTAACACCCATGGCTAACTCTGTTGTTTCAAGTAGTACTATTCTTAGCACTTTCATCTCATCATCCCTGTTACTTCCAGGACTCTCGGTGGTGGTCTACATGGCCATCATGATTAGCCTAACCAAATACTACAATCCAACCTTGGCTCAGTCTTCCTAAGGCCCTTCATTGGCTGTATTTTGGTAGTACTGTTCTTATTAGTTTAATAGCTGATACGACACCAAATGGTGGCATCTCTATATGGCCTGCATGAATAGCCGCACCCAAAGCCAAAAAAAAGCCAAACGGTTTTGCACTAACACCCATGGCTAACTCTGTTGTTTCAAGTTCTACTATTCTTAGCTCTTTCATCTCATCCCTGTTACTTTCAGGACTCTCAGTGGTGGTGGTCTACATGGTCATCATGATTACACTCACCAAAAATATAACAACAATATGTGCGTGCAGGGAACCATGGTAAGGTTACTTCCTTTCGCAAAATCGAGTATAAAAGTTGTAGGCAGAGGTTCTGACCCTGCATTATGGCTGCACCTCTCCCTAAAAGAGGCATGCGTTACAGAGTCTGTGGGCATGTATGCAAAGAGCTGGCCTGCCTAAAAAGAGGAGCAAGGCTGTACAGGTTGTTCTCCTTCAGCCGTTTTATACGCTGTCCCACGGCCACGACCCTCAACAACCACAACAGAATGAAACACCACATATGCCATCCTTTTGAACAATAGAGTACAGGTATGGCATTGATTTTAGTTACACGGCGATATTTATTATGAACCGTGAAATTGAAAACAAAAAAATGATTGGACACCCAGTACAGTACAGGTGGTTCTCCTTCGGCCTTTTTAAGAATAGTGTTCCGGACCCCCAAAAAAACAACAGCAGAAAAGAGGACATATGGCATCCTTTTGAACAATAGATGACAGGTAAGGCATAGATTTTACAAAGCCATAGATATTTTTTTTGCAACTGTGATATAAAAAAAAACATTGATTGGACACTCAGAACACTTCTTTATCCTTAGGCCTTTTTATAAGAGGCTCCCGGAGCCTCAACTGAAACAACAGCATGAAAGAGGACATATGGCATCCTTGTGAACAATTGATTACAGTTAAGGCATTTATTTTATAATCCCATAGATCATTTATATGACCCGGGAAATAGAAAAAAACATTGATTAGACACCCAGTACACTTATTTATCCTCAGGCCTTTTTAATAAGAGGGTCCTGGAGCCTCAACCGAAACAACAGCATGAAAGAGGACATATGTCATCCTTTTGAATAATAGATTACAGGAAAGGCATTGATTTTAGAATCCCAGGGATCATTTATATGACCCGGGAAATAGAAAAAAACATTGATTAGACACTCAGTACACTTATTTTTCCTCAGGCCTTTTTAATAAGAGGGTCCCGGAGCCTCAACCGAAACAACAGCATGAAAGAGGAGATATGTCATCCTTTTGAATAATAGATTACAGGAAAGGCATTGATTTTAGAATCCCAGAGATCATTTATATGACCCGGGAAATAGAAAAAAACATTGATTAGACACTCAGTACACTTATTTTTCCTCAGGCCTTTTTAATAAGAGGGTCCCGGAGCCTCAACCGAAACAACAACATGAAAGAGGAGAAATGTCATCCTTTTGAATAATAGATTACAGGAAAGGCATTGATTTTAGAAACCCACAGATCTTTATTTGCAACTGGGAAATAGAAAAAAACATTGATTAGACACCCAGTACACTTATTTTTCCTCAGGCCTTTTTAATAAGAGGGTCCCGGAGCCTTAACCGAAACAACAGCATGAAAGAGGACATATGTCATCATTTTGAATAATAGATTACAGGAAAGGCATTGATTTTAGAAACCCGTGGATAATTTTTTGCAACCGTGAAATCTAAAAAAACATAGATTAGACACCCAGTACACTTCTTTATCCTTAGGCCTTTTTAGCAGAGGCTCCAGGACCCTCACAAAAACCAGCAGCAGGAAAGAGGACATATGGCATACTTTTGTAAATTAGATTACAGGAAAGGCATTGATTTTAGAAACACAGAGATCATTAGTTGCAACCGGGAAATAGAAAAAAAACATTGATTAGACACCCAGTACACTTATTTATCCTTAGGCCTTTTTAATAAGAGGGTCCCGGAGCCTCAACAGAAACAACAGCATGAAAGAGTACATATGGCATCCTTGTGAATAATAGAATACAGGAAAGGCATTGATCTTTGAAACCCGTGGATAATTTGTTCCAACCGTGAAATCTAAAAAAACATAGATTAGACACCGAGTACACTTCTTTATCCTTAGGCCTTTTTAGCAGAGGCTCCAGGACCCTCAACAAAACCAGCAGCAGGAAAGAGGACAAATGGCATACTTTTGTAAATTAGATTACAGGAAAGGCATTGATTTTAGAAACACAGAGATCATTTATATGACCCGGGAAATAGAAAAAAACATTGATTGGACACCCAGTACACTTCTTTATCCTTAGAGCTTTTTATAAGAGGGTCCCGGAGCCTCAACAGAAACAACAGCATGAAAGAGGACATATGGCATCCTTTTGAAAAATAGATTACAGGAAAGGCATTGATTTTAGAAACACAGAGATAATTTGTTATAACCGGGAAATCTAAAAAAACATTGAATAGACACCCAGTACACTTATTTATCCTTAGGCCTTTTTAGCAGAGGCTCCAGGACCCTCAACAAAACCAGCAGAAGGAAAGAGGACATATGGCATCCTTTTGAAAAAAAGATTATAGGAAAGGCATTGATTTTAGAAACCCGGAGATAATTTGTTGCAACCGGGAATTTGAATAAAAAAAATGATTCGATGGACACCCAGTACAATTCTTTCTCCTTAGGCCTTTTTATAAGAGGGTCCAGGACCCTCAAACAAAACACCAGCAGGAAAGAGGACATATGGCATCCTTTTGAACAATAGAGTACAGGAAAGGCATTGATTTTAGAAACCCAGAGATAATTTTTTGCAAATGGAAATTTGAATAAAAAAAATGATTTGATGGACACCCAGTGCACTTCTTTCTCCTTAGGCCTTTTTATAAGAGGGTCCTGGACCCTCAAAAAAAAAATACCAGCAGGAAAGAGGACGTATGGCATCCTTTTGAACAATAGAGTACAGGTACAGCATTGATTTTACAAACCCAGAGATCATTTTGGTCAATTGTTAAATAGAAAAAAAAAATGAGTGGACACCCAGTACACCTCTTTCTCCTTAGGCCTTTTTATAAGATGGTTCAGGACCCTCAAAAAAAAACACCATCAGGAAAGAGGACGTATGGCATCCTTTTGAACAATAGAGTACAGGAAAGGCATTGATTTTAGAAACCCAGAGATAATTTGTTGCAAATGGAAATTTGAATTAAAAAAAATGATTCGATGGACACCCAGTACACTTCTTTCTCCTTAGGCCTTTTTATAAGAGGGTCCAGGACCCTCAAAAAAAAACACCAGCAGGAAAGAGGACGTATGGCATCCTTTTGAACAATAGAGTACAGGTACAGCATTAATTTTACAAACCCAGAGATAATTTTGGTCAAATGTGAAATAGAAAAAAAAAATGAGTGGACACCCAGTACACCTCTTTCTCCTTATGCCTTTTTATAAGAGGGTACAGTACCCTCAAACAAAATACCAGCAGGAAAGAGAACATATGGCATACTTTTGAACAATAGAGTACTGGTAGAAACCCACAGATAATTGTTTGGAAAAGTGAAATAGCCCCAAAAAACATGATTTGACTCCCACTCCAGGTCGTTCTCCTTCAGCTTTTTTATAAGAGGGTCCAGCACCCTCAACAGAAACAACTGCAGGAAACACCACCACATATGCCATCCTTTTGCTCAAGCGAGTACAGGTATGGCATCCATTTTAGAAACCCAGAGATAATTGAGAGGAACCAGGAACATTTTTCTAAAAATTTGATGGGGCACCCATTACAGGTCGTTCTCCTTCAGCCTTTTTATACCATGGTATTGTATATGTGATAGTGAAAGACAGCACCTTTATTCCTTCTGGGGCACGGGAAAGGGTTAGCCAGACCCCAATATGTATTCAAAAGAAGTAGTTTTCCAGCCTCCAGTTAAATTTTAAAAAGACCTTTATTAATTTCTTACAGGGCCCATCATATCAACAATGTTTCAAACCTATTCTAGGTTCTTAATAGGTTTGAAACGTTGTTGATATGATGGACCCTGTAAGAAATTAATAAAGGTCTTTTTAAAATTTAACTGGAGGCTGGAAAACTACTTCTTTTTATACCATGGGCCACGACCCGCAACAGGCACAACAGCATGAAACACCACATATGCCACCCTTTTGCACAAAGTACATGTATGGCATAGATGGAACACGGAGATAATTTAGAGCAACCAATAGACGGATAAAGATGCTTGGTCGGTCCTACTCTTTCAAATTTGTGGCATTTTGCATTCAATTTAATGGTCCACCATATATGAGTGGTGTGCTAAGTTGTACAATTCGTAACAGTTTAATCACTAGTGTTATGTGCCTTATTTTTTTTATTTGAGTTTTGTACCCACAGAGCTGCAGCAGAGGCCAGAAAAATTCGGAATGTACAAATGACTGAAAAATTGGGGTATTGTTGTAGCAACTGCTGTAGCAGCGGCCAGAAAAATTGATGTTTGTAAAACATTTATAAAGTCCCCTAAAAGCTTGTGGCTTGAACACTAGTTGTTGGCAGATAAGTCAAGCAAGTCATCTGGCTTTATAAAAAAAAAAAAAAGGCCAGCCTGTGTACCAGTTGTAGCCCAAGCCAGCTCATCTCGTCATCAGGCCTTTTTTATTCAAATGTATCGCCCAATGTCAGTCCCTTCAGGATCCAGCCATCATTCATTTTTATAAAAGTGAGATAGTCAAGGCTTTTTTGACCTAGGCGACTTCTCTTCTCAGTGACAAAACCTCCTGCTGCACTGAAAGGCCTTTCGGACAGGACACTTGAAGCGGGGCAGGCCAGAAGTTCCATTGCAAATTGGGATAGCTCAGGCCACAAGTCCAGCCTGAACACCCAGTAGTCAAGGGGTCCATCGCTCCTAAGAGTGTCGAGATCCGCAGTTAAAGCTAGGTAGTCTGCTACCTGTCGGTTGAGTCTTTCTCTAAGGCTGGATCCTGAAAGGCTCTGATGGTGCATGGGAGTTAAAAAGGTACGCATGTCCTCCATCAACAAGACGTCAGGAAAGCGTCCTGTCCTTGCCGCCGTGGTCGTGGGAGGAGGATTAATTTCATCTCTTCCCCTGTTACATTCCTGTGGTGCTGTGACATAACCCTTATACGCTGTGTAAAGCATAGTTTTTAATTTATTCTTAAAATGCTCCATCCTTTCCGACTTGCAGGAATTTGGTAACATTTCAGGCACTTTATGCTTATACCGGGGATCGAGGAGCGTGGACACCCAGTACAGGTCGTTCTCCTTCAGCTTTTTTTATATGAGGGTCCCTCAACAGGCACGACAGCATGAAAGAACCCATTTGAACAAGGCTGGATGCCGAGCTAATCATGTCCCTTTCCTCCTCCTCACTGATCTCACTGATTGTATCTTGTTCCCCCCAGCCACGTACAACACCACGGGTACCAGAGAGGTGACAACAACGAGCAGCCTGGGATGCCTGTTGTGCTCGGTCTTCCTCCTCCTCCTCCTCAAAGCCACATTCCTCCTCTGACTCCTCTTCCATACAATTCTCTTCCTGCATTGCCGCAGGTCCAGCAAGCGATGCTGATAAGGCTGTTTGTTGGGGTGATGGACACCACAACTCTTCCTCTTCCTCTTCACGCTCATCTACTGCCTGATCCAGCACTCTTCACAGGGCAAGCTCCAGGAAGAAAACAAATGGTATGATGTTGCTGATGGTGCCTTTGGTGCGACTGACAAGGTTTGTCACCTCCTCAAATGGACGCATGAGCCTACAGGCATTGCGCATGAGCGTCCAGTAATTTGGCAAAAATATCCCCAGCTCCCCAGAGGCTGTCCTAGCACCCCGGTCATACAAATACTCATTAACAGCTTTTTCTTGTTGGAGCAGGCGGTCAAACATTAGGAGTGTTGAATTTCACCATGTCGGGCTGTCGCAAATCAAGCGCCTCACTGGCAGGTTGTTTCGACGCTGGATATCGGACAAGTGCGCCATGGCCATGTAGGAACGCCTGAAATGGCCACACACCTTCCTGGCCTGCTTCAGGACATCCTGTAAGCCAGGGTACTTATGGACAAATCGTTGTGCAATTAGATTACACACATGTGCCATGCACGGCACATGTGTCAACTTGCCCAATTTCAATGCCACCACCAAATTACTTCCATTGTCAGAAACAACCTTGCAAATCTCCAGTTGGTGAGGAGTCAGCCACTGATCCACCTGTGCGTTCAGGGCGGTCAGGAGTGCTGGTGCGGTGTGACTCTCCGCTTTCAGGCAAGTCAACCCCAAGACAGCGTGACACTGCCTTACCCGGGATGTAGCATAGTACCTGGGGAGCTGGGGGGGTGCCATAGATGTGGAGCAAGACGCAGAAGTTGAAGAGGACTCAGCCGAGGAAGAGGTTAGGGAAGAGGATGGAGTAGGAGGAGTAGAGGAGGTAGCAGCAGGCCTGACTGCAAGTCGTGGTGGTGTCACCAACTCTTCTGCAGAGCCACGCATTCCATGCTTGTCAGAAGTCAGCAGGTTTACCCAATGCGCAGTGTAGGTGATATACCTGCTCTGACCATGCTTTGCAGACCAGCTATCCGTGGTAATATGGACCCTTGCCCCAACGCTGTGTGCCAGACATGCCATAACTTCCTTTCTCACAACAGAGTACAGGTTTGGGATTGCCTTTTGTGAAAATAAATTTCTGCCAGGTACCTTCCACCGCGGTGCCCCAATAGATACAAATTTTTTGAAAGCATCAGACTCCACCAGCTTGTATGGTAAAAGCTGGTGGGCTAAGAGTTCAGACAAGCCAGCTGTCAGACGCCGGGCAAGGGGGTGACTTTGAGAAATTGGCTTCTTATGCTCAAACATATCCTTGACAGACACCTGACTGTGGGCAGATGACCAGGAACTGCTACGTAAGAGAGACTGAGTGGAGGATGGTGAGAGGGGGCAAGGAGGACAGCACTGGTTGACGTTGCTGAAGATGCTGGAGCAGGAGGAGGAGGGCGGCTTTCACTTTGTGTGCTGCTTCTACTCATGTGTTCTTCCCATCGGCCTTTGTGATGGGAGACCATGTGCCTTCGCAAAGCAGTTGTACCTAGGTGGGTGTTGGACTTCCCATGACTCAGTTTCTTTTGGCACAGGTTGCAAATGGCATCGCTGTTGTCAGAGGCAGACACACAAAAAAAATGCCACACTGCTGAGCTCTACGATGACGTTATTCTGGTGGTGGCAACAGCATGCTTTGATGGGCGTCGGTGTGCTGTCTGGCTGATCCCTGGTGACGATGCATGCTGTCTGACTGTGCCACTATCTCCTTGAGATGACCTCCCCATGCTTCCAAATCGTCTCCTCCTCCTCCTCCTCTCTGTCTCCCCATCTGAACTTTCCCCCTCTTCTTCTTCTCTTCTAGCAGGCACCCATGTGACATCCACCGACACATCATCATCAACCGCTTCACTTGTATCTGAAACATCAAGAAAGGAAGCAGCAGCGGGTACAACATCATCATCATCATCACACCGTACCTCCATGTCGGTAATGCTGCCTGACTGAGACTGATCACTATTATCTACATCCTCTGTCAATGATGGTTGCGCATCACTCATTTCTTCCAAATGATGTGTCACTAACTCCTGTGACAGATCAAGTGAAGCGGCTGTGGTGCTAGTGTTGGTGGTGGCGACAGGCGGGGGAGTGGCACTGGTCACTTGAGACCTGCCCAAAGCACAGCTGGACGTAGATGGTGCGTCAAGGTTAGGAGGACTAGCAGCGGAAGCTGAAGAAGATTGGGTGTCCTGTGTTAGCCATTCAACTAGGTCCTCCTCGGAAGTTTTCGCGTCCCCCCTGGCACCTGGCGTCTGAACAATGTGCATATTTGTAGGGTCTAAAGGAATCACAGCACCACGACCACGACCACGGAACCTGCGGGGTGGCCTGCCTTTGCCTGTCATTTTTATTTAAAATGGACACTAACAATACTATTACACCAATTGAGTGGTGGCACTGTGAAAGTGGACACAGTATATGCTGTGAGACTGACAACAACAAAAAAGACAGATGTTTTAAAAATAACAAATTGTTAATTTTTTTTTAAATATTACAAGTACTGTGACAACAAATATTATTGTTTGGCACTAGTTGGCAAATGGGCCTGTCTGGCACACACGCTGGGAGAAAGGAAACTGCAATTCAATTGCACTAGGAGACTGAAGAATCACAGTCAAAACAGTTATGATTAACAAAAATTCCACTCCTGTGACAATAAATATGATTGGTGGCACTAATTGGCTAGTTGGGACTGGCACACAGGCAGGCAGGCAGGAGGAAAATGCAATTCAAGGGCACTAGTAGACTGCAGATTGACAGCCAAAACAGTGATGATTGACAAATTTTGCAATACTGTTAAAATAAATATGATTGCTGGCACTAATTGGATAGTTGGGCCTGGCACACAGGCTGGCAGGCAGTAGAAAAGTGCAATTCAATGGCACGAGCAAACTGAGGACTAAGATCAACAATCAATTTTTTTTAATTTTAATTAGTAAATATACTGTGACAACAATTAGGATTGGTGTAAATAGTTGGCAAGACGGCCAGGCACAAAAGGCTGGCAGGCAGGAGGTAAATGCAATTCAAGGACATTAGGAGACTGAATACTGACAGTCAAAACAGTGATGATTGACAATTTTTGCAATACTGTTAAAAGAAATAAGATTGCTGGCAATAATTGGCTAGGTGGGCCTGGCACACAGCAGGCTGCAAGGCAGGAGGAAAATGCAATTCACTGGCACCAGCAAACTGAGGATTCGCCACAAATATTACCCAAAATTTAAATTTTTAATTAATAAGAATACTGTGACAACAAATATGATTGGTGTAAATATTTTTCAAGTAGGCCTGGCACACAGGCTTGGAAGGCAGTAGAAAAGTGCAATTCTAGGGCACGAGCAAACTGAGGATTAAGATCAACAATCAAGAATTTTTTAATTTTATTTAGTAACTATACTGTGACAACAATTAGGATTGGTGTAAATAGTTGGCAAGATGGCCTGGCACAAAAGGCTGGCAGGCAAGAGGTAGATGCAATTCAAGGACACTAGGAGACTGATTACTGACAGTCAAAACAGTGATGATTGACCATTTTGGCAATACTGTTAAAAGAAATAGGATTGCTGGCAATAATTGGCTAGGTGGGCCTGGCACACAGCAGGCTGCAAGGCAGGAGGAAAGTGCAATTCACTGGCACCAGCAAACTGAGGATTCGCCACAAATATTACCCAAAAATTAGATTTTTAATTAATACGAATACTGTGACAACAAATATGATTGGTGTAAATATTTTTCAAGTAGGCCTGGCACACAGGTTTGGAAGGCAGTAGAAAAGTGCAATTCTAGGGCACAAGCAAACTGAGGATTAAGATCAACAATCAAATATTTTTTCATTTTAATTAGTAACTATACTGTGACAACAATTAGGATTGGTGTAAATAGTTGGCAAGACAGCCTGGCACAAAAGGCTGGCAGGCAGGAGGTAAATGCAATTCAAGGACACTAGGAGACTGAATATTTGCAGTCCAAAAAATTATGATTTTTATTTTTTTATATACTGTTACAAGAATTATGATTGGTGCCACTAATTGGCTAGTTGAGCCTGGCACACAGGCTGGCAGATATGAGTCGTGGATGGTAGGTAGGGCAGCAATTTAACACATTATGCTGTGTAAGTGACAAAAAAACAGGCCTGATAGAAAATTAAGTTAGATTACACTAGCAAAATATTTTAAAATTTTAGATTTTAATATTAAAATAATGTTAAGAAGTGCAATGCACATATGAGTGGTCTCACTGGCTGGCTGCTACGTAGGGCAGCAATTAACAACAGTATGCTTTGTAAGTAAGATAGACAGTTAGACACAGGCCTGATAGAAAATAAAATTAGATTACACTAGCATAATGATTTAAAGACTTTTTTTTGGCAATTTAAAGAAAAAGGTTAAGCACATAAATATGAGTCGTGGCTGTCTAGCCTTGGAAGGGCAGCTATTAAAAACAGTAGGCTCTGTAAGTCAGATACACACACGCCTGATAGAAAATACTATTAGATTACACTAGAAAAATGATTTAAATTATTTTTTTGGGGGGGGAATTAAAAAAAAAGGTTAAACACATATGAGTCGAGGCTCATAGACTAGGGAGGGCAGTAAGTAAACACAGTAGGCTCTGTATGTCAGCAAAACACACAGACCTGATAGAAAATTATATTAGATTACACTATGAAACAAATTTAAAAATGTATTTTTTTAAATTTAAATTAATGTGAAGAAGATATGAGTGCTGGGTGGATGCCTGGCACAGACCAATTAACCAAAAGACTGAAAAAACAATGAGGTATATTAATGCTGTGTGAGCCTGACAGACACAGGCCTGATAGTAAATGTAATTAGATTACACTAGCAAAATATTTTTTTTTTTTTTTTTTTTTTTTTAAATTTAAAATAATGTTATAAACGGATATTAACACTGGTGGCTGGCACAGAGCAATGAACCAGAGTATATGCTGTGTGACACAGGCCTGATAGAAAAAGAAAAAAAAATACACTAGCAAAATAATTAAATTTTTTGGTTAGTTAAATTTAAACTAATGTTGTTAGGGAGATATCAGTGGTGGCAGTAATCACAGCAGCATATGCTGTGAGCCTTAAACACACAGCCTGAAAGCCAGGCAAATGCTAATTAAAAAAAAACGAAAAAAAAAAAAAAAAAACGGCACGAAATATAGCCCTAAAAAGGGCTTTTTGGGGTGCTGTACTTGCAGCAGAGATGAGTGGAGTCCTTCTGGACTGTAAATACACTAGCCTAGCTATGTTTTTCCTATTAATGTCAGGAGCAAAAACACAACACGTCCTCTCATTAAGAAAGCAAGGTCATTATGAGTCTAAAATTGCGGATTCGGAGTAGCTGGGAGGGTCTGTGAGGGAGTGTCTGATGTTGATTGGCTCTAATGTGTCAGACGGCTGTGACATAAAGGGTCAAAGTTTCCTCAATGATGACACATAGGGGCGGATCGAACATCGCCATGTGTTCGCCCACAAACGCGAACAGTTTGGGACATCACTATTTATGGGTTAATAGGTTTATTTAGTGTGTTAGTGTTGGCAATGTTTGGGAATGACAGTTTATGGGTTAATAGGTTTAGTTAGTGTTTTAGTTAGTGTTGGCGATGTGAGGGGATGGCGATGTAGGGGTTAATAGCTTTACTTAGTGCCGGCGGTGGTGTTTTTAGATAATTTTGTTTCCTCAATCTCCGGCATATTAGTTATGTTAAGTTAAATTGCTTTTTTGGATCCTTTCATTTTTTCAGATCCATTCTTTATTCTTATGTATCAGTATATTCTAAACTTCAAAATAGAATAAAGCGTATGAATAAAGAATGGATCCGACAAAAACGAACGGATCCGAAAAAATCATTTAATTTAACATAACTAATTTGCCTCTCTCTTGACAAGTAAACTTCTATTACCTCCTCTTCTAGGGATCTGAACAGAGTCTATGGGGTTGATTTATTATTGTGCGTGCTGATATGATCCATACACGCATTTATCATTGCACAAGCATTTCTTGTTAAATTCTTCTTTAATACTGCCCCCCTGCACATTTGCGGTCAATTGGCCACTAGCAGGGGATGTCAGTCAACCCGATCATATCTGATCGGGCTGATTGCTGTCAGCCACCTCAGAGGTGGCAGATGAGTTAAGGAGCAGCTGACTTGTGTGAAATTAGCATCATATGGAGCATGATAAATCAGCCCCTTATGTTGTAAAATTCTGTCACAGACCCTTTGCATCTATTCCCATATGTAAATTCATCCCCACAGACATTTAATAAGATAAACTACCATATGTGGATTTACAAAAGTATCACCTTTAATGAGATTATTGCAATTCGAGCAATTGAAACATGGAAAGCATCCATTATTTTTAGAAGTTATATTAGAAGTTATATAGTCTTGCTTTTATATAGTCTTGCTTTGGCTTATTAAGGCTGCCCACATCTGCTTTGACTAATTGGCCTCTTAAATTTGGGGGACTTGTATATGCTGGCATTGGAGAGCTTTTAAATGCTTTCAGTCCAATATTATATTCCCTTAGTATAAACCAATTCTTTCTTATTATGTTCTGTATTTTTGGACTGAGAGTATTATATTCAGATACAAATATCATTCGATAGGGGTCTTTCTTTCTAGTCAGTTTATGTTCCTTATGTCTTGCAGTATTCTGAATATTCTTTATCACTTGTTTAATCAGCTCAGGGGGATAGCCTTTATCAATAAACTTCTCACCCATTTCTATAAATCTCAATGTGACCAAACTATCATCACTAACAATCCTTTATACTCTGAAAAGTTGACTCTGTGGTAGTGATTTTATTAATGATGGCGGGTGGGTACTTGTTGTATAATGGAACAAACGGTTTCTATCTCTTTTTTTCCTGTAGAAGTCAGTTTTTAATGAAACACCACTTTTAATTACTCTAGTATCCAGAAAGTTAAAACTTTCCTCACTTCAGGACAGTGTAAATTGTATATGTTGTGAAACAATAATTCTCTAACAAAGTGTTCCAGGGATCCAACATCAGTCACCCCACTAAATGCCAAATATATCATCTACATAGTGCCACCATGTGGCACCATATAGTAAAAATAAATTATTTTTATATACAAATTTTTCTTCAAAGAAACTCATAAACATATTGGCATAGGTAGGGGTGACATTGGAACCCATCTCTGTTCCTTGCTTTTGTATATAGATAGTGTCCTGGAATAAAAACTAATTACAATATAATATTATTTTCATTAATTCCAGTATAAATTGTTGTAGTTGTAATGAATAAAGTATACTTTTAGCTAGAGTATTTCTAATTGTGTCCAGGCCACTTGTGTGCAGAATTCAGGTATATAGACTTACTATGCCTTAACTAAAGAGAATACATTTCTATACATGACAATGTCTTTTTTTTCCCTAGAAAATCATTTGTGTCCTTCAAAAAAACATGGGTTCTGCTATAAAGGGTCTTAACAACTTATCCAGATTATTGCAATATTTGTAAAAATATAATTTATTGCAGCCACTATAGGGTGACCTGGGAGTGTTTGCAGATTTTTATGAACTTTGGGTGTAAAAAACAGAAATAGCATATTCATCCTTTATCAAATTTTTTTTTTTTTATCAGCATCTATGATCCCATTATTAAAAGCTCTATTAATGCAAGACACAATGATGTTGCTAATTGCACTAGTGGGATTAGTTGAAAGAGGCATATAAATCTCTGAATTGGATAATTGTTGCATGATTTCTTCAACATAGTAGTTTTTATCTAAGATTACTAACACACCACCCTTGTCAGCCTGCTTACAAATCATATCTCTATTGTTCCTTAGTACATATTCCTGTTTTGCCATGTTATATTGTATTTTGGGATACCTTCTATCCTGGCCTTCTTGAGCTTTTAATTTTGATATATCTCTCTTAACCAAATTCAAAAAGATGTCATTGCAGGTGAAAAGGTACCTTATTAATTATACTGGAATTCATGGAAATAATATTATATTGTAATAATTTTTTATTCCAGGACACTTCCTATATACAAAAGGAACAGTGATGGGTTCCAACGTCATCCCTACCTATGCCAACATGTTCATGAGTTTCTTTGAAGAAAAATTTGTATAAGAAAATCAACTATTTTTACTATATGGTGCCACATAGTGGCGCTATATAAATGTTATCTTTGGCATTTGGTGGAGTGACGTTGGATCCCTGGAATACTTTGCTAGAGAATTAAACACTGTTTCACAGCATATAAAATTTACACTGTCCTTGAGTGAGGAAATGGGCGTTCAGTCAAAGAGCCAGGTTTTGAGGTCCTTTCTGAATTTTGTAAGGGAGGTGGATCGTCTGAGGTGCAGCGGGAGGGTGTTCCATGTCTTTGCTGCCATGTGGGAGAAGGATCTTCTGCCCGCTGTGGATTTGCTGATGCAGGGATGACTGCGAGTGCTTGGTCAGCCGATCAGAGTTGTCTGGAGGGGGTGTAGAAATTTTCGTGATGGTTGATGTATTCGGTCCGATGTTGTGTAGGGCCTTGAACGCGTGGTTAAGGAGCTTGAAGGTGATTCTTTTGTTGATGGTGAGCCATTGAAGGTTCCTTAGGTGTTTGGTGATGTGGCATTGGAGAGGGATGACGAGGATGAGTCTGGCTGAGGCGTTCTGGATACGTTGGAGTCTCTTTTGGAGTTTGATAGTGGAGCCTGCATAGAGTGCGTTGCCGGCATAGAGTGCATTGCCGTAGTCCAACTGGCTGCTGAAGAGGGCATGGGTGACTGTTTTCTTGGTTTTGGTAGGGATCCACTTGAAGATTTTTCATAGCAGGTGGAGAATGTGGAAGCATGTTGAGGTGATGGCATTGATTTCTTGGTCCATGGAGAGTGAGGATTCCAGGATGAAGCCTAGATTTTGTGCATGGTTGGTTGGGGTTGGAGGATGACCGAGTGCTGTGGGCCACCAGGAGTCATCCCATGCGGATTTATTGGGTCAGAGGAGGAGGATTTTGGTTTTGTCTGTGTTTAGTTTGAGCCGGTTGTCATTCATCCAGGTGGCAACTGTTCTCAGGCCTTTGTGGATGTTTTTTTGGTGGTGGTGGGATCTCAGATGAGTGAGATGAATAACTGGGTGTCGTTGGCATAGGAGACGATGTTGAGGTCGTGGCATTGGACGATGGTGGTGAGAGGGGCCATGAAGATGTTGAAGACGTGGGACTCAGTGAAGAGCCTTGCGGTACACCCCAGTTGACTGGTGTGGGTTTGGTGGAGAAGGGCAGGAGTCTGACCTTCTGGGTCCTGCCCGTGAGGAAGGAGGTGATCCATTCCAGGGCTTTGCTATGGATGCCTGCGTCATTTAGGCGGGTGCGGAGGGTGCTGTGGTTGACAGTGCCAAAAGCTGCTGAGCAGTCTAGGAGGATGAGGGTGGCGTTTTTCCTCGGTCGAGCATGGCACAGATGTAATCTGTTGTGGCAAGGAGGGTGGTCTTGGTGCTGTGGTTGGCCTCAATGTAGTCAATAAGTTGCAAGTTGATGGACTTCTCTATGACTTTGGCCGGGAAGTGGAGTAGTGAGATGGGGCGGTAGTTATTCGAATAGGTGGGGTCTGCCAAAGGTTTCTTCAGCAGGGGTTTCAGTTCCGCGTGCTTCCAGACATCCGGGAAGGTGCTTGTTTTGATGGAGCAGTTGATGGTGCGACGGAGTTCAGGGGCAATGGTGTCACTTGCTTTGTTGAATATGTGATGGGGCATGGATCCAAGGGTGAGCAGGAGTGGATGGATTTTATGATTCTGAGGGTGTCCTCTGTGGTGAGGGGGTTCCAGTCTCTGTGTTGTGTGGGGTGGCAAATTTGGGAGGGGTGTCGTTGGATATATGGGGGTGGGTGGTGGAGGTTGAGTTATGAGGCGTGAAACTGTAATAGGTGCCGAGGATCTTGCGGTGGAAGTGTGCAGCTAGGGTATTGCAGAGGTCCTGAGGTGGGATGTTGGTGGTGTTGCTGTTGTGTTTAGAGAATTCCTTGATGACTGAGAACAATTCCTTGCTGTTGTGTGCGTGGCTGTTTTTTTTTGCGGTTTTTATGAGGTGGTGGTGAGTGGTGATTGCTTCCTTAAAGGAAGCTACTTGCTTTTATTAATTTTATATTGCTTTTGAGAAAGACTTGCTAAAAGTTGAAACGCGTTGAGCTTAAATAAATACATTTGTATCAAAGTTGGAAGACTGTTGATACCTTCCTTTGCTGAGACAAGCCAGATTCTCCTATTTATGGAGTAAGTTACTATTTTGTTTTTCTTGATTTACTGGACACCTTTGGTCATTTTGAGTCTTCATTTGCTTGCAGACCTACTAACAGGTTCTGGATAGATCCTGAAATTATACCTTTATTCCGGGGAACTTCATTACTCTGGAGACATATTACACTGCAGCTGAACTCCCACTACTTATGGAGTGAGTATACTGCACTTATATTAATTGTATTCCACACACACCTCAAGCCCTTTTTCTCTTCATCATATAGAGAAACATCACTTGTCCAAACAGTCATAGAGGAGAGACTGTAAGAAGGCTGCAGTCTTATTTAAAAGGAGAGTATCAGTTCTTGTTGTTACATTTAAGTGTTATTTTCCATCTAGCACTGTATATTGTATCTTTTTGTATCTATATATTACATTCAACATTTTATGTATATATATTATAGAAGATCTTGTGGAGATTAGTCTCATGTTATTTGAAGTTGTCTGTATTAGCCTTAAAGCTAACTATCTGCCTAAAGGCGGGCATAGGTTGTAAATCCTAACTTAGGAGACACCCCTGTACTAGCTCTACCTCTGATAACATCCACCAGAATCAAAGTCAATGAATGGTTAATTTTATTCACTAGATTGTTAACATGGATCCATAAGGGACATACACATTGTTGTTTTTAATATTCTGAACATTGTGATTTTATAATAAATATATTTTATATTATTTGATACTTCTATAATCCTACATTGTTAATGTGCAATATTAGGTTTTAACAAACAGTTGTTCTCATTTTAACCGCAATAAATACACTGCGTAATACTCGGAAAGCCGATATTTGGTTTACTAGGACCCTGCCTTCAATTGTTGGCACTCTGATATATCTTTGATTTTCTGCACTTTCCTATTTGACCACTAGGGGTCAAATTATCTGAGCTAAGGGTCATTCTCAGCAGGCGCTTGGTGAATTTCTCTAATATATCTTTGGTTTATGAGTTGCTTCAGTTCAATGGTTCCAAGGTTTTCCAGGAGGGTGGAGGTGTTTTGATCATTGGGGTTGTCAAGACTGAAATTGAGGTCATGGACGAGGATGTAGTCTGTTGAGGCGAGGGCATGGGGTGCGATGTGGTCGGTGATGGAGTCGCAGAAGGCGGGACGAGGTCTGGGAGGTCTGTAGATGAGGGTGCCACTGAGGGTGGTGTTGGGGTTGACCTGGATTTTGAATTGTAGGTGTTCTAGGCCTGGTGAGTGGTTGTCGGAGCTGGTTGTGACTTGGATGGTGTGTTTGTGGATGATGGCGATGCCTCCTTCAGGTCGGTTGCTGCGGTCTTTGTGGCAGATATATTAGCCATCAGGTATTGAGGCAATGTCTGGCACTGATGCAGGGTTCAGCCAGGTCTCGGTGAGGAAAGCGACATCTGGGGAGGTGGAGTCTAGCAGGTTCCAGATTTTGAGGGCGTTCTAGTGGATGGAGCGGGTGTTGAAGAGGATGCAGTTGAGGTAATTGTGGCTGTTTTTGGGTGGGTTAGTTGGTTGGGTTGTGGCCCGGAGGGAGGGGAAGGAGCAGTTGCGGTAGTTGAAAGGTCCAAAGGTGTTGGTTTGGGATGCGTGGTGGCAGGCGGACGATCTGTCAGTGTTGAGCGCGTGGAGGCGGCTGGAATCATAGTGGCGGCAGTTTCTAGAGCCAAGGTTTGTGGCATTGGGTGCGGTCAGGGCGCGGACGGGCACTGATGGGCTTGTCTTTGGAACACGCGGCATGCCCGCTGCATTCATCCGCTGTGTGGTCACACAGATAGTACCATTAAATACAGCAGGAAAGGTGGGCGGGTTGGTTAGCTGGGGGGTAGGTGTTAAAAAAAAACAGAGCAAAAACAATACAGCAAAATACAGCAAACATACATAGGGAGGAGGGACAGAGAACTTACTTCAAGTGGTGCAGTGAGCACCATTAAATACAGCAGGAAAGGTGGGTGGGCTGGCTAGCTTGATAGGGGGTAGGTGTTAAAAAAAACAGACCAGGGGGGAGGAGCCAACAGCCAAAGGAGCTAGACGTGTCCAGACAGAGCTCCTGACTGATGAGCTAAAATATGGACAAATTCTGCAATATTATTTGATTCACTTTCCCTGCTTTACCACCCACTAGTCCATTGATTCTCATAGAGGAGCACAGGATAGATGGAGATCTATATGGAGACTGCACACTAAGTTTGAGCCTTCCAACCTGGAATTTTACTATTTTTTGGTAGAGCCTGCATCTGCTACGGAACCAGAGGACTTCAATCTATCACCTCCTGAGCGTTTGTGCTTACAGAGTCACCTACCTTTTACATTTCTAGGGGCAGCGGCTGGTGGTTGCGAACTGCTTGCTTGCTGTGCCCGGAGTGTAGCTCCAGCATGGAGGCCTGGGAGAATTCAACGCAACGACTCATAGAGGAGCTTTTCCAGAATCTTGAAGCAGATCTTACCTTATTGATCACAGCTTTACTACCGCGGCCAATGCCGACTACAGAAGCCTCGCAATTTCAGAAGCATGATGGTGCCGGCGCCTTAATTACCGCTGCATACACACCTCAGCAGGAACCTGAATCCATCGCAGGCGGTCTGTTCTCAAAGTGCCTTAGCCCCGGTCCGGAGAAGATGATTGTAGCAGTGAGTCCCTCCATTTGTGGTCCGGCGGTGGCTCAGGGAAATGACGGAATGTTAGTGCCGGGTAAGCCTCTGCTGCAGAGAACATCAATTTCATGCGGATACACCGACATGCAGGGTATTTGCTTGCATGGATCTGATCAGATAGAGACCCCTGCCCAGGGTATATGTTCGCCACCTCACAAGCTACCAGGACTGGTTGCCACTATAAGAACAACATGGGATTTACACAGGCTTTTGCATTTTATGGGACTGTATCCCTGTATTGAAGAAGACATGTTGGTTACACTAAACTTGACTTACCATGAAGCAGGCTAATTAACAATAGACATTAGATTTTGCCTCATGAGATAATGGACAGCACATTAGATAAAGATCATTGTCTCATCTCTATGCACCTTGCACGCAAGTTTATTTACGGTCATTGTTTGCATTATATATGTTCACCTAAGTTTTAAAGTGCAGAATGACTAGAGGTTCCTTTGCTCATGTTACATTTGATCATTTACTCTGTTTATAACTATACAATTTGTTTCTTTCAGTATTATAGTCCTCCAGTGCTCTTACATATGTTTAGATTTCATCTTGGCCCTCAATATAACTGCTTATCTAAATATACTAATATCCTGTTTAATGAACCATCCATCTCATCTTACTATTTTTTTTTATTCCTTCAACCTAACATTGTGCTTATTAGCATAGCCATGGGTTATACAATTTGAATCTAACTCTCTGATGCCCTCGGCATAGACTCTCATTATTTTTCTACAGTTCAGAAGATATGATGTTAATTCATTTACTCTTTATCCTATACTAATTTCTTTTTCATAGAATAATAACTAGAGTCTTTAGCTTTCTAATGGATGTGTCTAGATGTGATCATATTTATACTACTGTTGTATGCCATACTCTGACTCACAATCTATGAAGCTGTCTTATTATGATTCATTGATATGCCTTAATCACAGGTTTCATTATGTTTATAATATTCTTAGCCACATTGATGTCCAGATCTTAGACTAACATTGTGACATAGTTGTCCTCAAGTCTTTAACTGTTACCCATATGATATATGACAACACTACTTACGCCTCCCTTCTCCCCCTCCTTGATATACTTATATTTATATTTTTGTCACACTAGCTGGTTGCATTTGTATTTGCTCTTGTTGATGATGCGCCGTTAGCGGCCGTGATGGCGCATCTATTTTCATTTATTTGTTTAAATGATGTAACCAGCTTAGAAGTATGCAGCTCTTTATCATAGATATATTCCAGCTAGGATGGAACGGGATTCAGGGAGGGGGAAGGAGAGAAAGGTGTCCTGAGGAGCTTTGAATGTCAACACTAATGTGGGAGTAAATAGGTTTTAGGTGTCGGTATTGTTGTGCTATATGGTACATTACTCCAATACTTGCTTTTTACAGTCTCCGGTCATTTTAGGTTTAAGACACTCCACCTGTTACACTTATATTACAGATTCCACCTCTAGCTATGTGCTGTGTCTGTAGCACTCTTTATTTCACTGACTTTTTTAAATGTAAAAGCATGTATGTTTGCACCTGATTGTTGGGTATAGGGCCCATGCCCAAATGACGGGACAACATTATTAAGCATATACCAATGTAAATCATATTACGCTTTGCTAGATTGAGCTTCAGACGAGACCTGTTTTACACCCAACAGATACTATAGCTTGCAATGAAGAGTTATTACGCCCTATGCAGGGTCCTCTGCATCAGTGGAGACCACATCTCTATCTATAGCACTAGTCTTAATGAGCAATGGACTAACTAAGCCAATGGCAAAATATATATTGTGACGCAACAGACAGCGTATTTAAGGTTGTTGTTATTGTTTGATTGCTTTATCCTGCCCTATTTGTATAGCCTAGCATTCACTGTGTTTTAAAATCCCCAGTACCTTACGCTCCACAGTTTACTGGACTATTAAATACCGGCCATGCTCCTATGATTACAGTAGTTGTTACAAAGTTGAACTTAAATTTATATATCCATTAGTCCTTAATTAAGGCACAGTAGTTGGCACACTACGTACCCATGATGCACTATATATGTTCGCCTGCCCTTCTTTTCATCCGCAACAAACCTCTGAGTCCTTAAGTTACTTACTTCATTCATCTTACTTTTACTACCACCTCCTCCCCCCCCCCCATCACCATAAAGTACCTCCTTTTATAGGAGAACTAACTACGCGGCTTGTCTTTTCTATGCCGCATCTCTATCATAGTTTTTTCTCAACAGCACCATATGTCTTTACTTAACAACAACCCTTATTGAACCGCACCCTAACTACTTTCTTTAAATTTTATTCTAATTTACCATAGGTTCAGAAGAGATTGTTTTTATCACTCTATTCCCTCTAGATACCATTTAAGATGACAGGAGTCCGAACGTGGCTTCTTTTACTAGGAGAGGAAAATACTATAAAGTTGAAAATGAGGTTTCAGTTCTGCCTGTTACATACAAATATAGAGATGTTGCTTTGGGTTTTCTCGTGAAAAATCTTTACATATATGTGACTATGGTATAGTTTTGAACTCATAAGTAATGTCATAGTTTATAAGAATGTTTGTAAATACTTGTGTAACATGTTTATTCGATATTGTTTTGTCAATAACCTCAATAAAAATCTATTTAAAAAAAAAAAAAAAAAAAAAACAGAGCAAACATAATACAGCAAAATACAGCAAAAATGCATAGAGAGGAGGAACAGAGAAATTTAAGATTTAAATAAATTGGTGAGAAGTTTATTGATAGAGGCTATCCACCTGAGTTGATTAAACAAGGGATTAAGAAAATTCAGAATACTGCAAGCCATAAGGAAAATAAACTAACTAAAAAGAAAGACCCATGTAGGATGGGATTTGTATCTGAATATAATACTCTAAGTCCAAAAATACAGAACATAATAAGAAAGAATTGTTATATACTAAGGGAATATAATCTTGAACTGAAAGCATTTGAAAGCCCTTCAATGCCAGCATATACAAGACCCCAAATTTAAGAGAACAATTAGCCAAAGCAGATGTGGGCAGCCTTAATAAGCCAAAGCAAGGCTATATAACCTCTAAAAAGAACAGATGCCTTCCATGTTTGAATTGCTCGAATTGCAATTATCTCATTAAATGTGATACTTTTGTAAATCCACATACGGGACATACATTTAGAATACAAGGGTATTATAAATGCAATGCTTCATTTGTAGTTTCTTATTAAATGCCCATGTGGATGAATTTACATATGGGAAATGATTTAAAGGGTCAGTGACAGTTTTACAACATAAGTCAAATATTAGGATAAAGGATTTTAATGCCCCTGTTGCACATCACTTTTTATGTTCTGGTCAATCTATCTTACAATTGCGATTCCAAGTCATAGACACTGTTCAGATCCTTAGAAGAGGAGGTAAAAGAAGTTTACTTCTCAAGAAGAGAGAGGCCTTTTGAATCTATAAATTATATGCCATGGTACCTAAGGGTATGAACAGAGAATTTGACTGTAATATTTTTATTTAATTCCCTTGTTTAATTCCCTGATGTGATATTTGAATAGGTTTATAGACTAAGTTCAGAGCTCTGTCCAAAGTGAGATTAAACTTATGTTATTTGCAACTAATCTTTGGATTCTTAGCTATTCCACACCTGGCGAAAATTCCTTGGCAGAACCTGCTGCCCGATGTGGGGAATATTTGCAAAACATCCTCTACTTTTTTCACAGGAGCTGCACATCGTTACACTGAAGCCTAACATTTGCTGCTGAAGCACCAGACTGGCGCGTTACACAAAAGACTATGCAACTATAGCAGTAAAACTCCTGCAGCAGTAAAATCAAGACATCAATTTTGTCTGCAAGGAGAGCTCAAAAACTGCTCCATCCTGAAGGACACTGGCACAACAGAGACGCCATTAAGTTCGCTTGTGGATCGTTCCTGCCCTAAACCCGACATTCTACCTGCGGAGTGAACCATGATCGTACGCAAGGGACACAAAAAGTGACTCAAATTGCCTTTACCATCTATCTGCCAGAGTCTTCTGAACCGGACTGCAGTTGCTCGAGGGGTAATTGCTGAAAGCTACGCAGTGGAAAGTATTTGGCGTGAAAACTTGCAGCTCTATCTTGGTGATCTGTCCCAGTGTTATACAGTGAATTTGTGGGATGTAAATTCCCTTTGCCTTGTATCACATCACAGGATTCCAGCATAGCAGCAGGAGTGAAACTTGGAGTCCTCTGACCATTCCAGGTACCCTGCATATTTATTGGGATATTCCTTGAAAATACACAGTGCCATATTCTGTTGAAGTTGTTTTGTTTCTGCTTCTTCTTTTCGCTGACCCTGCACGCCTTACATTTGGGGCATTAACATAAAATTAGCAACACAGCCGCACTGTTATTTGCTAAATTTATTACAGACTTTACTGGCAAGAAAACTGTATAATTCAGGATTTTTGGAGCCAATTGTTGCATATAAGGTTCACGGGGACTGTCATTTCCAAATAGAGTGAACTCTGAAAAACTGTGCATAAAAGCTAACTCCATTTCTCATGTTTGGAGGTCCTCTGCTAACTGTATATGATTCTCCTCTTGCATGGGATTAGCTTTACACTTAATTTGTATTGAGCATAGTATTTACAATACAGTCACACTACTATGAGCTAATCATACTACACCGCTGCTTCATAACTGCTGTTTCTGGTGAGTCTCCATGCGGAGCTTGATAAATGGGCCTCTATATGTTTGTTTGCACTTTGCATTTGTATGCTTGTTGTTGTGAGCTGATTGTCATTGTTTTATGGGTGTATGGAGAAATATTTAACTAGCAGCCCAATGGCAAGTCACAGTAAAAGCAATGAGCACAGAAATAAATCAGGGATTGACCCTGCCAGTCAGGTTTCCAATGCAGAACTTTTGCTAGAAGTCAACTCAATTGACATACACCCTATTGTAAAACAGATTTCCATCACCTAGATTGCAAGTTCTGCATTTGTGTTTTACCCCTGAATAAATGGTAATTTCAGCATTGTTGCGTTTGTTAATTTCCCTATAGCACAGCATAACTTGTAATTTAGCTGTATGTTATTTATGCCAAAAATACATAACTTACAGAGAGGGGTTGATACTATTTTCCACACGTGTAGCAGAGGCGGAAAATAGAATATCAGACTTAGAGGATTCTAATGTCACAAATACTAGTAAAATTGAAATGTTAGAAAGGCAGGCATTGGTCTTACAACAAAAATTAGATGATCTGGAAAACAGATAAAGACGTATTAATGTGCATCTCCTTGGTGTGCACTTTGTTGAAAATACGTTACCCTCACTCTTACATATCTCTATTCAAGATTTTGTTGGTAGTGTTGAATGGACACATAGAGGGGTAGTTATCAACATGTCTACCTCAAATACGCTGGAATTCCGCAGCGTATTTGAGGCGAGGCTGATTCGCCTTAGTTATCAAGCCCTAGATACCGGCAAAAGTAGAATTTTGTGACGTAAGCTTCAATCCGCCGGACTCAGTCCGACACAGATCAATTCTTACGTCACTCCAGATGTTCCGCACACAAGTGCGGCACAAGCTGACTACTTTTGGTAGTTATCAAAAAACTAGCAGGTATGCTCGGCACTTTTCCAGCCCAGCGTACCTGGTTTTCAAACCGCCGCCCTGGAGGCGGCAGATCCCATAGGAATCAATGGGAGTCTGACCATAGCGAAAGTTCATGTTCGCTGCTGCCAGACATCCCATTCATTCCTATGGGAGCTGTCTACACCTAACACCCTAACATGTACCCCGAGTCTAAACACCCCTAATCTGCCCCCCCCCCTACACCGCCGCAACTAAATAAAAGTATTACCCCCTAAACCGTCGCTCCCGGAGCCCACCGCCACCTACATTATACCTAGTAACCCCTAAACCGCCGCTCTCGGATCCCGCCGCAACTATAATAAACTTATTAACCCCTAAACTGCCGCTCCCTGTCCCTGCCGCAACTATATGTATTAACCCCTAAACCGCCGCTCCCGGACCCTGCCGCCACCTACATTATACCTAGTAACCCCTACCCTGCCCCCCTATACCGCTACCACCTAGATTTAAGTTATTAACCCCTATCCGGCCAATCCCAGACCCCGCCGCAACTAAATAAATAGTTTAACCCCTAAACTGCTGCTTCCGGGCCCCGCCGCAACCTATATTAAATATATTAACCCCTAATCTGCCCCCCTACACCGTCGCCACCTATAATACATTTATTAACCCTTATCCTGCCCCCCCCTACACCGCCGCCAATGTAATAAAATTATTAACCCCTAAACCTAAGTCTAACCCTAACCCTAACACCCCCCTAACTTAAATATTAATTAAATACTTCTAAATAATATTTATCTTATTAACTAAATTAATCCTATTTAAAACTTAATACTTACCTTTAAAATAAACCCTAATATAGCTACAATATAAATAATAATTATATTGTAGCTATCTTAGGATTTACTTTCAATTTATTTTAACTAGGTACAATAGCTATTAAATAGTTATTAACTATTTAATAGCTACCTAGTTATCAGCCAATCGGAATTAAGGTAGGAAAAATCTGATTGGCTGATGCTATCAGCCAATCAAATTGAAGTTCAATCCGATTGGCTGATCCAATCAGCCAATCAGATTGAGCTCGCATTCTATTGGCTGTTCCGATCAACAGGCAAAAGAGCTGTTTTCTTTGGGACATGCCCCGCAAATCAGCCAATCAGATTTTTCCTACCTTAATTCCGATTGGCTGATAGAATCCTATCAGCCAATCGGAATTGAAGGGATGCCATCTTGGATGATGTTCTTTAAAGGAACCTTCATTCAGTCGTCGGCCGTCGGGGAAAAAGGATGTTCCGCGTCGGCGGGATGAAGATGGATCCGGAAGAAAGAAGATTGAAGATGCCGCTTGGAAGATGACATCGCCCGGTTGGAAGATCTCTTCAGTGCCGCCTGGATGATGACTTCAATGGATGGAAGATTTCTTCAGCGCCCCTTGGATGATGACTTCTGCTGCTCCGGATCTCCTCTTCGGTTCCATCGGTGGTCGGCTGGCTGAAGACGACTCAAGGTAGGATGAACTTCAAGGGGGTAGTGTTAGGTTTATTTAAGGGGGGTTTGGGTTACATTAGGGGTATGTGGGTGGTGGGTTTTACTGTTGGGGGGTTGTATTTTTCTTTTACAGGCAAAAGAGCTGTTTTCTTTGGGGCATGACCCGCAAAAGGCCCTTTTAAGGGCTGGTAAGGTAAAAGAGCTGGTAACTTTTTAATTTAGAATAGGGTAAGGCATTTCTTTATTTTGGGGGGCTTTGTTATTTTATTAGGGGGCTTAGATTAGGTGTAAGTAGCTTAAAATTGTTGTAATATTTGTTAAATGTTTGTAACTTATTTTTTTTTATTTTTTTGTAACAGCTTTTTTTATTTTTTGTACTTTAGTTAGTTTATTTAATTGTATTTAATTGTAGTTATTTGTAGGTAATTAATTTAATTAATGTAATGATATTATAGTGTAAGGTTTAATTTTAATTTTGTATTTCTTTTAGCTAGGTAGTTATTAAATAGTTAATAACTATTTAATAACTATTTTAACTAGCTAAAATAAATTCAAAGTTACCTGTAAAATAAATATAAATCCTAAAATAGCTACAATGTAATTATTAATTACATTGCAGCTATCTTAGGGTTTATTTTACAGGTAAGTATTTAGTTTTAAATAGGATTCATTTATTAAAGTATAGTGTAGTGTTAGGTGTAATTGTAACTTAGGTTAGGATTTATTTTACAGGTAAATTTCTCTTTATTTTAACTAGGTAGCTATTAAATAGTTAATAACTATTTAATAGCTATTGTACCTAGTTAAAATAAATTGAAAGTTGCCTGTAAAATAAAAATAAATCCTAAGATAGCTACAATATAATTATTATTTATATTGTAGCTATATTAGGGTTTATTTTAAAGGTAAGTATTTAGTTTTAAATAGGATTAACTTAGTTAATAAGATAAATATTATTTAGATGTATTTAATTAATATTTAAGTTAGGGGGGTGTTAGGGTTAGTGTTAGACTTAGGTTTAGGGGTTAATAATTTTATTATAGTGGTGGCGGTGTAGGGGGGCAGGATAAGGGTTAATAACTTTATTATAGGTGGTGACGGTGTAGGGGGGCAGATTAGGGGTTAATAAGTTTAAGATAGGTTGTGGCGCGGTCCGGGAGTGGCGGTTTAGGGGTTAAACTATTTATTTAGGTGTGGCAAAGTACGGGATCGGCAGGATAGGGGTTAATAACTTAATTCTAGGTGGCGGCGGTATAGGGGGAGCAGGATAGGGGTTACTAGGTATAATGTAGTTGGTGGCGGTGTCCGGGAGAGGCTGTTTAGGGGTTAATACATTTATAAGTGTTGCGGTGGGGTCTAGGAGTGGCGATTTAGGGGTTTATAACTTTATTCAGTTGCGGGGGCTCCGGGGGCGCCGGTATAGGGTGTAGAACAGTGTAGTTAGTGTGGGTGCTTAGTGACAGCTTGCCAATAAAGCTGTCAAAAAGCCGAAGAGCAGCGAGATCGAATGAGTGATAACTATCACAGTCCACTGCTCATCGCCCCGTACTTGGTGCACTGCTTTTTGACAGCTTTTTTGATAACTTAGGCGAACGTATTCAGGTCCGCGGCGGCGATGGTAGGCGAGCTTAGGAGGGCGTATTGGGCCGGCGAAGGCAGGTAAAGTAGACACCTTGATAAGTACCCCTCATAGAGTAGGGCCGCAAAGATCTGGTACAGAAAACATATTTCAACCTCGTCCTATACTGATCAAATATTTATATTTCCAAACCAAAGTTACTGTCCTCAGAGCGTACAGAAAGTTAGAAACACTGACTTATGACAATACACGTTTGCTCCTTTTTCAGGATTTCTCTGCTGATCTTATGAAACGTTGCAGAGAATTCTCCCCACTATGTTCCAAGCTCAGCAGGGGAGGGTAAACAAGCCTTTCTACTGTACCCAGTTAGGCTCAAAATGTTGACCTAAATGGGTCCTAAATTTTTTGATACGCCAAATGCAGCTCAGGATTACTTGGAAAAAAGGGGAACCCCTTCAAACAGTCTTGCACCTGAACAACCAAGAAGGGAGAAGGGTTGATAACAGATTTTAGAATATTCTCCTGCCCTATAAATTTCTATCATCTAAGGAGTAACTTAGGACTTAATGGCTGAAAGAGATATTTTTCGTGGTTGTGTAGGAAATACATAACTATGATATCCTATTGTTGGAATTGAGTTTAATCTGTTTAATATTGTTAAGACTTCAGGTATGTTGACTAGAGGTAAAATCCTACACAGAATTGCGTTGTGCTGGCGGCCTCATTTTTTTCTTGATAGGCATAATGTTATCTCCAGTTTCAGCTACATGTTTTCAATAGGAGTGGTATGGATCTGTTATGTATTTGTGGGATTTTCCCAATACTGGATTGAAAGAAACTTTACATCAGGTTATTTACGTTTTATTAGTTAGGATTCACCTTATCGAAATATATCTGATTCCACTATAGCCCGAGAATAAGGGGTTCTAGAAGAAATTGAAAATGTGAAGCATCACTTATATCTTCTCAGTCATATAAAGAAAGAATGCAGTATTTTAACTTGTTTCTTTTATGTTTATGTCTCTCAGTTGGTTCGGTGGTATCCAGAAGCAGATCTCGATTATTTTTTTATTCTTTTCTCTTGGATGGAACTGGAAATGATTGTAGCAAGGAACGATGTAAGCAATATGTAACTCTTTCCCATCCCCTCTTTTTTTCCCTTTCTCTCCCTCCTCCTCCCTCTCTCTCTTGGATGGTACTCTCTCTTGTCTGCCTCTCTGCTCATTTTTCTCCCAGATCTTCTTTACAACACTCTGCTCACATACAGGCACCTAAATGTATTAGGATTCATATTTACACTTTACCTTTAATCTCTTCACTTGGAATGTAGGTGGAATCCATGCCCCCATTAAAAGAAAGACAATTCTCACTCAGTTAAGGAAAAAAGGAGCTGACATTGCGTTTCTTCAAGAGACGCATTTGTCCGACTCATAGCATGATAAATTAAAGAGGGGGGGATGAGTGGCGGTATTGGAGCTGAGGGGTAAATTGCAAAATTATATCTAAAGTCTAAAGTCCAGGATTATTCCATTAAACTTATATAAAATATTAGCAAATAATTGCATATTATTTTCACAGGTATAATGATATATAAGCTGCAGCGAATGCTCGTCAGGTCTAGCGTACATGCATATGTGTTTGATCAGTGCTTTCCTTAATAGTACAGGTTGTTACTTACTGACCAGTCCGTACAAATGTCTTTTTTGGACCTCTGAATTGGCTGTAGGATTTATCTCAAGCGGACACGTTCATTGGCAGACTTCCATTGCTGTGTCCCTTATCCTCGCTCAGGTGCTTTCTGAGTTTGCGGGGAATTTTCAGCATCTTCACTGCCTGTGTCAACAGCTGGGTCATCTGACCTAGTGAAAGCCAATCAGGAAACTGGATGGAAATGTTCAGTCCAAAACATTTGGAGCTCCATGTATACACTAGATAAGTTTCACAGTGATACTCACGAACTATCAAAAGTCACACTAATTCAAAGGATATCCTTTAGAAGTGGGCATGAAATCAAAACACGTACTGTTTTTCATTCACACACTTATTTGCACTAAGCAACTTATTATTGTTTTTTATTATTTGTATTTCTACGAATATAAAAAGAATATCTATATCTAGATATAGACAAACCTTTACTCTTAATTTTTCAAGACTCATTATCCTCAGGTATGGTATCCCAGGATTGGCGTAAAGCTGATGTGGTGCCACTCTTCAAAAAGGGAAGCAGGGATGATCCAGGAAGCTATAGACCAGTTAGTCTGACATCAATAGTGGGGAAAATATTTGAAGGGATTTTAAGGGATTATATTGATGATCATATTTGTGTAAACAAGATTATGAGTTCTAATCAGCATGGCTTTAGGAGAAATAGATCATGTCAAACTAATCTAATTAGATTCTACGAGGAAGTAAGTAAAAATATAGATAAAGGGGAATCAGTTGATGTGATATACTTATATTTTGCAAAGGCATTTGATACAGTGCCACATGAGAGATTAATGCATACAATTAAGGGACTGGGAATAGCTGAAAATGTTAGCTCATGGATAAATAACTGGATAAAAGATAGGGAGCAACGAGTAGTAGTAAATGGATCATACTCAGATTGGACAAAGGTAATCAGTGGCGTCCCCCAGGGATCAGTACTGGGCCCTGTTCTTTTTAATATTTTTATAAATGACTTGGAGCAAGGATTAAATAGCGACATCTCTATTTTTGCAGATGATACTAAGTTAAGTAAGGTCATTAGGTCAGAGCAGGACGAACTCTCTTTACAAAGGGATTTGCTAAAATTAGAACTATGGGCAAGTGAATGGAAAATGAGATTTAATATGGAAAAATGCAAGGTTCTACATTTTGGAAGTAAAAATAAGCAGGCTACGTATTTTTTAAATTTGACAAGATTTAGCCAAACACAGGAGGAAAGGGATTTGAGAGTAGTAATAGATAACAAGCTAAAGATGGGTGCACAATGCAGGGCAGCGGCTTCAAAGGCTAATAAGATACTAGCATGTATTAAAAGAGGCATTGATTCAAGGGAGGAAAGCATAATTCTGTCATTATATAAAGCCCTGGTTAGACCTCACCTTGAGTTTGGAGTGCAGTTCTGGGGACCGATTGCTAAAAAAGATATTGCAGAACTAGAAAAAGTTCAGAGAAGGGCCACAAAGCTAATAAGGGGATTGGAGAAATTAACCTATGAGGAGAGGCTAGTCAAACTGGGTCTGTTTTCTTTAGAAAAAAGGCGCTTGAGAGGTGACATGATTACTTTATATAAATATATTCAAGCCCCATATACAGAGATGGCAGAAGCTCTGTTTATTCCAAGAAAATTGTTTCTGACAAGAGGTCATAATTTAAGGTTGGAGGAAAGGAGATTTAATCTCCTGCAACGGAAATGTTTTTTCACTGTAAGAGCAATAAAATTGTGGAACTCATTACCAAAGGAGGTAGTGAATGCCAATACCATAGATACATTTAAAAATAGTGTGGATACATTTCTGTATATAAACAAAATTCATGGATATGATTGCTAGTATTAAATGGGTCACATTTTAATGGTGTTATTTAAGCTTAACTGGAGCTTTTTGTAAGTATTTTAGATTTGTATAGGTTGAACTCGATGGACTTCAGTCTTTTTTCAACCTCATCTACTATGTTACTATGTTTATTATTTTTAAGATTTTAGATAGGACGATTTTTATTTGATATATTCTGTATGTAAATAGAGAGAGGATACTAATCTGCTTGAATATCAGTATATATTAAACTAGAAGATTCCTGCCTATATGTACATATTATTATTATTATTATTATCAGGTATTTGTAGAGCACCAACAAATTCCGCAGCGCAACATACATAATTATTTTTATAATCTATAGTCATGGCCACAACTTGTTTGTACTATTTTTATATATTATCTGACTTCTATATTGTGATATATATTTTCATATATGTACTTTAATTAAATAACATACGGCTAGATTACGAGTTTTGCATTATACTGAAAAAGCAGCGTTAGCAGGTTATAACGCTGCTTTTTCACTACCAATGGTATTACGAGTCTTGCAGATTTAGGGGCACCGCACACTTTTTTGGCCTTACTGCAAATCAACTTACGCAATTTGCGTATAGTCTTTTTTAATGGGACTCACATAGAGCCGGTATTATGAGTTTGTCCTGGGAGGCCAAAAAGTGAGCGGTACACCCTATCCTGCCAAGATTTGTACCACACTTTAAATTCAGTAGTTATGAGTTTTAGTCACTGAGACACAAGGTTAATGTCGGTCAAGGCAGCGTCCGATTCACAGCGTTTCCAAAACCCACTGGTGGCACTTATTCATAGACATGGAGAATGCTCTGAGCTTATTCTATTTAAATGGACAACTTGAATATTATAGGCTACGGTATAATGTTATACACCAATGAAAACAAAGCCTGATTCTATTTAAAGTTCTTTCAATAGAAATGCTGAGTAGCATGCACATAAACAATTTAAAAAAAAATAGCCTAAACAAAGCAATATACAAGAAGAAAATTTTACAACATATAATGAATAATAAGAAAAATATTTTTTTAAAACATATAATGTGTATATACGATACTCAGAAATCCTATATTATGTACTAACTTTTTAAGAAAAAGTTACCCTATCAACCAGTGAAAGAAAAACATACATGTTATCCTATTTATCAATAAAATAATTAATGTCACACTCTCAGTTCATGCCCGTTGGTGAACGAGTTTATAATTTCAGCATCCAAAATAGCTCTTTTTTTTCCAAAATTTTAAATGTGTTACCTCCTCTAATAGCGGTGGTAGCTATATCAATAACTTTGATGTTCATATTTGCTATATTGGTAAAGTGGTACCTATTAAAGTGATTGGCCACTGCAGAATCCTTTTTAAAATTCTTACCATCCCTAGTGTGTTCACCAAACCTTTTACGGATTTCCCTAGAGGCTTGACCTGTGCATTGAAACTGGCATAGATTGCATGTTAATAGATAAACAACAAAGGTGGTGCCACAGTTTGTATAAAAGTCAGTTTTAAACCCAAGACTTGTACAGCTACTAGAGAAAAAAGTTGCCTTCCAGAATGTGTGAATACATATGACAATTGTGTTTCCCACATTTAAAGTTACCAGTTTTATAGTTTATAGATATATGTTTTATGTTTTATGTTTATAGATTTTATCTCTAACAACTAAGCTGGGAGATAAGTTTTGGCCAAGGGTCTGGAATTTTTGGGGACAAATGTAATATTTTTCACAAATGGTTTCAAAGTATCATCTCCTAACAAGATGTGTAAATGTTTTTTCTAAGATTTTAATGACAGTATTATATTGTTGGGAATATGCAGTTGTAAACACTATGGAATCTTCAAATTTAGAATTCAACGTGTTCTTATTTTTGTACCCTTGTCTTTGTTTTCCACTATATGTTTTAATTTCTTTTCAACATTTTTCAAGGGAATTTTCTGCATAGTCTCTAAGTAATAGTCTATTTTTAAACTCTATAAATTGGGACTCATATATTTCATCTGATTTAGTATTTCTACATAGTCTGATGAATTGACCCCTGGGTATGGCTTTGACTACATGGTTAGGATGTTGAGAAGAGGCATGTAATATTGTATTACCTGCTGTGACTTTACAAAAAGTTTTTGTTACAATATTATTATCAATAATCTGTAATGTTAAGTCTAGATAATTGACCTTTTGGGCGCTATATATAAACTCTATATTGTCAAGGGGCTTTTTAACGATGACCAATATTCTCAAGCCATGGGTTTTGAGTGCTGTATATATGGGTAAGCTCCCACCAAGAGACATATAAGTTTGCAAATTTTGCCCCCATGGCGGTACCACAAATTTGATTGTGGAAAACTCCGTCAAACCAGAAGTAATTATGAGACAAAAGAAATCTCAACACATTTAAAATATAGTGTCTGACAGTGTCATCTAGATCCATCTCTCTATCCAAGAATAATTCAACAGCTTGTATACCCAAATGTTGTGGGATACAGGTATACAATGCACAAACATCAATTACTACCCATGAAAAATTATCTTCCCATTTGACTGTTTACAAAGATTGAATTAATTGTGCACTGTCCCTAAGGTAAGACAGCTGTTTTTTGGCTAGAGGCTGCAAAATTCTATCTAACCATGCCCCCAAAGGTTCTAATAATGAACCCACCCCCGAGACAATTGGTCTACCCGGGGGGTGAAGAGGGTCCTTGTGAACCTTGGGGACATGGTAGAAAATAGGTGTCAGAGAATTATCAGGTATCAAGTTATTAATGTCACCATCTTTGAAAACACCCCGTGTAACCCCTTCAGAGACAAGTTGTTCCATTTTTTCTTAAACATATTAAGGGGGGTCACATGTTAATTCTTTATATACACTGGTATCCGTTAGCTGTTTTTGAGCTTCAAGGAAATAAGCATCTTTATCAAGTATTACTATGCTGCCACCCTTATCCACATTTTTAATGACAATATCTGTATTGTTTTGAAGGGTTTTAACCGCTAAATGTTCCTTAAAAGACATATTAAATGTGGCAGCATCAGTACTTACTTTTTCTTCTAATTTAAGAATGTCTTCCTGCACCATTTTTTGGTAAGCATTAATAATGGGACCTCTAAAATGTATTGGATAGAAATCTGATTTGATTTTTTGTGGCTGCATTAATGTTTTAGGCAGAGTAAAATAATTTTCCTCACTGTATACATCTGTTAAAGTTGTTAATGCCTGAGCATCCACAAAAGACAAATGTGTATTTTCATCGGATGAAGTGGTAATTGTATTGTGAGTAGTAATGATCTCAGAATCAATTTCATTAGATATAGTTAGGTCAAACAAACGTTTTAGTGCTAGTTTGCGGACAAACTTATTGATATCAAGGAGTGTATTGAAACTAGAAAAATTACTAGAAGGAGCAAATCCTAGACCCCTGGACAACACTTTGATTTTGAGGTTACATTTGGAGAGATTAATTATACTGAATTTATCACTATTATTATAATCTGATGTTACAGAGTCTTTCAGATGGGAAGACTGGTTATGTTTTAATGTCCCTTTTTTGGTTGTCTTCCTTTTCCTTTTACTTCTCCATCTTTGTTGTTTCCTCTTGGTTGGGACGTGCCTTGTTGTGTCTTCGGACGTACCACAAGGGGTATATTCTCTGTCTTCTCCATCTCTATTGCCTCCTGTAAAAAAACACTAAAAGAGGAAGGACAGATAGAAGGAAATGAGAGGAGAGAAGAGCAGTTGGAAGAATAACAAGTGCATGAAAAAAAGGCTTCTGAATCAGTAGTCTCCCCTTCTAATGCATTGAAGATTACTTTTCTTTTATTCTTTCCCACTTTTTTGAGAATGGATTTAGAGGCATTCTGGCCATCTTCTTCTTTTGAGTGATTTGATCTAAAATTATTGCCTTTGGATTTTGTATTTTTATTTTTATTGGCCCGTTTTTGTTGGCGTATAGCCACCCGATTATAAACTTTCTGTTGTTCATAATCCTCTTTATCTCTTTGCAATTTTTCTCCTTTTCTCACGGCCTGTTCTTTATCATGTTTGGCAATAGTGATGTCGCGAACAGTTCCCGGTGAACAAAGCTTGTTCGTGTTCGCCGCTGCGGGCGAACATATGCGATGTTCGATCTGCCCCCTATGTGTCATCATTGAGGAAACTTTGACCCTGTATCTCACAGCCTTCTGACACATTTGAGTCAATCAGCAGCAGGCATTCCCTCACAGATCCTCCCAGCTCTTTGGCAGCAGCCATTTTAGATTCATTAAGATCTTGCTTTCTTAGTGAGAGGAGCTTTAGTGTTGCTGCTGACATTATAGGGAAATAGATAGCTAGGCTAGTGTATTTAGTGTCCACTACAGTCCTGAAGGACTCATCTAATCTCTGCTGCAAGGACAGCACCCCAAAAAGCCCTTTTTAGGGCTATAACTTCAGTCGTTTTTTTTTTTTTTTTTATTTGTAATTTTATTTGCATTTGCCTTGCTTTCAGCCTGTGTGTGAGGCTCACAGCATATACTGTGATTAGTGCCACCACTGATATCTGCTTAACATTAGTGTACATTTAACCAACAAAACCTTTAAATCATTTTGCTAGTGTAATCTAATTTCATTTTCTATCAGGCCTGTGTGTTTCTGGCTTACACAGCATAATGTGGTTAATTGCTGTCCTAGCAGCCACCACTCATGTCTGCTTAACATTATTTTAATTTTTTTTAAAAAAAACTTTTAAATAATTTTGCTAGTGTAATCTAATTTCATTTTCTATCAGGCCTGTGTGTTTCTGGCTTACACAGCATACTGTGGTTAATTGCTGCCCTAGCAGCCACCACTCATATCTGCTTAACATTATTTTAAATTTAAAAAAAAAATATTTTAAATAATTTTGCTAGTGTAATCTAGTTTCATTTTCTATCAGGCCTGTGTGTTTCTGGCTTACACAGCATACTGTGGTTAATTGCTGTCCTAGCAGCCACCACTCATATCTGCTTAACATTATTTTAATTTTTTTTAAAAAAACTTTTAAATCATTTTGCTAGTGTAATCTAATTTCATTTTCTATCAGGCCTGTGTGTTTCTGGCTTACACAGCATACTGTGGTTAATTGCTGCCCTAGCAGCCACCACTCATATCTGCTTAACATTATTTTAAATATAAAAAAAAAACTTTTAAATCATTTTGCTAGTGTAATCTAATTTCATTTTCTATCAGGCCTGTGTTTTTCTGGCTTATATAGCATACTGTGGTTAATTGCTGTCCTAGCAGCCACCACTCATATCTGCTTAACATTATTTAAAATTAAAAAAAAAACACTTTTAAATCATTTTGCTAGTATAATCTAATTTCATTTTCTATTAGAGATGTGTGTTTCTGGCTTACACAGCATACTGTGGTTAATTGCTGCCCTAGCAGCCACCACTCATATCTGCTTAACATTATTTTAAATTTAAAAAAAAAAATTAAATCATTTTGCTAGTGTAATCTAATTTCATTTTCTATCAGGCCTGTGTTTTTCTGGCTTACACAGCATACTGTGGTTAATTGCTGCCCTAGCAGCCACCACTCATATCTGCTTAACATTATTTTAAATTCTTTTAAAAAAAAACTTTTAAATCATTTTGCTAGTGTAATCTAATTTCATTTTCTATCAGGCCTGTGTGTTTCTGGCTTACACAGCATACTGTGGTGAATTGTTGTCCTAGCAGCCACCACTCATATATGCTTAACATTATTTTAAATAAAAAACAACAACTTTTAAATCATTTTGCTAGTGTATTCTAATTTCATTTACAATCAGGCCTGTGTGTTTCTGGCTTACACAGCATATTGTGGTTAATTGCTGCCCTAGCAGCCACCACTCATATCTGCTTAACATTATTTTAAATTAAAAAAAAAAACTTTTAAATCATTTTGCTAGTGTAATCTAATTTCATTTTCTATCAGGCCTGTGTGTTTTTGGCATACACAGCATACTGTGGTTAATTGCTGCCCTAGCAGCCACCACTCATATCTGTTAACATTATTTAAAATTAAAAAAAAAAAACTTTTAAATAATTTTGCTAGTGTAATCTAATTTCATTTTCCATCAGGCCTGTGTGTCAGGCCCTCATCATATAGTGTGATTAATAGTTCTTTTTTTCCACCTCTTATATCTGGTGTAACATTAGTGTAAATTTTTTTAAAAATTATTTTTTACATCAGTCCTCTTCTAGTGTTATTTAATATTAGTTGCCAGGCCAGCCTGGCTGCCATTAGTGCCAGGCTGTGTGTCAGGCTGCAAGCATATACTGTGCCTACTTCTATCCTCAGTGCCAGTCCACCACTCCTATCTGGTGTAACATTAGTTTAAATTTTGTTAAAAAAACTTTTACATCCGTCTTCTAGTGTTATTTAATTTTAGTTTACATGCCATCCTGCCACTAGTGCCAGCCTGTGTGTCAGGCTGCCAGCACATACTGTGCCTAGTTCTATCCTGAGTGCCATCAATCCTATCTGTTGTAACATTAGTGTAACTTTTTTAAAAACAAACTTTTACATCAGTCTGCTATTGTTATTTAATTGCAGTTGCCTGTATGCCAGCGTGTGTGCCAGGCCCACTTTCCAACTAGTGCCACAAATCATATTTGTTATAACAGTAGTGTAAATATTTAAAATAAAAACTTTTTTGACTGTGAATCATCAGTCTGCTAGTGCAATTGAATTGCAGTTGCCTGCCTGCCAGCGTGTGTGCCAGGCCCACTTGCCAACTAGTGCCACCAATCATATTTGTTATAACAGTAGTGTAAATATTTAAAAAAATATTTTTTGACTGTGAAAGATCAGTCTGCTAGTGTAATCTAATTTCAGTTGCCTGCCTGCCAGCGTGTGTGCCAGGCCCACTTGCTGCCAACTATTGCCACCAATCATATTTGTTATAACAGTTTTGAAAATATTTTAAATCAAAACTTTTTTGACTGGGAATCATCAGCCTGCTAGTGCCATTGAATTGCAGTTGCCTGCAAGCCAGCGTGTGTGCCAGGCCCACTTGCCAATTAGTTACACCAATCATATTTGTTCTAACAGTATAGTAAATATTTAAAATAAAAAATTCTTAGACTGTGAATCATCAGTCTGCTAGTGCAATTGAATTGCAGTTTCCTGCCTGCCAGCGTGTGTGCCAGGCCCACTAGCCAACTAGTGCCACCAATCATATTTGTTGTAACAGTATTGAAAATATTTTAAATCAAAACTTTTTTGACTGTGAATTATCAGTCTGCTAGTGCCATTGAATTGCAGTTGCCTGCCTGCCAGCGTGTGTGCCAGGCCCACTTGCCAACTAGTTACACCAATCATATTTGTTATAACAGTATTGTAAATATTTAAAATAAAACATTCTTAGACTGTGAATCATCAGTCTTCTAGTGCAATTGAATTGCAGCTTCCTGCCTGCCAGCGTGTGTGCCAGGCCCACTAGCCAACTAGTGCCACCAATCATTTTTTTTCTAATAGTATTGAAAATATTTTAAATCAAAACTTTTTTGACTGTGAATCATCAGTTTGCTAGTGCCATTGAATTTCAGTTGCCTGCCTGCCAGCGTGTGTGCAAGGCCCACTTGCCAACAAGTGCCACCAATCATATTTGTTCTAACAGTATTGTAATTTTTTTTTAAAAAATAATTTTGGACTGTGAAGCATCAGTCAGCTAGTGTAATCTAATTGCAGTTGCCTTCCTCCCAGCATGTGTGCCAGCCAGGCCCACTTGCCAACTAGTGCCACCAATCATATTTGTTGTCATAGTACTTTTAATATTTAAAAAATAAACATTTTTGACTTTGAAACATCAGTCTTTTTTTTGGTGTCAGGCTCACAGCATATACTGTGCCCACTTGCCCAGTGCCACCACTCATAATTTATTTAATAGTATTGTAAGTGTACATTTAAAAAAAAAATGACAGGCAGAGGCAGGCCACCCCGCAGGTGCTGTCATGGTCGTGGTGCTGTGATTCCTTTAGTACCTACAAATATGCACATTGTTCAGACGCCAGGTGCCAGGGGGGACGTGAAAAGTTCTGAGGAGGACCTAGTTGAATGGCTAACACAGGACACCCAATATTCTACAGCTTCCGCTCCTAGTCCTCCTAACCTTGACGCACCATCCACGTCCAGCTGTGCTTTGGGCACCTCTCAAGTGACCAGTGCCACTCGCCCGCCTGTCGCCACCACCAACACTAGCACCACAGCTGCTTCACTTGATCTGTCAGAGGAGTTATTGACACATCAGTTGGAAGAAACGAGTGATGCGCAACTATCATTGACAGAGGATGTAGATAACAGTGATATGTCTCAGTCAGGCAGCATTACAGACATGGAGGTACAGTTTGATGATGATGATGATGATTATGATGTTGTACCCACTGCTGCTTCCTTTCTTGATGTGTCAGATACAAGTGAAGCGGTTGATGATGATGATGTGTCGGTGGATGTCACGTGGGTGCCTGCTAGAAGAGAAGAAGAAGAGGGGGAAAGTTCAAATGGGGAGACAGAGAGGAGGAGGAGGAGACGAGTTGGAAGCAGGGGGGAGCATAAGAAGCCAATTTCTCAAAGTCACCCCCTTGCCCAGCGTCTGACAGCTGGCTTGTCTGAACTCTTAGCCCACCAGCTTTTACCATACAAGCTGGTGGAGTCTGATGTTTTCAAAAAAATTGTATCTATTGGGACACCGCAGTGGAAGGTACCTGGCAGAAATTTATTTTCACAAAAGGCAATCCCAAACCTGTACTCTATTGTGCGAAAGGAAGTAATGGCATGTCTGGCACACAGCGTTGGGGCAAGGGTCCATATGACCACTGATAGCTGGTCTGCAAAGCATGGTCAGGGCAGGTATATCACCTACACTGTGCATTGTTTAAATCTGCTGACGTCTGACAAGCATGAAATGCGTGGCTCTGCAGAGGAGTTGGTGACACCGCCACAACTTGCAGGCAGGCCTGCTGCTACCTCCTCTATTCCTCCTACTCCATCCTCTTCCATAACCTCTTCCTCGGCTGAGTCCTCTTCTGCTTCTGCATCTTGCTCCACATCAACGGCACCCCCCAGCTCCCCAGGTACTATTCAACATCCCGGATACGGCAGTGTCACGCCATCTTGGGGTTGACTTGCCTGAAAGCGGAGAGTCACACCGCACCAGCACTCCTGTCCGCCCTGAACGCACAGGTGGATCAGTGGCTGACTCCGCACCAACTGGAGATTGGCAAGGTTGTTTCTGACAATGGAAGTAATTTGGTGGCGGCATTGAAATTGGGCAAGTTGACACATGTGACGTGCATGGCACATGTGTGTAATCTGATTGTACAATGCTTTGTGCATAAGTACCCAGGCTTACAGGACGTCCTGAAGCAAGCAAGGAAGGTGTGTGGCCATTTCAGGCGTTCCTACACGGCCATGGCACACTTGTCCGATATCCAGTGTCGAAACAACCTGCCAGTGAGGCGCTTGATTTGCGACAACCCGACATGGTGGAATTCAACACTCCTAATGTCCGACCACCTGCACGGTGGAATTCAACACTCCTAATGTTCGACCACCTGCTCCAACAAGAAAAAGCTGTTAATGAGTATTTGTATGACCGGGGTGCTAGGACAGCCTCTGGGAGCTGGGGATTTTTTTGCCAAATTACTGGAAGCTCATGCGCAATGCCTGTAGGCTCATGCGTCCTTTTGAGGAGGTGACAAACCTTGTCAGTCACACCGAAGGCACCATCAGTGACATCATACCATTTGTTTTCTTCCTGAAGCGTGCCGTGCGAAGAGTGCTGGATCAGGCCATAGATGAGCATGAAGAGGAAGAGGAAGAGTTGTGGTGTCCATCACAACCAGAAACAGCCTTATCAGCATCGCTTGCTGGACCTGCGGCAACGCAGGAAGAGGATTGTGAGGAAGAGGATTGTGAGGAGGAATGTGGCTTTGAGGAGGAGGAAGACCATGCATAACAGGTGCTCGTTGTTGTCACCTATCTGGTACCCGTGGTGTTGTACTTGGCTGGGGGGAAGAAGATACCCTCAGTGACATCAGTGAGGACGAGGAACGGGACATGATTAGCTCAGCATCCAACCTTGTTCAAATAGGGTCTTTCATGCTGTCGTGCCTGTTGAGGGACCCTCATATAAAAAAGCGGAAGGACAACGACCTGTACTGGGTTTGCACGTTACTAGACCCCCGATATAAGCATAAAGTGCCTGAAATGTTACCAAATTCTCACAAGTCGGAAAGGATGGAGCATTTCAAAAATAAATTAAAAACTATGCTTTACACAGCATATAAGGTTGATGTCACAGTACAACGGGAATCTAACAGGGGAAGAGATGAAAGTAATCCTCCTCCTCCCACGACCACGGCGGCAAGGACAGGACGCTTTCCTGACGTGTTGTTGATGGAGGACATGTGGACCTTTTTAACTCCTATGCATTGCTAGAGCCTTTCAGGATCCAGCCTCAGAGAAAGACTCAACCGACAGGTAGCAGACTACCTAGCATTAACTGCGGATCTCGACACTCTGAGGAGCGATGGACCCCTTGACTACTGGGTGTGCAGGCTTGACCTGTGGCCTGAGCTATCCCAATTTGCAATCGAACTTCTGGCCTGCCCCGCTTCAAGTGTCCTGTCAGAAAGGACCTTCAGTGCAGCAGGAGGTTTTGTCACTGAGAAGAGAAGTCGCCTAGGTCAAAAAAGTCTTGATTATCTCACCTTTATTAAAGTAAATGAGGGATGGATCCCGAAGGGACTGACATTGGGCAATACATTTGAGTAAAAAAGGCCTGATGATGAGATGAGCTGCCTTGGGCTACAAATGGTAGGTATACACGCTGGCTTTTTTTTTCTTATAATGTAGGATGACTTGCATGACTTATCCGCCAACAACTAGTGTTCAAGCCGCAAGGTTTTAGGGTACTTTCTAACTGATTTACAAACATCAATTTTTCTGGCCGCTGCTACAGCAGCGGCTGCAACAATACCGTATTTTTAAGGCATTTGTACATGCCTAATTTTTCTGGCCTCTGCTGCTGCACTGTGGCTACAAAACTCAAAGCAATAAACAAGGCACATAACAGTGATTAAACTGTTAAGAATAGTACTACTTAACACACCACTCATATGTGGTGGCACAGTACATTGCACGTGCAGTGCCCTAAATTTGAAGTAGGAGGACCGACCAAGCATCTTTTTCCATCTCACAGTTCCAAAAAATTATCTCCGGGTTCCATCAATGCCATACCTGTACTCTATTGTGAAAAAGGATGGCATATGTGGTGTTTCATGCTGTTGTGCCTGTTTTGGGTCGTGGGCCATCGTATAAAAAGGCTGAAGGAGAACGACCTGTACTGGGTGTCCAAGCACGTTTTTTGTTCAATATTCCCGGTTCCTCTAAATTATCTCCGGGTTCCCCAAATCAATGCCATACCTGTACTCTATTCTGCAAAAGGATGGCATATGTGGTGTTTCATGCTGTTGTGCCTGTTGAGGATAGTAGGCCATCTTATAAAAAGGCTGAAGGAGAATGACCTGTACTGGGTGTCCAAGCACATTTTTTGTTCAATATTCCAGGTTCCTCTAAATTATCTCCGGGTTCCTCAAATCAATGCCATACCTGTACTCTATTGTGCAAAAGGATGGCATATGTGGTGTTTCATGCTGTTGTGCCTGTTGAGGGTCATGGGCCATTGTATATAAAGGCTGAAGCAGAACGACCTGTACTGTGTGTCCAAGCACATTTTTTGTTCAATATTCCCGGTTCCACTAAATTATCTACGGGTTCCTCAAATCAATGCCCTACCTGTACTCGATTGTGCAAAAGGATGGCATATGTGGTGTTTCATGCTGTTGTGCCTGTTGAGGGTCGTGGACAATCGTATAAAAAGGCTGAAGGAGAACGACCTGTACTGGGTGTCCAAGCACATTTTTTGCTCAATATTCCCGGTTCCTCTAAATTATCTCCGGGTTCCTCAAATCAATGCCATACCTGTACTCGATTGTGCAAAAGGGTGGCATATGTGGTGTTTAATGCTGTTGTGCCTGTTGAGGGTCGTGGGCCATCGTATAAAAAGGCTGAAGGAGAACGACCTGTACTGGGTGTCCAAGCACATTATCTCCAGGTTCCTCAAATCAATGCCATACCTGTACTCGATTGTGCAAAAGGATGGCATATGTGGTCTTTCATGCTGTTGTGCCTGTTGAGGGTTGTGGGCCATCGTATAAAAAGGCTGAAGGAGAACGACCTGTACTGGGTGTCCAAGAACATTTTTTGTTCAATATTCCCGGTTCCTCTAAATTATCTCCGGGTTCCTCAAATCAATGCCATACCTGTATTTGTTGTACAAAAGGGTGGCATATGTGGTGTTTCATGCTGTTGTGCCTGTTGAGAGTCTCGTATAAAAAGGCTGAAGGAGAACGCCCTGTACTGGGTGTCCAAGCACATTTTTTGTTCAATATTCCCGGTTCCTCTAAATTATCTCCGGATTCCTGAAATCAATGCCATACCTGTACTCGATTGTGCAAAAGGATGGCATATGTGGTGTTTCATGCTGTTGTGCATGTTGAGGGTCGTGGGCCATCGTATAAAAAGGCTGAAGGAGAATGACCTGTACTGGGTGTGCAAGCGCATTTTTTGTTCAATATTCCCAGTTCCTCTAAATTGTCTCTGGGTTCCTCAAATCAATGCCATATCTGTAATCTATTGTGCAAAAGGATGGCATATGTGGTGTTTCCTGCTGTTGTTTCAGTTGAGGGTCCGGGACCCTCGTCTAAAAAGGCTGAAGGAGAACAAAGTGTACTGGTTGTCCAAGCATCTTTTTCCATCTCCCGGTTCCTACAAATTATCTCCGGGATTCTAAAATGGATGCCATACCTGTACTCTATTGTGCAAAAGGATGGCATATGTGGTGTTTCCTGCTGTTGATTCTGTTGAGGGTCCTGGACTCTCTTATAAAAAGGCTGAAGGAGAACGACCTGTACTGTACTGGGTGTCCAAGCATGGTTTTTTGTTCAATTTCCCGGTTCCTAAAAATTATCTCCGGGTTTCTAAAATCAATGCCATGACTGTACTCTATTGTTCAAAAGGATGGCATATGTGCTCTTTCCTGCTGTTGTTTCTGTTGAGGGTCATGGACCCTCTTATAAAAAGGCTGAAGCAGAACGAAGTGTACTGGGTGTCCAATCATTTATTTTTTTCAATTTCCCGGTTCCTAAAAATTATCTCCGGGTTTCTAAAATCAATGCCATACCTGTACTCTATTGTTCAAAAGGATGGCATATGTGCTCTTTCCTGCTGTTGTTTCTGTTGAGGGTCCTGGACCCTCTTCTAAAAAGGCTGAAGGAGAACGAAGTGTACTGGGTGTCCAATCATTTTTTTTGTTAAATTTCCTGGTTCCTAAAAATTATCTCTGGGTTTCTAAAATCAATTCCATACCTGTACTCTGTTGTTCAAAAGAATGGCATATGGGCTATTTCCTGCTGTTGTTTCTGTTGAGGGTCCTGGGCCCTCTTATAAAAAGGCTGAAGGAGAACGAATTGTACTGGGTGTCCAATCATTTTTTTTGTTCAATTTCCCGGTTCCTAAAAATTATCTCCGGGTTTCTAAAATCAATGCCATACCTGTACTCTATTGTTCAAAAGGATGGCATATGTGCTCTTTCCTGCTGTTGTTTCTGTTGAGGGTCCGGGATCCTCGTATAAAAAGGCTGAAGGAGAACGAAGTGTACTGGTTGTCCAAGCATCTTTTTCCATCTCCCGGTTCCTAAAAATTGTTTCCGGGTTCCTAAAATGGATGCCATACCTGTACTGGATTGTTCAAAAGGATGGCATATGTGGTGTTTCCTGCTGTTATTTCTGTTGAGGGTCCGGGATCCTCGTATAAAAAGGCTGAAGGAGAACAAAGTGTACAGGGTGTCCAATCAGGTTTCTTTTTAAATTTCCTGGTTCCTAAAAATTATCTCCGGGTTCCTAAAATAGATGCCATACCTGTACTCTATTGTTCAAAAGGATGGCATAGGTGGTGTTTCCTGCCGTTGTGTCTGTGGAGGGTCCTGGACCCTCGTTTACAAAGGCGGAAGGAGAACGACCTGTACTGGGTGTCCAAGCACGTTTTTTGTTCAATATTCCCGGCTCCTCTAAATTATCTCCGGTTTCCTCAAATCAATGCCATACCTGTACTCTATTGTGCAAAAGTATGGCATATGTGGTGTTTCATGCCGTGGCATATGTGGTGTTTTCAACGGCTGAAGGAGAACGACCTGTACTGCCTTGCTGCTCCTTTTAGGCAGGCCAGCTCTTTGCATACAGGCCCACAGACTCTGTAACAGATGCCTCTTTTAGGGAGAGGTGCAGCCATAATGCAGGGTCAGAACCTCTGTCTGCAACTGGTATACTTGATTGTGCAAAAGGAAGTAACCTTACCATGGTTCCTTGACCGCACGTCTTGTTGTCATATTTTGGTGAGGGTAATCATGCAGGCCATATAGACCTCCCCCGATAGGGGGAGTAACAGGGATGAAAGTGCTAAGAATAGTACTACTTTACACAACCTAGTTAGCCATGGGTCCCAAACCAAGACCGCATGTCTTGTTGTTTTATTTGGTACGGCTAATCATGCAGGCCATATAGACCTCCCACCATTAGGGGTTGTAACAGGTATTGAACTAATAAGAACAGTACTACTGAAATAAACCTACTTAACATGGTTCCAAGAGCGCAGGTTTTATTGTTGTACTTTGTTAGGCTAATCATGATGGCCATATAGACCTCCCCCGAGAGGTCTGGAAGTAACAGGGATGAAAGTGCTAAGAATAGTACTACTTTACACAACCTAGTTAGCCATGGGTCCTAGTCCAAGACCGCATGTCTTGTTGTTTTATTTGGTCAGGGTAATCATGCAGGTCATATAGACCTCCCACCATTATGGGTTGTAACAGGTATTAAATTAATAAGAACAGTACTACTGAAATAAACCTACTTAAAATGGTTCCAAGAGCGCAGGTTTTATTGTTGTACTTATTTAGGCTAATCATGATGGCCATATAGACCTCCCCCGAGAGGTCTGGAAGTAACAGGGATGAAAGTGCTAAGAATAGTACTACTTTACACAACCTAGTTAGCCATGGGTCCCAGTCCAAGACCGCATGTCTTGTTGTTTTATTTGCTACGGCTAATCATGCAGGCCATATAGATCTCCCACCATTAGGGGTTGTAACAGGTATTAAACTAATAAGAACAGTACTACTGAAATAAACCTACTTAACATGGTTCCAAGAGCGCAGGTTTTATTGTTGTACTTAGTTAGGCTAATCATGATGGCCATATAGACCTCCCCCGAGAGGTCTGGAAGTAACAGGGATGAAAGTGCTAAGAATAGTACTACTTTACACAACCTAGTTAGCCATGGGTCCCAGTCCAAGACCGCATGTCTTGTTGTTTTATTTGGTCAGAGTAATCATGCAGGCCATATAGACCTCCCACCATTAGGGGTTGTAACAGGTATTAAACTAATAAGAACAGTACTACTGAAATAAACCTACTTAACATGGTTCCAAGAGCGCAGGTTTTATTGTTGTACTTTGTTAGGCTAATCATGATGGCCACATAGACCTCCCCAGAGAGGTCTGGAAGTAACAGGGATGAAAGTGCTAAGAATAGTACTACTTTACACAACCTAGTTAGCCATGGGTCCCAGTCCAAGACCGCATGTCTTGTTGTTTTATTTGGTCAGGGTAATCATGCAGGCCATATAGACCTCCCACCATTAGGGGTTGTAACAGGTATTAAACTAATAAGAATAGTACTACTGAAATAAACCTACTTAACATGGTTCCAAGAGCGCAGGTTTTATTGTTGTACTTTGTTAGGCTAATCACGATGGCCATATAGACCTCCCCCGAGAGGTCTGGAAGTAACAGGGATGAAAGTGCTAAGAATAGTACTACTTTACACAACCTAGTTAGCCATGGGTCCCAGTTCAAGACCGCATGTCTTGTTATTTTATTTGGTCAGGGTAATCATGCAGGCCATATAGACCTCCCAAAATTAGGGGTTGTAACAGGTATTAAACTAATAAGAACAGTACTACTGAAATAAACCTACTTAACATGGTTCCAAGAGCGCAGGTTTTATTGTTGTACTTTGTTAGGCTAATCATGATGGCCATATAGACCTCCCCCGAGAGGTCTAGAAGTAACAGGGATGAAAGTGCTAAGAATAGTACTAGTTTACACAACCTAGTTAGCCATGGGTCCCAGTCCAAGAACGCATGTCTTGTTGTTTTATTTGGTCAGGGTAATCATGCAGGCCATATAGACCTCCCACCATTAGGGGTTGTAAAAGGTATTAAACTAATAAGAACAGTACTACTGAAATAAACCTACTTAACATGGTTCCAAGAGCGCAGGTTTTATTGTTGTACTTTGTTAGGCTAATCATGATGGCCATGTAGACCTCCCCACAAGAGGTGGGAGTAACAGGGATGAAAGTGCTAAGAATATTACTACTTTACACAACCTAGTTAGCCATGGGTCCCAGTCCAAGACCGCATGTCTTGTTGTTTTATTTGGTCAGGGTAATCATGCAGGTCATATAGACCTCCTACCAATAGGGGTTGTAACAGGTATTAAATTAATAAGAACAGTACTACTGAAATAAACCTACTTAACATGGTTCCAAGAGCGCAGGTTTTATTGTTGTACTTTGTTAGGCTAATCATGATGGCCACATAGACCTCCCCCGAGAGGTCTGGAAGTAACAGGGATGAAAGTGCTAAGAATAGTACTACTTTACACAACCTAGTTAGCCATGGGTCCCAGTCCAAGACCGCATGTCTTGTTGTTTTATTTGGTACGGCTAATCATGCAGGCCATATAGATCTCCCACCATTAGGGGTTGTAACAGGTATTAAACTAATAAGAACAGTACTACTGAAATAAACCTACTTAACATGGTTCCAAGAGCGCAGGTTTTATTGTTGTACTTTGTTAGGCTAATCATGATGGCCATATAGACCTCCCCAGAGAGGTCTGGAAGTAACAGGGATGAAAGTGCTAAGAATAGTACTACTTTACACAACCTAGTTAGCCATGGGTCCCAGTCCAAGATCGCATGTCTTGTTGTTTTATTTGGTCAGGGTAATCATGCAGGCCATATAGACCTCCCACCATTAGGGGCTGTAACAGGTATTAAACTAATAAGAACAGTACTACTGAAATAAACCTACTTAACATGGTTCCAAGAGCGCAGGTTTTATTGTTGTACTTTGTTAGGCTAATCACGATGGCCATATAGACCTCCCCCGAGAGGTCTGGAAGTAACAGGGATGAAAGTGCTAAGAATAGTACTACTTTACACAACCTAGTTAGCCATGGGTCCCAGTCCAAAACCGCATGTCTTGTTATTTTATTTGGTCAGGGTAATCATGCAGGCCATATAGACCTCCCACCATTAGGGGTTGTAACAGGTATTAAACTAATAAGAACAGTACTACTGAAATAAACCTACTTAACATGGTTCCAAGAGCGCAGGTTTTATTGTTGTACTTTGTTAGGCTAATCATGATGGCCATATAGACCTCCCCTGAGAGGTCTAGAAGTAACAGGGTTGAAAGTGCTAAGAATAGTACTACTTTACACAACCTAGTTAGCCATGGGTCCCAGTCCAAGAACGCATGTCTTGTTGTTTTATTTGGTCAGGGTAATCATGCAGGCCATATAGACCTCCCACCATTAGGGGTTGTAACAGGTGTTAAACTAATAAGAACAGTACTACTGAAATAAACCTACTTAACATGGTTCCAAGAGCGCAGGTTTTATTGTTGTACTTTGTTAGGCTAATCATGATGGCCATGTAGACCTCCCCACGAGAGGTGGGAGTAACAGGGATGAAAGTGCTAAGAATATTACTACTTTACACAACCTAGTTAGCGATGGGTCCCAGTCCAAGACCGCATGTCTTGTTGTTTTATTTGGTCCGGATAATCATGCAGGCCATATAGACCTCCCACCATTAGGGGTTGTAACAGGTATTAAACTAATAAGAACAGTACTACTGAAATAAACCTACTTAACATGGTTCCAAGAGCGCAGGTTTTATTGTTGTACTTTGTTAGGCTAATCATGATGGCCATATAGACCTCCCACGAGAGGTCTGGAAGTAACAGGGATGAAAGTGCTAAGAATAGTACTTCTTTACACAACCTAGTTAGCCATGGGTCCCAGTCCAAGACCACATGTCTTGTTGTTTTATTTGGTATGGCTAATCATGCAGGCCATATAGACCTCCCACCATTAAGGGTTGTAACAGGTATTAAACTAATAAGAACAGTACTACTGAAATAAACCTAGTTAACATGGTTCCAAGAGCGCAGGTTTTATTGTTGTACTTTGTTAGGCTAATCATGATGGCCATGTAGACCTCCCCCGAGAGGTGGGAGTAACAGGGATGAAAGTCCTAAGAATAGTACTAATTTACGCAACCTAGTTATCCATGGGTCCCAGTCCAAGACCGCATGTCTTGTTGTTTTATTTGGTCCGGCTAATCATGCAGGCCATATAGACCTCCCACCATTAGGGGTTGTAACAGGTATTAAACTAATAAGATCAGTACTACTTAACACAACCTAGTTACCATGGGTCCCAGACCGCATGTCTTGTGGTTATATTTGGTGAGGGTAATCAGGCAGGCCGTATAGACCTCCCCCGATAGGGGGAGTTACATTTATTAAAGTGCTAAGAATAGTACAACTTAACACTACCTAGTTAACATGGGTCCCAGACCGCATGTCTTGTTGTTATATTTTGTCAGGATAATCAGGCAGGCCAAATAGACCTCCCCTGATAGGGGGAGTAACAGGCATTAAAGTGCTAAGAATAGTACTACTTAACACAACCTAGTTACCATGGGTCACAGACCGCATGTTTAATTATTATACTTTGTCAGGGGAAATATATATCTAACAAATCTATCTATTTATCTTCTATCGATTCTATCTAACTATCAATCTATGTATATCTATCTATCAAATCTATCTATCTTGTGTCCGGACTGTTTTGAGGCAGCCACTTGTGTTTTTGACAAATGTGAAGTAGGAGGACAGACCAATCACAGGGATTAAACTGCTAAGAATAGTGCTACTTAAGAAAACCTAGTTATACCAGTACCACAATGGGTCCCAGACCGCATGTTTGGTTGTTATACTTTGTCAGGGTAATCATGCAGGCCATATAGACCTCCCCCGATAGGGGGAGTAACAGGGATTAAAGTGCTAAGAATAGTACTACTTAACACAACCTAGTTACCATGGGTCCCAGACCGCATGTCTTATTGTTATATTTTGGTAGGGTAATCATGCAGGCCATATAGACCTCCCCCAATAGGGGGAGTTACAGGGATGAAAGTGCTAAGAATAGTACTACTTAACACAACCTAGTTACCATGGGTCCCACACCGCATGTTTTGTTGTTATACTTTGTCAGGGTAATCATGCAGGCCATATAGACCTCCCCCGATAGGGGGAATTACAGGGATTAAACTGCTAAGAATTGTACTACTTAACACAACCTAGTTACCATGGGTCCCAGACCGCATGTCTTATTGTTATATTTTGGTAGGGTAATCATGCAGGCCATATAGACCTCCCCCAATAGGGGGAGTTACATGGATGAAAGTGCTAAGAATACTACTACTTAACACAACCTAGTTACCATGGGTCCCACACCGCATGTTTTGTTGTTATACTTTGTCAGGGTAATCATGCAGGCCATATAGACCTCTGCTAAGAATAGTACTACTTAACACAACCTAGATTCCATGGGTCCCAGACTGCATGTTTTGTTGTTATACTTTGTCAGGGTAATCATGCAGGCCATATAGACATCCCCCGATAGGGGGAGTAAGAGGGATTAAACTGCTAAGAATAGTACTACTTAACACAACCTAGTTTCCATGGGTCCCAAACTGCATGTTTTGTTGTTATACTTTGTCAGGGTAATCATGCAGGCAATATAGACATCCCCCGATAGGGGGAGTAAGAGGGATTAAAGTGCTAAGAAAAGTACTACTTAACACAACCTAGTTACCATGGGTCCCAGATCGCGTGTCTTGTTGTTATACTTTGTCAGGGTAATCATGCAGGCCATATAGACCTCCCCCGATAGGGGGAGTAACAGGGATTAAAGTGCTAACAATAATACTACTTAACACAACCTAGTTACCATCGGTCCCAGACCGCATGTTTTATTATTATACTTTTTCAGGGTAATTATATATCTATCAAATCTATCCATTTATCTTCTATCAATTCTATCGATCTATGTATATCTATCTATCAAATCTATCTATCTCGTGTCCGGACTGTTTTGAGACAGCCACTTGAGTTTTTGCCAAATTTGAAGTAGGAGGACAGAACAATCATCTTCTTCCATCTCCCTGTTCCAAAAATGCAGGCCATATAGACCTCCCCCGATAGGGGGAGTAACAGGTAGTAGTAAACTGCTAAGAATATTACTACTTAACACACCACGGGTCCCAGACCGCATGTCTTATTGTTATACTCTGTCAGGGAAATTATATATCTTTCAAATCTATCTATTTAACTATCAAATCTAACTAACTATCAATCGTATCTATCAAATGTATATTGCATCTATTGATCGATGTAATTCGTATCTATAAAATGTATATTGCATATTTTGATCGATGTAATTCCTATCTATCAAATGTATATTGCATCTTTTGATCGATAAAATTTGTATCTATCAAATGGATATTGCATCTATTGATCTATGTAATACATATCTATCAAATGTATATTGCATCTATTGATCTATGTAATTTGTATCGATCATATGTATATTGCATCTATTGAGCTATGTAATCTATGTATCTATCTATCAAATCTATCAATCTTGTGGTTGTGCAAATGGACTGTTTGCGGTTGTTTGCGGTGCGTTACACTTGGAGTTTGGTCTTTCACTGTGAAGTGGGCGTAATCCTTGCACTACCTGATCCATACAACATCATAACTGATGTTTTAAAGCACGTTATTGCAAACAATTTATTAATGTTAGGTGATTTAGGCCCTTTATTGGTTAAAAACAGACTCTGCATCAACTATGTAATTTTCCTTGCCAGTTTTGCCATGGATCCCCCTCCAGCATGCCACAGTCCAGGTGTTAATACCCTTCAAACAACTTTTCCATCACTATTGTGGCCAGAAAGAGTCCTTGTGGGTTTTAAAGTTCGCCTGCCTATTGAAGTCAATGGCGGTTCGCGAACAGTAGCAGAAGTTAAGGTAGGAATTAAGGTAGGAATATTCTGATTGGCTGATGGAATCAGCCAATCAAAATCAAGTTCAATCCGATTGGCTGATCCAATCAGCCAATCAGATTGAGCTCGCATTCTATTGGCTGATCGGAACAGCCAATAGATTGCGAGCTCAATCTGATTGGCTGATTGAATCAGCCAATCAGATTGAACTTGAATCTGATTGGCTGATTCCATCAGCCAATCAGAATTTTCCTACCTTAATTCCGATTGGCTGATAGAATCCTATCAGCCAATCGGAATTCGAGGGACGCCATCTTGGATGACGTCCCTTAAAGGAACCGTCATTCGTCGTTAGTCCGTCGGGCCAGCAGGATGTTCCGCGTCGGAGGTCTGCAAGATGGATCCGGAAGAAAGAAGATTGAAGATGCCGTTGATAGAAGACTTCATCCAGATCATGGACCTCTTCAGCTCCCGCTTGGATGGAGACTTCATCCGGATCATGGACCTCTTCAGCCCCCCGCTTGGGCTTGGATCAGGACATCGGAGGAGCTCTTCAGGACGGATCGGTGAACCTGGTATGGTGAAGATAAGGTAGGAAGATCTTCAGGGGCTTAGTGTTAGGTTTATTTAAGGGGGGTTTGGGTTAGATTAGGGGTATGTGGGTGGTGGGTTGTAATGTTGGGGGGCTTGGGTATTGTATGGTTTTTTTTACAGGCAAAAGAGCTGAACTTCTTGGGGCATGCCCCGCAAAGGGCCCTGTTCAGGGCTGGTAAGGTAAAAGAGCTTTGAACTTTAGTTATTTAGAATAGGGTAGGGCATTTTTTTTATTTTGGGGGGCTTTGTTATTTTATTAGGGGGCTTAGAGTTGGTGTAATTAGTTTAAAATTGTTGTAATATTTTTCTTATGTTTGTAAATATTTTTTTATTTTTTGTAACTTAGTTCTTTTTTATTTTTTGTACTTTAGCAAGTTTATGTAATTGTAGGAATTGTATTTAATTATTTGTAGGAATTGTATTTAATTAATTTATTGATAGTGTAGTGTTAGGTTAATTGTAGGTAGTTTATTTAATTAATTTATTGATAGTATAGTGTTAGGTTTAATTGTAACTTAGGTTAGGATTTCTTTTACAGGTAAATTTGTAATTATTTTAACTATTTTAGCTATTGTACCTGGTTAAAATGAATACAAAGTTACCTGTGAAATAAATATTAATCCTAAAATAGCTATAATATAATTATAATTTATATTCTAGATATATTAGGATTTATTTTACAGGTAAGTATTTAGCTTTAATTAGGAATAATTTATTTAATGAGTTAATTAATTTCGTTAGATTACAATTATATTTAACTTAGGGGGGTGTTAGTGTTAGGGTTAGACTTAGCTTTAGGGGTTAATACATTTATTAGAATAGCGGTGAGCTCCAGTCGGCAGATTAGGGGTTAATAATTGAAGTTAGGTGTCGGCGATGTTAGGGAGGGCAGATTAGGGGTTAATACTATTTATTATAGGGTTAGTGAGGCGGATTAGGGGTTAATAACTTAATTATAGTAGCGCTCAGGTCCGGTCGGCAGATTAGGGGTTAATAAGTGTAGGCAGGTGGAGGCGACGTTGTGGGGGGCAGATTAGGGGTTAATAAATATAATATAGGGGTCGGCGATGTTAGGGCAGCAGATTAGGGGTACATAGGGATAATGTAAGTAGCGGCGGTTTACGGAGCGGCAGATTAGGGGTTAATAATAATATGCAGGGGTCGGGGATAGCGGGGGCGGCAGATTAGGGGTTAATAAGTGTAAGGTTAGGGGTGTTTAGACTCGGGGTACATGTTAGAGTGTTAGGTGCAGACGTAGGAAGTGTTACCGCATAGCAAACAATGGGGCTGCGTTAGGAGCTGAACGCGGCTTTTTTGCAGGTGTTAGGTTTTTTTTCAGCTCAAACAGCCCCATTGTTTCCTATGGGAGAATCGTGCACGAGCACGTTTTTGAGGCTGGCCGCGTCTGTAAGCAACTCTGGTATCGAGAGTTGAAGCTGCGTTAAAAATGCTCTACGCTCCTTTTTTGGAGCCTAACGCAGCCTTTATGTGGACTCTCAATACCAGAGTTATTTTTATGGTGCGGCCAGAAAAAAGCTGGCGTTAGTTTTTCGGGTTGTTACCAACAAAACTCCAAATCTAGCCGTCTGTGAGCTTACTTGTTAAAAAAGGGTGTGTAAACTCCCTATTGGTTAAAACTTATTCAAATAAGGATACTCCTTAATGAAATCACAAAAATTGTATCTAATGAGGCACTGAACCTGTCAGAATTTGTGTCTAACACAACAAACAATGATAGAATTGATCCTTGTTCCTGAGACTCATGTATGTATATACACAACCATCCTATTGCAATAATAAACATTTATAAATAAATGAAAATTGGATAAATAAATAAAGTAAAGTAAACATTAATCCTAAATCTAAAGTTCTGATAGATTGTAAATTAGGCCCATAACCAATAATACTATATATGAAAATAAAAAGTACATAAATATATACATATTTTGTATTATATATAGCTGGGCCATAGCAACAAAATAGTGATAGGACAATTATTATCACCTACATAAACGATGAGTAATGTTGATGAAAATCACTAAAGCATGGTATAGTAAAAATAAGAACCTTAAAGGTATAAATGGTAGACTATGGTAAAGATGTTATAAAATCACTAAGGTAGAATACTACACAGACAGCAAACCTAGGTGTGTGATATATGGAGTTTCTAGATATCAATTGATAGGAAGTGGATCATTCCCAATAGTTAATTAAATCATACTCAGCATTAAGGCCAAGGGGTATTTTGGTGGAAAGTTTAAATATCCAAAGCATCTTACGCTTTTCAAGCAGTTTTTGTCTATCCCCACCCCTTTTAGGAGTAGGTATGTAATCTATAGCCTGCCATTTCAAGGAGGAGTCGTCTTTGTTATGTTTAGTACAAAAGTGTTGGACTATGGGCGAGGATGATTTCCCTACTCTAATAGTGGACAGATGTTCCCTAATACGGGATCTTATATCCCTTGTCGTAAGCGCTATGTACTGAACATTGCACAATGTGCAAGTTATGAGGTATATTACAAACTGGGATGTGCAGTTCAAACAAAAGTTTATCTTGTATGTACGTTGAGTGACACAGGACGTGAAGGTGTCAGATATGTTTATGTAGTCACACGGTTTGCACCTACTACTCCCACACCTGAACATACCCCTGTGGGTAAGCTATGAACTCACAGTGGCCCGAGGATTACTCAAAACTGTGGGTGACAAATAATTGCCAAGTGTTTTATTGTGGCGATAGGAACACCTCATCCCTTCACCCACACAGTTAGTGAGTTTATCGTCTACCACTAGGAGTTTAAAATGTTTTTTGACAATATTGCACACTTCATAATAGTCAGTACTATAATCAGTTACAAATGTTACTTTATTAGATTTACATATTGGTTTACTGTTAGTGATTCTTTTCCCATGTAACATTGGTGTACGATCCATGTGCTGTACTTCTTTGGCTGCCCTATTGATAACTTTTTTTCGGATACCCTCTATTCTTCAAAGGATCTAGCAGATCTGTTTGATGCTCAATATACGCCTTTTCTGTCGAGCAATTTCTCTTCGCTCTAATCAACTGGCCCTTGGCTATGGAGTATAGTACACTTTTAGGGTGGCAACTTTTAGTGTGTAAAACCCGAGTTGCCTGAAATAGGCTTTCTGTAAATACAGGTCTCAATTTTGCCTGTGGTGTTGCCATTGAGAGTTATATCCAAGAAATTGATGGTATCAATGTGTGTTTCATGGGTGAATTTTAGATTTAAATTGTTATTATTGATATATGTCAGGAACTTGGTCATATCTCCAATATTACCTCACCAAATTAGCAACAGGCCATCAATAAAGCGACCTTAGTATGTGATACTTTGTCTGAAGGGGTTTCCATCTCCATAGATGTGGGACAGCTCCCACCAACCCATGTACAGGTTGGCATAAGAGGGCGCGAACTTAGCCCCCATTGCTGTCCCACATCTCTGGAGATAGTAAACCCCCTCAAACTCAAAATAATTGTGACTCAAAAGAAATGCTGTAACATCAATCACATACCGCTTGAAATCAGAATCCAAATTGGAGTAGTGTGTCAACATATAGTCCATAGCCTCAAGGCCAGATGTGTGGGGTATTGAGGAGTATAAAGCTGTGACATCAATAGTTAACCAATTACATGAGGAAACCCATGTCAGATTATCCATGACCCTAAGAACATGTTTAGTGTCCTGGAGATAGCTTGGTAAAGCTTTAACCAAAGGGCACAGAATGGCATCAAGCCACTCTGAAAGGTGTTCAAAAAGGGATCCGATCCCACTGACTATGGGACGACCAGTAACATTATCCAGGGACTGATGCACCTTCGGGAGATGATGGAACACAGGAGTCACTGGGAACTCAATATACAAATAGTCAAGGGTATTTCTATCCAGAAAACCTCTTTCCATACCATCATCCAGAAGGTGCATAAATTCAAACTGGAAATGCTTGGTGGGATTAGTACTAAGAATTGTGTACTGGGTAGGATCGTTCAATTGGCGCAAAGCCTCATTCTTATAATCCACGGTATCCATGACCACAACAGAGCCTCCCTTATCAGCATTTCATATCACAATTTGATCATTGTCTTGTAGCTCTTTTAGAGCCTTTCTCTCTGATTGTGACAGATTATCAGGAGATTTTTTACTCTGAAGAGCAAGGTCCCTGAGGTCCTTTTCAATCCTATTGTAGAATTTTTCTACAAGGGGGCCTCTGCTGTGGACAGGATAAAACGTGGAGGGCTTTTTATAGCCAACAAATTTGTCTATGTGTGCTATTCCCATGTCTGTTGTATTCTCCCTGTCCATAAAATCCAAAGTAATAATATCACAGGTTTCAGAAAATGTGAGTTCATTGTTTAAATTAACCCTTGTGATATTGGAACCAGGAGAATCAACAGGAATGGGTGAGATATCTTGCTCTATGTCAGAAAAGTGTTTTTTCAGTGTGATGTTGTGGACTAAACAATTAATATCTAACATTGTCTTGAACAAATCAAATATAACAAGTGGTACAAAACCTAGTCCTAGACTTAATAGTTTGACTTGTGAATCACTCAAGACCATGCTAGATAAATTAATCACACTGAAGGTGCATATTTGTTGTTGGTCCCTTTCGATACCCTTAAAGGATAGCGATTCTGAGCTTTCTGTGTATTCCCTCCCCCCTTGGGGTTCATGGGGGCTATAGGAAAAACCTGATCCACTAAGGTATTACTCATGTGAGTGATCAGAGCCTGCTGTTCATCTGTTTCATTGTGAGCTGGTGCAATTTGAGTATTAGTTTTACTAGTACCCTTAGGTTTAACGGATGGTACTGTGCTCACATATAATGTCTGTGCCTTCTGTGTAGTGGTGTTTTTCAGAATGCCAGGTCTTGTTTCATTCGAAAGCTCATTGTCTGTGATGTATTTATCATCCCCAGACTCTGCATCGCTATCTGAAAAAATAACACGTTGGCTGCTATTAGATCTATGGTTCCTATTGCGTGATCTGCCCCTGCTCCTATTTCTATTTTGCTGTCTGCGAGTATTAAACCTCTGTGTCCTATTCCATACATGTATGGTGTTAGTATCATAGTCTGCTCGGTCACGTAAGTACTTAACATGTTTGGTATTCATAACTGAGGCTTTTATATTGGCCATAGACTTCCTCAGTACCTCGTCAAACCTGGGGTAATCAATTTCATGTTTGCGTGTGTTAAGCTCAATTTGGATGGTGTTAATATTCTCTCTTAAATCATTTAACAATTTGTTCTTATATGACATCAACAAAATCATTAATCTGTAAACATTCATTCAGTATAGTGTTCCAATTTTCTATGAACTCAGTGTCCTCTGTTTCAAAAGTGGGATATTTTGAGATTCTAAGACCCCTGGGTATCATCTTCATATCTAAATATTTCCCCAGTGTCCATATATCCCACTGTAATCTGGTTTCTTTGGTACACAATTTGTCCATTTATTGAAACAAATCTGTGAGTGCAAGGTCAGATTTATTTGTAGAAAATATTTTAGCAAGTTCAGTTGGAAGTTCATCCCTAGGAACAACAGGTATCAATGAATAAAACTGTTGTTGTGTCTCCTCCATAATGAAGAAACTTCCAGATAACCTTCTAAACTCAGACCTGCAGTGCTGCCCGATAGCACTATGTAGAAAATGAATAAACCAAAAGAATGCAGGGTGAGGAAGAGGTTAATGTGGCCGTAAGAATCACTTAGTGTAATATGGTAATTGGGTGACAGTTCCAGTAAAAAACCAATACATACAAGAAGCAAGTTGCAAAATGTTGTTAGAAATGTTCCTTTCCAGCAGACATGCTGCCCGGTGTGTGTGGAATACTATTGCTGCCAAGTGTCCACAATAAGAAGAGGGAAGTAAATCCCTGTGTGCAATATAAGGAAACAGTACCTGCTTACAAGTAGTATGGCTGCGTCTGAAAGCTGGCTGAACACACTCACCGATCTGTCCCCACGAAGTCCAGGCTCCGTCAGATCTGCTAGATCGTTTGAAGAATAGAGGGTATCCGAACAAAGTTATCAATAGGGCAGCCAAAGAAGTACAGCGCATGGATCGTACACCAATGTTACATGGGAAAAGAATCACTAACAGTAAACCAATTTGTAAATCTAATAAAGTAACATTTGTAACTGATTATAGTACTGACTATTATGAAGTGTGCAATATTGTCAAAAAACATTTTAAACTCCTAGTGGCAGACGATAAACTCACTAACTGTGTGGCTGAAGGGATGAGGTGTTCCTATCGCTGCAATAAAACACTTGGCAATTATTTGTCACCCACAGTTTTGAGTAATCCTCGGGCCACTGTGAGTTCATAGCTTACCCACAGGGGTATGTTCAGGTGTGGGAGTAGTAGGTGCAAACCGTGTGACTACATAAACATATCTGACACCTTCACGTCCTGTGTCACTCAACGTACATACGAGATAAACTTTTGTTTGAACTGCACATCCCAGTTTGTAATATACCTCATAACTTGCACATTGTGCAATGTTCAGTACATAGCGCTTACGACAAGGGATATAAGATCCCGTATTAGGGAACATCTGTCCACTATTAGAGTGGGGAAATCATCCTCGCCCATAGTCCAACACTTTTGTACTAAACATAACAAAGACGACTCCTCCTTGAAATGGCAGGCTATAGATTACATACCTACTCCTAAAAGGGGTGGGGATAGACAAAAACTGCTTGAAAAGCGTAAGATGCTTTGGATATTTAAACTTTCCACCAAAATACCCCTTGGCCTTAATGCTGAGTATGATTTAATTAACTATTGGGAATGATCCACTTCCTATCAATTGATATCTAGAAACTCCATATATCACACACCTAGGTTTGCTGTCTGTGTAGTATTCTACCTTAGTGATTTTATAACATCTTTACCATAGTCTACCATTTATACCTTTAAGGTTCTTATTTTTACTATACCATGCTTTAGTGATTTTCATCAACATTACTCATCGTTTATGTAGGTGATAATAATTGTCCTATCACTATTTTGTTGCTATGGCCCAGCTATATATAATACAAAATATGTATATATTTATGTACTTTTTATTTTCATATATATAGTATTATTGGTTATGGGCCTAATTTACAATCTATCAGAACTTTAGATTTAGGATCAATGTTTACTTTACTTTATTTATTTATCCAATTTTCATTTATTTATAAATGTTTATTATTGCAATAGGATGGTTGTGTATATACATACATGAGTCTCAGGAACAAGGATCAATTCTATCATTGTTTGTTGTGTTAGACACAAATTCTGACAGGTTCAGTGTCTCATTAGATACAATTTTGTGATGTCATTAAGGAGTATACTTATTTGAATAAGTTTTAACCAATAGGGAGTTTACATACCCTTTTTTAACAAGTAAGCTCACAGAGTGTTTCCAGCAGTAGCAGAGTGTTTCCAGCAGTAGTGATTATGGCACATCACCGAAACGCGTATACTGGTTTTATTCCATGTGTATCTTTGTTCCTCCATAAACTTTTTAATGCTTTTGCCATAATAAAAACTATGTTTTATTTCACCGTTACTGCTCTATGCTCTCTTTTTGGGTTGGATGTTTTGTGCCCTTAAGAGCAGTAACACTTCCTAAGTGGCGAGCCATGGAGTCGGCTTTTTTGGGAGACAACTTACAGCACAGACGTTTGGAAACTTGTATTGGCTGAGACGCACAAGCCCATGGACGCACCTCCTGCTTCCAGCTCCCCCATTGGTTCACAGAGATTTGCGGTCACTTCCGGTTTGACGACTTCAGAGAAGCAAGTAGCTGCGCATTGGTGTAGCGTTTTCTCACCGGGACCCACTGTGACGAAGCCTGGTCTTCGCAGGGACGACTGGAAAACAAAGGAGAGATATGTAGCAGCAAAGGTGCGTGGTGGCTCACCGGCAGCATCTGTGACGGAGCCTTGGCTTTGTGGGGACAGATTGGTGAGTGTGTTCAGCCAGCTTTCAGACGCAGCCATAGTACTTGTAAGCAGGTACTGTTTCCTTATATTGCACACAGGGATTTACTTCCCTCTTCTTATTGTGGACACTTGGCAGCAATAGTATTCCACACACACGGAGCAGCACGTCAGCTGGAAAGGAACATTTCTAACAACATTTTGCAACTTGCTTCTTGTATGTATTGTTTTTTTACTGGAACTGTCACCCAATTACCATATTACACTAAGTGATTCTTACGGCCACATTAACCTCTTCCTCACCCATTCTTTTGGTTTATTCATTAAAATAATCTTGTCTTGTGTCAATGTCGAAAAAGTCCTCATGCTTTGATGTAATGTATATTGCTGTTTTATTAATGTTGTTAGGTTCAGAAGTGTCTCTGTCTACTCCTGCCATGGTTATTGCATAAAAATATCTATGTGCTTAAGAAAAATAGCAATAAATTGCCCATAAATGGTGTCTTTTGTTCGTTGGATAGGTGAGGGATTATATGGATGCGTATTCTTATCAGAGAGTGATAGTAGAAATGTCCTATAGTTTGCAGTGTTATTTCAATTATGTAGAGTACCTCTATGAAACCTATAGTCACCGTCTTTTTATATGCATATAAAAGGGTTTACATATAGCACTATCGTGCATAGGTCTGTGGTAACAGTGTGGTCACAAGAACATGGCACCAATTGCATAATAACTGTAATCCGCAAAATGAGGAAACTGTACTCACTCAATCCGTAGAAAACTGTGGCAGGACCGACAAGGGGGGTTCCTATTTCAGTCACTGAGACACAAGGTGAATGTCAGTCCAGGCAGCGTCTGATTCACAGCGTTTCCAAAACCGGAAGTGTAACCATCAGAAGGTCATCCAAACTCCTCTAATCACAATGGAGTGCTGTAGCAGTGGCGGAACCGAGCCACATAAGCTGAAGTGCAAATGAAACAGGGATGCAGGCACTACATCAAGACTCCAAATGTAAAAAATCCAATTTTAATGGGATATAGTTAAAAAAGAAATCACAGCAACAAAATACGCTGTAAGCACATAGATAAAGCCCATGAAAGGCAGGTAGACAAACAGGCACAGGTGTCTGACGCGTTTCATGCCCCCTGTTGGTGCATATTAATAGACATGGAGAATGCTCTGAGCTTATTCTATTTAAAGGGACAACTTGAATATGATAGGCTACGGTATAATGTTATACACCAATGAAAACAAAGCCTGATTCTATTTAAAGTTCCTTCAATAGAAATGCTAAGTAGCATGCACATAAACAATTTTAAAAACAAAATGAGCCTAACCAAAGCAATATACAAGAAGAAAATTTTACAACATATAATGAATAATAAGAAAAAATTTTTTTTATTTAGAAATCCTATATTATGTACTAACTTTATAAGAACAAGTTACCCTATCAACCAGTGAAAGAAAAACATACATGTTATCCTACTTATCAATAAATTAATTAATGTCACACTCTCGGTTCATTCACGTTGGTGAACGAGTTTTTAATTTCAGCATCCAAAATAGCTCTTTTTTTCCCAAAATTTTAAATTTGTTACCTCCTCTAATAGCGGTGGTAGCTATATCAATAACTTTGATGTTCATATTTGCTATAATGGTGAAGTGGTACCCATTAAAGTGATTGGCCACCACAGAATCTTTATTAAAATTCTTAACATCCCTAGTGTGTTCACCAAAGAGGTTTGACCTGTGTATTGAAACTGGCATAGATTGCATGTTAATAGATAAACAACAAAGGTGGTGCCATAGTTTGCATAAAAGTCAGTTTTAAACCCAAGACCTGACCAAGACCAATATTTTAATGACAGTATTATATTGTTGGGGATATGCAGTTGTAAACACTATGGAATCTTCAAATTTAGAATTCAACTTGTTCTTATTTTTTTTCTACGGATTGAGTGAGTACAGTTTCCTCATTTTGCGGATTACAGTTATTATGCAATTGGTGCCATGTTCATGTGACCACACTGTTACCACAGACCTATGCACGATAGTGCTATATGTAAACCCTTTTATATGCATATAAAAAGACGGTGACTATAGGTTTCATAGAGCTACTCTACATAATTGAAATAACACTGCAAACTATAGGACATTTCTACTATCACTCTCTGATAAGAATATTCTTCCATATAATCCGTCACCTATCCAACGAACAAAAGACACCATTCATGGGCAATTTATTGCTATTTTTCTTAAGCACATAGATATTTTTACGCAATAACCATGCCAGGAGTAGAAACAGACACTTCTGAACCTAACAGCATTGATACAAAAGCAATATACATTACCTCAAAGCATGAGGACTTTTTCGACATTGACACAAGACAAGATTATTTTGATACAATTTTTTCTATGGAGGATGTGGTTATTGAAAATCCAGAAATGAAGAAGTCATTCAAATCTTTGGAACATTCCCTGATTACAGATCTCAGATTAATGTGGGACATTATAGCCTTTAGAAAATATATTGAAACAAAAAGAATACCTAGAGGGTTACGTATAAAAAAAATACCCCTCCTTTCAATTTGATGATTCAGAAGATATGGAGGAATGGAATATGGCTTTAAATGAATGTTCTTTCACACTTTTAAATATACTTATAAAGGTGAAAAATAAAATAAATTGGAGCAAGCCATTCTTACATTGAAAAAAGAAATTGAGCAATTTAAAAATAATGCAGAATTTCTATCTTTAAACAAAAAGATGATTGATTCTATTGCCAAACATGATAAAGAACAGGTGGTGAGAAAAGGAGAAAAATTTCAAAGAGATAAAGAGGATTATGAACAACAGAAAGTTTATAATCGGGTGGCTATACGCCGACAAAAAAGGGCCAATACAAATAAAAATAAAAAATCCAAAGGCAATAATTTTAGATCAAATCAATCAAAAGAAGAAGCTGTCCAGAATGCCCCTAAATCCATTCTCAAAAAAGTGGGAAAGAATAAAAGAAAAGGAATTTTCAATGCATTAGAAGGGGAGACTTCTGATTCAGAAGCCTGTTTTTCAGGCACTTCTTATTCTTCCAACTGCTCTTCTCTCCTCTCATATCCTTCTCTATCTCTCCTTCCTCTTCTTGTGATTTTTTAAACCCCTAGTGGTACGTCCGAAGACACGACAAGGCACGTCCCAAACAAGAGGAAACAACAAAGATGGAGAAGGAAAAGGAAGACAACCAAAGAAGGGACATTAAAACATAACCATTCTTCCCATCTGGAAGACTCTGTAACATCAGATTATGATAATAGTGATAAATTCAGTATAATTATTCTCTCCACATGTAACCTCAGTAATGAGGAAATCAAAGTGTTGTCCAGGGGTCTAGGATTTGCTCCTTCTAGTATTTTTTCTAGTTTCAATACACTCCTTGATATCAATAAGTTTGTCCGCAAACTAGCACTAAAAAGTTTTTTTTTTGCCCTAACAAAATCTAATGAAATCGATTCTGAGATCATTACTACTCACAATACAATTACCACTTCATCCAATGAAAATACACATTTGTCTTTTGTGGATGCTCAGGCATTAACCACTTTAACAGATTTATACAGTGGGGAAAATGATTTTACTCTGCCTAAAACATTAATGCAACCACAAAAAATCTAATCGGATTTCTATCCAATACATTTTAGAGGTCCCATTATTAATGCTTACCAAAAAATGGTGCAGGAAGACATTCTTAAATTAGAAGAAAAAGTAAGTACGGATACTGCCACATTTAATCTGTCTTTTAAGGAACATTTAGTTAAAACCCTTCAAAACAATACAGATATTGTCATTAAAAATGCGGATAAGGGTAGCAGCATAGTAATACTTGATAAAGATGATTATTTCCTTGAAGCTCAAAACATCTAATGGATACCAGTGTATATAAAAAATTAATATGTAACCCACTTAATATGTTTAAGAAAAATTTGGAACAACTTGTCTCTGAAGGTGTTACATTGGGCGTTTTCAAAGATGGTGACATTAATAACTTGATACCTGATAATTCACTGACACCAATTTTCTACCATGTCCCCAAGGTTCACAAGGACCCTCTTCACCCCCCGGGCAGACTAATTGTCTCAGGGGTGGGTTCTTTATTAGAACCTTTGGGGGCATGGTTAGATTGAATTTTGCAGCCTCTAGCCAAAAAACAGCTGTCTTACCTTACGGACAGTGCACAATTAATTTGAATCTTTGGAAACAGTCAAATGGGAAGATAACTTTTCATGGGTAGTGATAGATGTTTGTGCATTGTATACCTGTATCCCACAACATTTGGGTATACAAACTTTTGAATTCTTCTTGGATAAAGAGATGGATCTAGATGACACCATCAGACACTATATTGGAGATGTGTTGAGATTTCTTTTGTCTCATAATTACTTCTGGTTTGACAGGGTTTTCTACAATCAAATTTGTGGTACCGCCAGGGGGGCAAATTTTGTCCCCGCATTCGCAAACTTATATGTCTCTTGGTGGGAGCTTACCCATATATACAGCATTCAAAACCCATGGCTTGAGAATATTCTCCTATATGTCCATTATATCGATGACCTGTTGGTCATCGTTAAAAAGCCCCTTGACAATATAGAGTTTGAAAAATTCATGAGTTATGTTAACGATAACCCCTTTAATCTACAATTTACGGGCTTATACAACACCCAAAATGTTAATTATCTAGACTTAACATTACAGATTATTGATAATAATATTGAAAGAAAATCTTTTCGTAAAGTCACAGCAGGCAATACAATATTACATGCCTCCTCTCAGCATCCTAACCATGTAGTCAAAGCCATACCCAGGGGTCAATTCATCAGACTACGTAGATATACTAAATCAGATGAAATATTTGAGTCCCAATTTATAGAGCTTAAAAATAGACTATTACTTAGGGGCTATGCAGAAAATTCCCTTGAAAAATGTTGAAAAGAAATTAAAACATATAGTGGAAAACAAAAAGAAGGGTACAAAAATAAGAACAAGTTGAATTCTAAATTTGAAGATTCCATAGTGTTTACAACTGCATATTCCCAACAATATAATACTGTCATTTAAATCTTAAAAAAAACATTTACACATCTTGTTAGGAGATGATACTTTGAAACCATTTGTTAACAATATTAAATTTGTCCCCAAAAAGTCCAGGACCCTTGGCCAAAACTTATCTCCCAGCTTAGTTGTTAGAGATCTATAAACATAACTGGTTGTATAAAACTGGTAACTTTAAATGTGGGAAACACAATTTTCTTTCATGTAATTAGCAAGAGTCCATGAGCTAGTGACGTATGGGATATACATTCCTACCAGGAGGGGCAAACCTCAAAATGCCTATAAATACACCCCTCACCACACCCACAATTCAGTTTTACAAACTTTGCCTCCCATGGAGGTGGTGAAGTAAGTTTGTGCTAGATTCTACGTTGATATACGCTTCGCAGCAGGCTGGAGCCCAGTTTTCCTCTCAGAGTTCAGTGAATGTAAGAGGGATGTAAAGAGAGTATTGCCTATTTGAATTCAATGGTCTCCTTCTACGGGATCTATTTCATAGGTTCTCTGTTATCGGTCTTAGAGATTTATTCTCCTACCTCCCTTTTCAGATCAACGATATACTCTTATATACCATTACCTCTACTGATTCTCGTTTCAGTACTGGTTTGGCTATCTACTATATGTAGATGAGTGTTTTGGGGTAAGTAAATCTTATTTCTATTTATGACACTCAAAGCTATGGTTGGGCACTTTATATGTAAAGTTCTAAATATATGTGTTTAAACTTATATTTGCCTTGATTCAGGATAATCAGTATTCCTTATTTTAGACAGTCAGTTTCATTATTTGGGATAATGCATATGAAATATTTTTTTCTTACCTTAAGAATTTTTTTCAATTGACTTTTTTTCCCTGTGGGCTGTTAGGCTCGCGGGGGCTGAAAATGCTTCAATTTATTGCGTCATTTTTGGCGCAAACTTTTTTGGCGCAAACATTTTGTCATTTCCGGCGCCTTATTGACGCCGGAAGTTTGCGTATGGTTGCGTCATATTTGACGTTCAGACGTTTTTTTTGCGCCCAAATTGTGGGCATCGTTTTTTCGGCGTCACAGGATGTGGCGTCATTCTTGGCGCCAAAAAATATGGGCATTGTACTTGGCGCCAATAATGTGGGCGTCATTTTTTGCGCCAAAAAATGTGGGCGTCATTCTTGTCTCCACCTTTTTTTCACATTATTTCAGTCCCATTTTTCATTGCTTATGGTTGCTAGAGGCTTGTTTATTTGGCATTTTTTCCCATTCCTGAAACTGTCATTTAAGGAATTTGATAATTTTGCTTTATATGTTGTTTTTTTTCTATTACATATTGCAAGATGTCTCAACATGACCCTGGATCAGAATCTACTTCTGGAAAGACGCTGCATGATGCTGGTTCTACCAAAGTTAAGTGCATCTGTTGTAAAATTTGGTAACTGTTCCTCCAGCTGTTGTTTGTGATAACTGTCATTATAAACTTTCTAATGCAGATTGTATTTCCATTATTAATAATCCATTACCTGTTGTAGTTCCTTCAACATCTAATGTTCAGGATGTCCCTGTTAATGTAAAAGAATTTGTTTCTAAATCTATTAGGAAGGCTCTGTCTGTTATTCCTCCTTCCAGTAAGCGTAAAAGGTCTTTTAAAACTTTTCATATTTCAGATGAATTTTTAAGTGACCGTCATCATTCTGACTTATCTGTTTCTGATGAGGATCTTTCTGGCTCAGAAGATTCTGCCTCAGATATTGACACTGATAAATCTTCATATTTATTTAAGATGGAGTTTATTTGTTCTTTACTTAAAGAAGTGTTAGTTGCTTTAGATATGGAGGAGTCTAGTCCTCTTGATACTAAATCTACTAAGCGTTTAAATTCGTTTTTCAAACCTCATGTAGTTATTCCTGAAGTTTTTCCAGTTCCTGATGCTATTTCAGAAGTAATTTCTAGGGAATGGAATAGTCTGGGTACTTCATTTACTCCTTCTCCAAGGTTTAAGAAATTGTACCCTGTGCCATCTGATAGATTGGAATTTTGGGACAAAATCCCTAAAGTTGATGGGGCTATTTCTACTCTTGCTAAATGTACTACTATTCCTACGGCAGATAGTACTTCCTTTAAGGATCCTTTAGACAGGAAGCTTGAATCATTTCTAAGGAGAGCTTATTTATGTTCAGGTAATCTTCTTAGACCTGCTATTTCTTTGGCTGATGTTGCTGCAGCTTCCACTTTCTGGTTGGAGGCTTTAGCGCAACAAGTGTCAGACCATAATGCTTATAGCATTGTTAAACTTCTTCAACATGCTAATAACTTTATTTGTGATGCCATTTTTGATATCATTAGAATTGATGTCAGATATATGTCTTTAGCTATTTTAGCTAGAAGAGCTTTATGGCTTAAATCTTGGAATGCAGATATGACTTCTAAGTCAACTTTGCTTTCTCTTTCTTTCCAAGGTAATAAATTATTTGGTTCACAGTTGGATTCTATTATTTCAACTGTTACTACGGGGAAGGGAACCTTTTTGCCTCAAGACAAAAAATCTAAAGGTAAATACAGGGCTGCTAATCGTTTTCGTTCCTTTCGTCAGAATAAAGAACAGAAGCCTGACCCTTCCCCTAAAGGAACGATTTCCGTTTGGAAACCTTCTCCAGTCTGGAATAAATCCAAGCCTTTTAGAAAGTCAAAACCAGCTCCTAAATCTGCATGAAGGTGCGGCCCTCATTCCAGCACAGCTGGTAGGGGGCAGGTTACGATTTTTCAAAGATGTTTGGATCAATTCGATTCACAGTCTTTGGATTCAGAACATTGTTTCTCAAGGATACAGAATAGGTTTCAAGATAAGACCTCCTGTGAGAAGATTTTTTCTTTCTCGCATTCCAGTAAACCCAGTGAAGGCTCAGGCATTTCTGAAATGTGTTTCAGATCTAGAGTTGGCTGGGGTAATTGTACCAGTTCCAGTTCTGGAACAGGGTCTGGGGTTTTACTCAAATCTATTCATTGTACCAAAGAAGGAGAATTCCTTCAGACCAGTTCTGGATCTAAAAATATTGAATTGTTATGTAAGAATACCAACATTCAAAATGGTGACTATAAGGACTATTCTGCCTTTTGTTCAGCAAGGGCATTATATGTCCACAATAGATTTACAGGATGCATATCTTCATATTCCAATTCATCCAGATCACTATCAGTTTCTGAGATTCTCTTTTCTAGACAAGCATTACCAGTTTGTTGCCCTTCCGTTTGGCCTAGCAACAGCTCCAAGGATCTTTTCAAAGGTTCTCGGTGCCCTTCTCTCTGTAATCAGAGAACAGGTTATTGCGGTATTTCCTTATTTGGATGATATCTTGGTACTTGCTCAGTCTTTACATTCTGCAGAATCTCATTCGAATCAACTTGTGTTGTTTCTTCAAAAACATGGTTGGAGGATCAATTTTCCAAAGAGTTCCTTGATTCCTCAGACAAAGGTAACCTTTTAGGGCTTTCAAATAGATTCAGTGTCCATGACTTTGTCTCTAACAGAAAAGAGACGTCTGAAGTAGGTTTCAGCTTGTCGAATCCTTCAGTCTCAGTCATTCCCTTTGGTAGCTTTTTGCATGGAAATTCTAGGTCTCATGACTGCTGCATCGGACACGATCCCTTTTGCTCGTTTTCACATGAGACCTCTTCAGCTTTGTATGCTGAACCAGTGGTGCAGGGATTATACAAGGATTTCACAAATAATATCCTTAAATCCCAATGTTCGGTCTTCTCTGACTTGGTGGTTAGATCACCATCGTTTAATTCAAGGGGCCTCTTTTGTTCGCCCAACCTGGACTGTGATCGCAACAGATGCGAGTCTTTCAGGTTGGGGAGCTGTATGGGGATCTCTGACAGCACAGAGGGTTTGGGAATATCAGGAGGCGAGATTACCAATCAACATTTTGGAACTCTGTGCGATTTTCAGAGCTCTTCAGTTCTGGCCTCTTCTGAAGAGAGAATCGTTTATTTATTTTCAGACGGACAATGTCACAACCGTGGCGTATGTCAATCATCAAGGTGGGACTCACAGTCCTCAAGCTATGAAATAAGTATCTTGGATACTTGTATGGGTGGAATCCAGCTCCTGTTTAATTTCTGCGTTTCACATCCCAGGTGTAGACAATTGGGAAGCAGATTATCTCAGTCGCCAGACGTTACATCCGGGCAAATGGTCTCTTCACCCAGAGGTATTTCTCCAGATTGTTCAAATCTGGGGACTTCCAGAAATAGATTTGATGCCTTCTCATCTAAACAAGAAACTTCCCAGGTATCTGTCCAGATCCAGGGATCCTCAGGCGGAAGCAGTGGACGCGTTGTCGCTTCCTTGGAATTATCATCCTGCCTATGTCTTTCCGCCTCTATTTCTTCTTCCAAGAGTGATTTCCAAAATCCTAATGGAACGTTCGTTTGTACTGCTGGTGGCTCCAGCATGGCCTCACAGGTTTTGGTATGCGGATCTCATTTGCATGGCCAGTTGCCAACCTTGGACACTCCCGTTAAGACCAGACCTTCTATCTCAAGGCCCGTTTTTCCATCAGGATCTCAAATCATTAAATTTGAAGGTATGGAAATTGAACGCTTGATTCTTAGTCATAGAGGTTTCTCTGACTCAGTAATTAATACTATTTTACAGGCTCCTAAATCTGTGTCTAGAAAGATTTATTATCGAGTCTGGAAGACTTACATTTCTTGGTGTTCTTCTCATAAGTTCTCCTGGCATTCTTTTAGAATTCCTAGAATTTTACAGTTTCTTCAGGATGGTTTGGATAAAGGTTTATCTGCAAGTTCCTTGAAAGGACAAATTTCTGCTCTTTCTGTTCTTTTTCACAGAAAAATTGCTAATCTTCCTGATATTCATTGTTTTGTACAGGCTTTTGTTCGTATAAAGCCTGTCATTAAGTCAATTTCTCCTCCTTGGAGTCTTAATTTGGTTCTGAGGGCTTTACAGGCTCCTCCGTTTGAACCTTTGCATTCTCTGGATATTAAATTACTTTCTTGGAAAGTTTTGTTCCTTTTGGCCATCTCTTCTGCTAGAAGAGTTTCTGAGTTATCTGCTCTTTCTTGTGAATCTCCTTTTCTGATTTTTCATCAGGATAAGGCGGTGTTGCGGACTTCATTTAAATTTTTACCTAAGGTTGTGAATTCTAACAACATTAGTAGAGAGATTGTTGTTCCTTCATTGTGTCCTAATCCTAAGAATTCAAAGGAGAGATCTTTACATTCTTTGGATGTAGTAAGAGCTTTGAAATATTATGTTGAAGCTACTAAAGATTTTAGAAAGACTTCTAGTCTATTTGTTATCTTTTCTGGTTCCAGGAAAGGTCAGAAAGCTTCTGCCATTTCGTTGGCGTCTTGGTTAAAGTCTTTGATTTATCATGCTTATGTGGAGTCGGGTAAGTCCCCGGCTCAAAGGATTACGGCTCATTCTACTAGGTCAGTTTCTACTTCCTGGGCTTTTAAGAATGAAGCTTCTGTTGATCAGATTTGCAAAGCAGCAACTTGCTCTTCTTTGCATACTTTTACTAAATTCTACCATTTTCTCTTCTTCTGAAGCAGTTTTTGGTAGAAAAGTACTTCAGGCAGCTGTTTCAGTTTGATTCTTCTGCTTATGATTTCAGTTTTTTTCACTATTAAGATTAAAACTTTTGATTTGGGTTGTGGATTATTTTTTCAGCAGAATTGGCTGTCTTTATTTTATCCCTCCCTCTCTAGTGACTCTTGCGTGGAAGTTCCACATCTTGGGTATCTGCTATCCCATACGTCACTAGCTCATGGACTCTTGCTAAAACATAATTTATGTAAGAACTTACCTGATAAATTAATTTCTTTCATATTAGCAAGAGTCCATGAGACCCACCCTTTTTGTGGTGGTTATGATTTTTTTGTTTAAAGCACAATTATTCCAATTCCTTATTTTTGATGCTTTCGCTCCTTTCTTATCACCCCACTTCTTGGCTATTCGTTAAACTGAATTGTGGGTGTGGTGAGAGGTGTATTTATAGGCATTTTGAGGTTTGGGAAACTTTGCCCCTCCTGGTAGGAATGTATATCCCATACGTCACTAGCTCATGGACTCTTGCTAATATGAAAGAAATTAATTTATCAGGTAAGTTCTTAGATAAATTATGTTATCATATGTATTCACACATTCTGGAAGGCAACTATTTCTCTAGTAGCTGTACAAGTCTTGGGTTTAAAAAAAACGTTTATACAAACTGTGGCACCACCATTGTTGTTTATCTATTAACATGCAATCTATGCCAGTTTTAATACACAGGTCAAACCTCTAGGGAAATCTGTAAAAGGTTTGGTGAACACACTAGGGATGTTAAGAATTTTAATAAAGATTCTGTTGTGGCCAATCACTTTAATGGGTACCACTTAACCATTATAGCAAATATGAACATCAACGTTATTGATATAGCTACCACCCCAATTAGAGAAGGTAACACATTTAAAATTTTAGAAAAAAAATAGCTATTTTGGATGCTGAAATTAAAAACTTGTTCACCAACGGGCATGAACCGAGAGTGTGACATTAATTATTTTATTGATAAATAGGATAACATGTATGTTTTTCTTTCACTGATTGATAGGGTAACTTTTTCTTACAAAGTTAGTACATAATATAGGATTTCTGAGTATCGTATATACACATTCGGCTAGATTTAGAGTTTTGTCGGTTAAGACCCGCGTAGCTAACGCTGCATTTTTTCCCAACGCACCCTTCCAACAACGTTGGTATTTAGAGTTGTCTGCGGGGCTGTGTTAGGCTCCAAAAAGGGTGCGTTGAGCCAAATTTACAGCCACTTCAACCCTCAATACCAGCATTGCTTACGGTAGCGTTAAGCTGGCAAAACGTGCCTGTGCACGATACCCCATAGGAAACAATGGGGCAGTTTGGGCTAAAAAAAAAACTTAACACCGGCAAAAAAGCAGCGTTCAGCTCCTAACGCAGCCCCATTGTTTCCTATGGGGAAACACTCTCTAAGTCTGTACCTAACACCCTAACATGAACCCAGAGACTAAACACCCCTAACCTTACACTTATTAACCCCTAATCTGCCACCCCCGCTATAGCTGACACCTGCTGTATATTATTAACCCCTAATCTGCCGCTCCGTACACCGCCGCAAGCTACATTATCCCTATGAACCCCAAATCTGCTGCCCCTAACACCGCCGACCCCTATATTATATTTATTACCCCCTAATCTGCCCCCCCAATGTCGCCGCTACCTTACCTACACTTATTAACCCCTAATCTGCTGTCTGGACCTCGCCACCACTATAATAAATGTATTAACCCCTAAACCGCCGCACTCCCGCCTCGCAAACCCTATAATAAATAGTATTAACCCCTCACAAACATCACCGCCACTTAACTTCAAGTATTAACCCCTAATCTGCCGACTGGACCTCGCTGCTACTATAATAAATGTATTAACCCCTAAAGCTAAGTCTAACCCTAATCCTAACACCCCCCTAAATTAAATATAACCCTAACCCTAACACGCCCCAAAGTTAAATATAATTTTAATCTAACAAAATTAAATTAAATCTTATTAACTAAAGTATTCCTATTTACAACTAAATACTTACTTGTAAAATAAACCCTAATATAGCTACAATATAACTAATAGATATACTGTAGCTATTTTAGGATTTTTATTTATTTTACAGGCAAATTTAAACCCTAATCTGCCGACCGCACATCGCCGCAACCTACATTATCCCAATGAACCCCTGATCTGCTGCCCCTTACACCGCCGACACCTATATTATATTTATTAACCCCTAATCTGCCCCCCCCCCAACGTCGCCGCTACCTAACTACACTTTTTAAACCCTAATCTACCGACCGGACCTCGCAGCCACTATAATAAATGTATTAACCCCTAATCTGCCCTCCCTAACATCGACGCCACCTAACTTCAAGTATTAACCCCTAATCTGCCGACCGGACCTCGCCGCTACTATAATAAATGTATTAACCCCTAAAGCTAAGTCTAACCCTAATCCTAACACCCCCTAAATTAAATATAATTTTAATCTAACAAAATAAATTAAATCTTATTAACTAAAGTATTCCTATTTAAAACTAAATACTTACTTGTAAAATAAACCCTAATATAGCTAAAATATAACTAATAGTTATATTGTAGCTATTTTAGGATTTTTATTTATTTTACAGGCAACTTTGTATTTATTTGAACTAGGTACAATAGTACCTAGTACCTAAATTACAAAAAATAAAAAAGATTACAAGAATATTAGGCTAATTATTATTAGCCCCCTAATAAAATAAAAAAGCCCCCAAAAATAATAAAGGTCCCTACCCTATACTAAATGAAAAAGTAACCATCTCTTTTACCAGCCCTTAAAAGGGCTTTTTGCGGGGCATGCCCAAAAAGTAATGAGCTCTTTTGCCTGTAAAAAAGAATACAACCCCCCCCAACATTAAAACCCACCACCCACATACCCCTACTCTAACCCAACCCCCCCTTAAATAAACCTAACACTACCCCCCTGAAGATCTCCCTACCTTGAGTCGTGTTCACCCATTCGGGCCGAAGTCTTCATCCGATGGGGCAGAAGAGGACATCCAGACCGGCAGAAGTCTTCATCCTATCCGGGCAGAAGAGGACATCCGGACCGGCAGACATCTTCATCCAAGCGGCATCTTCTATCTTCATCCATCCGACGAGGAGCGGCTCCATCTTCAAGACCTCCGGCGCGGATCATCCTTCTTGACCGACGACTACCCCGATGAATGAAGGTTCCTTTAAGTGACGCCATCCAAGATGGCGTCCCTCGAATTCCGATTGGCTGATAGGATTCTATCAGCCAATCAGAATTAAGGTAGAAAAAATCTGATTGGCTGATTGAATCAGCCAATCAGATTCAAGTTCAATCCGATTGGCTGATCCAATCAGCCAATCAGATTGAGCTTGCATTCTATTGGCTTGCAAATTGGATGAAGATGCCTGCCGGTCCGGATGTCGTCTTCTGCCCGGATAGGATGAAGACTTCTGCCAGTCTGGATGTCCTCTTCTGCTCCATCGGATGAAGACTTCGGCCCAGCTGGGTGAACACGACTCAAGGTAGGGAGATCTTCAGGGGGTAGTGTTAGGTTTATTTAAGGGGGGTTTGGGTTAGAGTAGGGGTATGTGGGTGGTGGGTTTTAATGATGGGGGGGTTGTATTTTTTTTACAGGCAAAAGAGCTGATGACTTTGGGGCATGCCCCGCAAAAAGCCCTTTTAAGGGCTGGTAAAAGAGCTGGTTACTTTTTAATTTAGAATAGGGTAGGGACCTTTATTATTTTAGGGGGCTTTTTTATTTTATTAGGGGGGGTAGGTGTAATTAGCCTAATATTCTTGTAATCTTTTTTTATTTTTTGTAATTTAGTGTTTGTTTGTTTTTGTAATTTAGTTTAGTTTATTTGATTGTATGTAATTGTAGGTAATTTATTTAATTTATTTATTGATAGTGTAGTGTTAGGTTTAATTGTAACTTAGGTTAGGATTTATTTTACAGGTAATTTTGTAATTATTTTAACTAGGTAGCTATTAAATAGTTAATAACTATTTAATAACTATTGTACCTAGTTAAAATAAATACAAAGTTGCCTGTAAAATAAATAAAAATCCTAAAATAGCTACAATATAACTATTAGTTATATTGTAGCTATATTAGGGTTTATTTTACAGGTAAATATTTAGTTTTAAATAGGAATACTTTAGTTAATAAGATTTAATTTATTTTGTTAGATTAAAATTATATTTAACTATTTATTATAGTAGCGGCGAGGTCCGGTCAGCAGATTAGGGGTTAATACTTGAAGTAAGGTGGCTTCGATGTTAGGGAGGGCAGATTAGGGGTTAATAACATTTATTATAGTGTTTGTGAGACAGGAGTGCGGTGGTTTAGGGGGTAATACATTTATTATTGTGGCGGCGAGGTCCGGTCGGTAGATTAGGGTTTAAAAAGTGTAGTTAGGTAGCGGCGACGTTGGGGGGGGGGGCAGATTAGGGGTTAATAAATATAATATAGGTGTCGGCGGTGTAAGGGGCAGCAGATCAGGGGTTCATTGGGATAATGTAGGTTGTGGCGATGTGCGGTCGGCAGATTAGGGGTTAAATTTTTTTATTATAGTGGGGGGACCTCGCTTTAGGGGTACATAGGTAGTTTATGGGTGTTAGTGTACTTTAGAGCATAGTAGTTAAGAGCTTTATAAACTGGCGTTAGCCCATAAAGCTCTTAACTACTGACTTTTTTGGAATTAGGAGTCTTGTCGGTAGAGGGTCTACTGCTCACTTCAGCCAAGACTCTTAATACCAGCGTTAGGAAGATCCCATTGAAAAGATAGGATACGCAATTGGCGTAAGGGGATCTGTGGTATGGAAAAGTCGCGGCTTGAAAGTGAGCGTTAGACCCTTTCCTGCCTGACTCTACATACCAGCAGGCGGCCAAAAGCAGCGTAAGGACCCCTTATTGCTGCTTTTGATGGCTAACGCAGAACTCTAAATCTAGGTGATTATATGTTGTAAAAAAATATTTTCCTTATTATTCATTATATGTTGTAAAATTTTCTTCTTGTATATTGCTTTGGTTAGGCTCATTTTGTTTTTAAAAATGTTTATGTGCATGCTACTCAGCATTTCTATTGAAGGAACTTTAAATAGAATCAGGCTTTGTTTTCATTGGTGTATAACATTATACCGTAGCCTATCATATTCAAGTTGTCCCTTTAAATAGAATAAGCTCAGAGCATTCTCCATGTCTAAGAATAAGCGCCACCAAGGGGCACGAAACGCGTCAGACAATCGTGCCTGTTTGTCTACCTGCCTTTCATGGGCTTTATCTATGTGCTTACAACATATTTTGTTGCTGTGATTTCTTTTTAGTTATGAGTTTTACACTACAGAGCCATAGCATAAAACTCATAACTAAAGTGCTAAAAAGTACACTAACACCCATAAACTACCTTATTAACCCCTAATCTGCCACTGCAGACATCACCGCCACTAGAATAAACATATTAACCCCTAAGCCACCGCACCCCCACCTCACAAACACTAGTTAAATATTATTAACCCCTAATCTGCCATCCCTAACATTGCCGCAACCTACAATAAATAATAGTTACATTGTATCTAGCTTAGGTTTTATTTTATTTTTACAGGTAAGTTTGTATTTATTTTAACTAGGTAGAATAGTTATTGAATAGTTATTAACTATTTACTAACTACCTAGCTAAAATAAATATAAATTTACCTGTAAAATAAAACCTAACCTAAATTACACCAACACCTAACCTAACCCTACAATTTAATAAATTACCTAAATTAAATACAATTAAATAAATTAAATAAAATTAGCTAAATTACAAAAAAAAACTAAATTACAGAAAATAAAAATCAAATTACAAGATCTTTAAACTAATTACACCTAATCTAAGAGCCCAATCAAAATAAAAAAGCCCACCCAAAATAAAAAAAAAAACCTAGCCTAAACTAAACTACCAATAGCCCTTAAAAGGGCCTTTTGCTGGGCATTGCCCCAAAGAAATCAGCTCTTTTACCTGAAAAAGAAATACAAACAACCCCCCCAACAGTAAAACCCACCACCCACATAACCAACCCCCAAATAAAAGCCTAACTAAAAAAAAATAAGCTTTCCATTGCCCTGAAAAAAGGCATTTGTATGGGCATTGCCCTTAAAAGGGCATTTAGCTCTATTGCTGCCCAAAGCCCTAACCTAAAAATAAAATCCACCCATTACACCCTTAAAAAATCCTAACACTAACCCCCGAAGATTCACTTACTGAGAGAAGTCTTCATCCAAGCAGCAAGATGTCCTCAATGAAGCCGGCAGAAGTGATACTCCAGACGAGCAGAAGTGGTCCTCCAGATGGGCAGAAGTCTTCATCCAGATGGCATCTTCTATCTTTATCCATCCAGTGCGGAGCGGGTACATCTTCAAGACATCCGACGCAGAGCATCCTCTTCATCCCGACGGACTAAAAATGAATGAAGGTTCCTTTAAATGACGTCATCCAAGATGGTGTCCCTTAGATTCCGATTGCTTGATAGAATTCTATCAGCCAATCGGAATTAAGGTTAAAAAAATCCTGATTGGATCAGCCAATAGGATTGAGCTTGCATTCCATTGGCTGATTGGAACAGCCAATAGAATGCAAGCTCAATCCTATTGGCTGCTTTACTTTTGAGTTGGCTCAGAGGGGTGCTCTAATAGGAGTAGGGACAAGAAGATGCCTTCTTTCTGATAAATTAAAGAGGGATTGGGTGGGTTTGATTGAGTATGCCTCATTCAACAAAGCTAGCAGAGTAGTTGCCATATTATTTGGCAAAAAAATCGAATTGGAAAACAAGCTTGTAATAAAAGACACAGAGGGAAGGTACATAATTGTTTAAACGCAAATTTCAGATAGGGTATACACCCTTTGTAACATTAACGCCCCCAATCAAAAAGATAGAGAGTTTTGGGACTCTATAATAACCGTACTGACTCCTTTTTAAGATACGTGCCTTATCATTGGTAGAGATTTCAACCTAGCTCCTAACCCACCTTGTGATAGACTAAGAGAATTACAGGGAGCAGCACAAAAAACGACTCCCAAAATACAGTGCAAATTTGAATTGTAAATATTTCAGAAACTGACCTCATTGTTAGATGTCATAGATATCTGGCGACAATTAAACCCATATGGTAAATATTTCACAAGTCTCTCTCGTTCTTCTTTCACTATGTCACAAATTAATCTGTTTTTGATCTCTAACTCTCTAATACCTTAGATTATTGACACAAAAATAGAAGAGGTAATTATCTCTGACCATGCCCCTGTTGCTTTATTTATAGAAATAGGTACCCAGGTTAGTAATAGGAGAACCTTCAGATTCCCAAAGTATCTAGTGACATCATAGGATCTTTAAACCCACTTAGTGGAATGATTTTTAGACTAATAATGCTCAACATTTAGGGAATACTGAATTATTTTGGAATAAGACAATAGAATGAGAACTGCTTAAATGCTATTCAGTGTACGGCGGGGACCGTATGAAGAGAGTGCTCGGTGTTGGATGTCTTGAGGATGGACCCACTCCACGCCTTCTTGCCACCTGGATGAGGACTTCACCGGCTGGATGAAGATCGAAGAGGCTTCCTGGATCCTTCAAGTGGGACTTCAACAACTGTAAGTGGATCGTCGGGGGTTAGTGTTAGTTTTTTTTGGGTGTTTTTTTTAAGATTAGGGTTTGGGCAATGTAAAAGAGCTAAATGCCCTTTTAAGGGCAATGCCCATACAAATGCTCTTTCCAGGGCAATAGGTAGCTTAGGTTTTTAGATAGTTTTTTTTTATGTTGTTGGTTTGGGGTGTGGGGGTTTGTAATGTTAGTGAGTCTTTGTAATATTTTATCAAAAAAAGAGCTGATATATTAAGGGCAATGCCCTACAAAAGGCCCTTTTAAGGGTCATTTGTATTTTATTATAGATTAGGTTATATATTTTGGGGTGTTTTTTTATGGGTATTAGAATAGGAATAATTTTTTTATTTTTGTTTGTTATTTTGTGTAATGTATATTTTTTAGGGAGTGTTTTTTTAGCAAAAGAGCTGTTAATCTCAGGGCAATGCCCAACAAAAGGCCCTTATAAGGGCCCTTGGTAGTTTATTCTAGAGTAGGATTTTTTATTTTGGTTGGTTTTTTTTAAGGGTAGAAGAATAGAATTAATCTTTATTTTTAAGGATAATTTTGTTTATTTTTTTGTAATGGTATTATTTTAATTTTTTTGTAATATTAGGTTCTAGTGTAAGGCACGTTTTATTTCACAGATACGTTTGTATTTATTTTAACTAGGTAGTTAGTAAATAGTTAATAACTATTTACTAACTAGTCTACCTAGTTAAAATAAATACAAACTTACCTGTGAAATAAAAATAAATCCTAAGCTAGTTACAATATAACTATTAGTTATATTGTAGCTAGCTTAGGTTTTATTTCACAGGTAAGTATTTAGTTTTAAATAGGTATTATTTAGTTAATACTTGTAAATTTAATTTAGATCTAATTTAATTATGTTAAAGTTAGGGGGATTAGGGTTAGGGTTAAGTTTAGGGGTTAATATAGTTTAATTTAGCTTGTTGCAATGAGTGGGGCTGGTGGTTTAGGGGTTAAAAGGTGTATTTAGTTAATAATTGTAAATTTAATTTAGCTATATTTTTATTATGTTAAAGTTAGGGGGTGTTAGGGTTAGGTTTAGGGTTAGGGTTACGTTAGGATTAGGGTTATGTTAGGATTAGGTTTAGGGGTTAATATAGTTTAATTTAGCTTGTTGCGATGTGGGGTGTTGGCCGTTTAGGGGTTAATAAATGCAGTATAGTGGCAGAGATATCGGGAGCGGCAGATTAGGGGTTAATAATTTTATTTAGGTAGTGGCGATATCGGGAGCAGCAGATTAGGGGTTAAAAATTGGAGGCAGGTGTCGGCAATGTTAGGGGCAGCAGATTAGGGGTGTTGAGACTGGGGGTTTATGTTAGGATGGTTTAAACAGTATTTTTATTTCCCCATAGACATCAATGGGGCTGCGTTACAGAACTTTTGTTTCCGCGATCGCAGGTGTTAGTTTTTTTTTTGCTGACTCTCCCCATTGATGTCTATGGGGAAATGTGCACGAGCACGTCTCAGCAGCGCTCTGATTGTGTGCGGTATGGAGCTCAATGCAACCATATAGCACACAAAAAGCATATGTTTGAAAACTTGTAATGGCAGCGCTATAGGAAATTAAATAACATAACTTTTGTTGCCTTTGTTAATTTTTCTATAGCGCTCAACTCATAATCTAGGTGAGAGTGGGGAGGGGCAGGGGATGCCGGAGGCCTTCCTGCTGTCCTTGGACGGAGAGAAGGCCTTTGACCGAGTCGAATGGGGACATTTATTCTCTTCCATGGTCAAGTTTATCTTCTTGGGCCCGTTTCTCTTTTATTAGGAATTTATATGTAACCTCTAGCCAATATTTGTATAAATAACATGTTTTCTCCTGAGATACATTTTAACCTGGCTCTGGAGCTTTGGCAATAAAACTTAAGCAGATTTTCCCTGGTATTGATGTTGCAGGAGATCCTCAACATGTAGCATTATATGCGGATGATATGCTCATATTTGTACAAGGCCCCCAGTTGCATAAAACCCACATTATGGAGGTACTGCAAGACTTTAGCTCTTTCTCGGGTTATAAAGTTAACATGCAGAAATCTGAAATTCTCTGGCAAATGAAAAATGAAAGAATAAAACATACATACCTGTTCTCAGTTGCAAAACATACTATCACCTACCTTAGTATACAAATTGCAGCCAATCCTAATAAATTATATGCAAATAATATTTCACCAATATGTTCCAAGTTCCAGGGCCAGATGAGAAGTTGAAGGTCTCTCCCATTATCACTCTCGGGCAGATTTAGCCTTTATAAAATGGTAGTCCTGCCGCAAATACTATATCCCCTTCTTATGTTGCCTCTTTTGTTGACTAGGGGTGATATAAAACTTTTGAATTCAGCGGCGCGTTATTTTATGTGGAAAGGGGGAAAACCTTGCATAGCTACGAATAAACTAAGTATGACATATTTGAACAGAGGCTTGGCCTTGCCAGATTTTAAATGTTATAATTGGGCATCCTTGATACGCTTAGTTGTCAATTGGCAAGTGGGTACACATCATTTTTGTAAGCCTAAATTAGAACAGGCAGTATTTGGAAACCTATCACTAGCCTACTTACCTCATTTGAAAGATCTTAGGATCATTAAAAGTCTGGGTCTAGACTCACTTTAAGATACCTCTGGAAGCTTGGCAAATGACACACAAATTTTTAAAAAAATATTGTCACACATCCACTTATTTACCCTTAGGCAAAAATCCAGACTTTTCAGCAGGGCTAGACACTTCACCTGAACTCCATTAAGTCACTATTAAACCTACTCACCAGCTCGGTCAAAACCTTCACTATTCTGCAACAAGAGTATAGTTTGCCTAACAACCATTTCTGCACCTACCTACAAACACGTCACTGCATAGGGGCACTGGTCAGAGACAATACAGATTTCTGGGAGGACTCACCCTTCCGCCTTTCACAGTCCTTATATAAAATGGGTAGATTTTCTTTGTCTGAAATTTATCAGGTACTTTTACAGAGATGTATGCAAGTAATACAACCTAACCTATTATCAGGATGGGAGAGGGAGGGGCTAGGGGTAATTTCTGGGGAGGAGTTGAGAGATGGTGTAGCAAAATCAAGAAAAGCTACCCTACCTGCAATGCTTAGGGAATCACAGACAGATTATTCAAAGAGCATACCTGACACCCAGGAATTTAGCTAAATGGGACCGTAATTGTGCCAATAAATGCGGAAAATGCTCTCTTGAGTCCCCAAACTTATTAAACTACTTGTGGCTATGTCCTATCCTTCGCCTAGATTTAGAGTCCTGCGTTAGGATTAAAAAGCAGTGTTAAGGGGTCCTAACGCTGCTTTTTAAAGCCCGCTGGTATTTAGAGTCAGGAAGGAAAGGGTCTACCGCTCACTTTCTTTCCGCGACTTGAGGCTACCGCAGATCCCCTTACATCAATTGCGTATCCTATCTTTTCTATGGGATTTGCCTAACGCTGGTATTACGAGTCTTGGAAGAAGTGAGCCGTAGAGCCTCTACTGACAAGACTCCAACCGCAAAAAAAAGTCTGTAGTTAAGAGTTTTATGGGCTAACGCGGGAACATAAAGCTCTTAACTACTGTGCTATTAAGTACACTAACACCCATAAACTACCTATGAGCCCCTAAACCGAGCCCCCCCCTCGCAAACCCTATAATACATTTTTTTAACCCCTAATCTGCTGCTCCGTACACCGCCGCAACCTACATTATCTCTATGAACCCCTAATCTGCTGCCCCTAACATCGCCATTACATTTATTACCCCCAAATCTGCCCCCCCAACGTCGCCGCCACCTACCTATACTTATTAACCCCTAATCTGCCGACCGGACCTCGCCTCTACTATAACAAATGTATTAACCCCTAAACCGCCGCACTCCCGCCTCGCAAACACTGTAATAATTTTTATTAACCCCTAATCTGCCCTCCCTAACTTCGCCACCACCTACCTACAATTATTAACCCCTAATCTGCCGCCCCCAACATCGCTGCTACTATAATAAAGTTATTAACCCCTAAACCTAAGTCTAACCCTAACACCTCCCCCAAAGTTAAATATAATTTAAATTAAACAAACTAAATTTACTATCATTAAATAAATGAATCCTATATAAAACTAAATACTTACCTATAAAATAAACCCTAATATAGCTACAATATAACTAATAGTTACATTGTAGCTATTTTAGGATTTATATTTATTTTACAGGCAACTTTGTATTTATTTTAACGAGGTACAATAGCTATTAAATAGTTAATAACTATTTAATAGCTACCTAGTTAAAATATAAAATATAAAAGAAAGATAGAAAAAAATACCAGGGTATATAAGATTACCCTAGAACAGCAAGGGAATAAACGGCACACATAGAAGACTTTCAAAAATGTATTTATAATAATTTCCCAAAAATACACTTAAGTATATAGCGATATCTTATCTGTCAATATCAGTTACCACTAAAGACAGCAAAATCTAAAACATTTTAAGTGCACTTAGACCTAATACTTTCCCTATGCTATAAATTACAAAAAGACATCATAAACAATAAGGGGTTAACCAGAAAACTCATGTTTATAACGAATGTTACATAGAATCTAATGTTTATAGGACATTTATAGTAAGTAGGCAAAATACATGTTAAACATATGGCTGCAGTCCAAACAGAGGTGAACTATATTATGTATCAAAAAGCGCTTGTTTTGCCTCTTTATATATACCAGGGAATCTTCTCTTAAGGCAAATAAATGTGCCGCAAGTAGTACTGCTGGATAAAGAGTCTCTAGCAAGTGTAATAATTCAGTTGGAAAACACAGCATATACTTAGCTTAAGTCCTCCGGTTTTTGTTGTTTCCACTTGTCTTCTGCTTGCAAGCACCTGTGATGATTACTTGGCGTGTGACATCAGCAATAGTGGGAGTGGTCTCTCGTCACCAGGGACTATGAGTGGCTATAGACAGATGGATCCATTTGAATCAATTTTGCATTGTAAGTTTTGCCAAGAACTTTGACAAATGACTGTATCGCAAAGTTATGTATATGTTCACCTATCGTATAGGCACATCTTCCATTGCACTCCAATAGCACACTCCTCAAAACCACTTACTCCACTGTCGGAGTCACACCTGAAAGATTCGTAGCTCACTTTAAAGGTACAGCTGCATGTATAGAGCCAAAATGTCTCTGAAGAAACAAAAGATTCAGGGAATAGGCCTGGACAGGTGCACTAGAAATCCTGGCCCACGGTACATTCGACAGGTACCTGGGTTCTCATAAACACATAGTGCCAACGCACGTTTCTCCCCCACCTCCAGTATGTGTTACAGGGGATCATCAGGGCATGTAGAGTCCTCAGTGGACTTCCTCTTTTATGCAGATACCTAATTGCTTACAGGTGTTTTTTCCCAAGTATCCTTGCAACACCTTAAAGCTGTATCACTTTTAACCCTGTATTTCAAAAAAGCCTCTCAAAACTCAAAATTGTGTTAGAAAGTAATAGGTAAATATGTTTTGGTTCAACCTAATTCCTGGTTACCCCCAATACTTTCAAATACACAACAGAAGAGATAGAAATTACCCTCTAAACTGGCGCACACTTCAAACAGATGTTTATTATATTTAAAAAAAATGAAAATTTATAAAAAGTGGACAAATTCAAGCTTATCGTTTAAACCTTTTGGGAATCTAGTTCCCAGTCTGTAGATCCATTTCGCCTCTTTTTGCAGGAGGACCCTATCATTATTTCCACCACGTCCATTTGTGATGCCTTTATCTATTATGATAAATTTCAATGAATCTACATTTTTATTGTGTACATTACAAAAATGCCTGGCAACATTAGTTTCTCTGGAGTGGAGAATATCGTCCCTGTGCTCCTGTACTCGGTCCTTCACCAATCTTTTCGTTTTTCCAACATAGAAAGCCGGACAGGAGCACCGCAGAAGATATATCACCCCCTCCGATTTGCAGTTAAAGAAGAATCTTATATCAAAGATCTTTCCATCCTGGACAGAGAATTGTTTAGTGCTATCCATGTGGGCACAGTATACACAGTGCCCACATGGAAAGCTACCCTTAATACCTCTGTCCTTTCTCAGCCAATCAGAGGCCGAAGGGCCCCTTGAGAATTGGCTCCTCACCAGTTTGTCCTTTAAACTTTGTGCTTTTCTAGCTGTTAGCAAAGGTGTATCCCCCATCACACTGTTCACTTTTTCATCAAGGGATAGGATGTGCCAATTTTTCTTGAAAACTGACCTTAGACTCTCCCATTGATTATTAAAATTAGAGATAAATCTAATTTTATTAGTTTCATTTTTAGAATTATTGCGATATAGTAAGTCATCCCTGGACATATTTCTTGCTTTCCAGAGAGATTTCTTGAGGCACTTGTTAGAATAACCTCTTTTTAGGAATCTCTCTTTCATTAGGGCTGCATGAGTGTCAAACTTGGAGAGAGAAGAGCAATTTCTCCTCAGACGGAGGAATTGGCCATACGGGATCCCTTTTTTAAGGTGGTTCGGATGGCTACTATCTGCATGTAATATATTGTTAGTTGCGGTCTTTTTCCTGTAATTTTCCGTCACTATTCTTACTCCCTCTTTTTTCAAAGTCACATCTAGAAAATTTAGTTCTACTGTATTGGTTTCTGACGTCAGGATGATGTTCTTGTCGTTGTGGTTAAGGACCGCAACGAATTCATTGAATTCTTCTGCCGTCCCATCCCACAGGACAAGAACATCATCCACATATCTAATCCATAGTAGCACTTTGTCCTCAAAGATCCTTGAATAGTACTCAAAGATCTCTGATTCCCAAAGGCCCAGATGTAGACATGCATATGTGGGGGCACAAACTGCCCCCATCGCTGTCCCACACAGTTGGCGAAATATCTGTCCGTCAAATGAAAAAATATTATTTTTCAAGACAAACTCTAACAGGGAGTAGACAAATTCAGTATGTTCAGCATATGTTGGTCCTCTGGTCTCTAAGAACCTCCTTATTGCTGCTAAGCCTATTTTATGTGGTATGGAGGAGTAAAGACCCTCTACATCAAGAGATGCCAGAATGGTCTTTTCATTTACTACTACTCCATCCAACTTTCTCAAAAGATCGGCTGTGTCTTTAACATATGATGTTAAGGTTAGTAAAAAGGGTCGCAGGTATTTATCAACATACTCCCCAATTTTTTCAGTTGCACTCCCTATTCCCGAGACTATAGGCCTTCCCGGGGGGCACTGCATGTTTTTATGCAGCTTTGGCAATACATAAAAGACAGGCATAACTGGATGCTCAGGATATAGGAATTTGAACTCATTTTGGGTAATTACCCCTTTGCTTCTTGCATAATTCAAAAGTTTAAAAAGGGAATTTTGGACATGGACCAGAGGGTTGCCACCAATTTTTTCATATTGCTTTTTGTTATTTAGCTGCCGTTTGACTTCATTCACATAAAAATGCTCATCAAGTAAAACCAAATTACCGCCCTTGTCGGCAGGCTTTATCACCAAACCTTTGGCCATACTTAGTTCTTTTAGTGCTATTCTTTCCCTAGGTTTTAGGTTATCAAAAGTTTGTTGGCTCGATATATCTTCTATATCTTTCTCCATTTGTTTTACAAAAAGATTAACCGCTGGAACCAGGGAAAGTGAAGGCATATATGTTGATTTTGGTTTAAAGGCATACTTTCTATCCACCAAAGATTCTCTCTGTGTGTCATTATCAAAAACAGCTTGGTTTTCAGCAAGAAGTAACTCTAAATCAAAGTTAAAATAATTACAAAATTACATGTAAAATAAATCCTAACCTAAGATACAAATACACCTAACACTACACTATCAATAAATCAATTAAATAAATTACCTACAATTATCTAAACTAAAATACAATTAAATAAACTATAGTACAAAAAAAACAAACACTAAATTACAAAAAATAAAAAAAATTACAAGAAGTTTAAACTAATTACACCTAATCTAAGCACCCTAATAAATAAAGCCCCCCAAAATAATAAAATGCCCTACCCTATTCTAAATTACAAAGTAATCAGCTCTTTTACCAGTCCTTCAAAGGGCTTTTTGCGGGGCATTGCCCCAAAGTAATCAGCTCTTTTACCTGTAAATAAAAATGCACCCCTCCAACATTACAACCCACCACCCACACACCGCTACTCTAAAACCCACCCGATCTTCCCTTAAAAAAAACCTAACACTACCCCCCTGAAGATCACCCTACCTGGAGCCGTGTTCACCCAGCCGGGCACCGATGGTCCAGAAGTGGACATCCGGAGCGGCAGAAGTCTTCATCTGATCGGGGCAGAAGAGGTCCTCCAAGCGGCAGATGTCTTCATCCAAGCGGCATCTTCAATCTTCAATCAACCGGAGCGGAGCCATCTTGAATCCATCCGACGCGGAGCCATCCTCTTCGTACGATTTCCTAAGTCCGAATGAAGGTTCCTTTAGTCTATCCACACTTGATATTTTACATAGACTCGGCACCTCCTGGCTACACAAAAGATCTAACAATCTTTTCACGCTCATAGACTAGCGAGCATCAAACAATGTCACATATAAAATCTATTATTTCTTTGGCTTTGTAAATTTGCTGGATTAGTGAGAAATTGAGAGCGTGTTTTTGATTACACAGAAGTAAGCATTGAATCTATGAATGCCCTCATTAAATGATCTGTCCTGCTTTGGTTTGAAATGGTTTATTTGGCTATATTCCTGTAGATAAGTTAAGCACAGGGGGTAAATGCCAAACAATCTAACTTAGTGGTTTTGAATTTTCAGACTGCGTTTTTGACCTTTATCATTAAACACTATTGAGAGCCCACATTTTTGAACATACACAGAGTCACTTATGGCGTTCTCTAACAGCAAAGGTTTTCAATATGTTATATTATACATTATATATTGTTGTCTGTAGCAAATTTTCAATATTATCAAATTAGGTTTCTAAATGTATCAAATGTGTTAAACAATTAGGACATTATTTATTTATTACTATCTATCATGCTTGGTGTTATACTTGTTATTATATACATGGAGTGTTTATGCTCGTTGCTATGATATGTATAGTTGGTTATCACCCATTTTAGGTGTTACCCATTAGACAAGATTTGTATGGTATATATGGCAAGTGTTTTATATCTTTTGTATTAAGCCTGATGAAACAGCCACCGGTTGGCTGAGAAACACGTTGCTTGTTTTTAGTATTTTATTAAAGTAAGTTTTACACTTACCACTTGCCGTCACACCTTTTATTTGGATTTACACCTGATAATTTGGTGCACCATTGTTTGGGATATCGTTACCTGACCTATTGAGTTTCAAGCTACACTGGAGACCAGTCTGCTGGGTGACTGTTTGATCCCAGTCTGCTTCATTTGCACTAAAAGGGGTGCTCTACTAAATGTATAAACATTTTATTACCATCCTTCACAAATTCACACAGTACTGGGCCATGTGGTGCTTCTGTTCTTCTATGTTCTGGCCAGAAACAATATTAATTTTAAAATAACTTTCTTAACTTTCCTGCTGCATGATATAGAAACGGTGCAAAAGGTTATTTGCAGCTTAATCTAAGGTAATACTTTAAGATGACTTAAGTGTAGATTGTCCCTTTAATTGAAAGTAAACTAATGTATGCTATACTAGAAGTAAATTCAATTTAAATTGTAGTGAAAACATTTCAGTTTAGGTTGTATTTGCTGTATTATTTGTAATATTTTCTAAGCTAGACAGCTCTCATCTCTCTTGGACCTACAGGTTACACCCCTTTTCTTAGAGAATTCGGTGAGTTCAGGCCCTGCAGAGTATGCACTATAATTTATCACTAAGCTGGGCACTTAGAAGAAGGGGAATTAGTTGTAAGAATACGGGGGCTGTGATTTTTACCCATCTTTCTTTTTCTTTCATGTAATTGGCAAGAGTCTATGAGCTAGTGACATATGGGATATACAATCCTACCAGGAGGGGCAAAGTTTCCCAAACCTCAAAATGCCTATAAATACACCCCTCACCACACCCACAATTCAGTTTTACAAACTTTGCCTCCTATGGAGGTGGTGAAGTAAGTTTGTGCTAAGATTTCTATGTTGATATGCGCTTCTCAGCATTGTTGAAGCCCGATTCCTCTCAGAGTACAGCGAATGTCAAAGGGACGTTAAGGGAGTATCACCTATTGAATACGATGATTTCTCTAACGGGGGCCTTTTTCATGGGTTCTCTGTTATCGGTCGTAGAGATTCATCTCCTACCTCCCTTTTCAGATCGACGATATACTCTCAATTTACCCTTACCTCTACTAATAACTGTTTTAGTACTGGTTTGGCTATCTGCTATATGTGGATGGGTGTCTTTTGGTAAGTATGTTGTCATTACTTAAGACACTCTCAGCTATGGTTTGGCACTTTATGCAATTATATAAAGTTCTAAATATATGTATTGTACTTATATTTGCCATGAGTCAGGTTCATGTATTTCCTTCTGCAGACTGTCAGTTTCATATTTGGGAATGTAAACACTTAAAGAAATGTATTTCTTACCTGGGGTTTAGTCTTTTTTCAATTTGACTATTTTTTGCAATTGCGGGTGTTAGGCCCGCGGGTGTGTCAAATGCTAGACTTTATTGCATCATTTTTGGCGCAAACTTTTTTTGGAGCGAAAAAATATGTTTTTGACGCAACTTCGTCATTTCCGGCATCATACGTAACGCCAAGACCTTTCACATGGCGGCGTCATTAGTGACGCAAGTGTGTCATTTCCGGTCATTTTTGGCGCCAAAAAAGTTTACGTTACATTGTGCGTCATACTTGGCGCCAATTTTTTTTCATTATTTCAATACCCCATTGTTGTTTGCCTCCTGCTTTCTTCTCTATCAGGAGGCCTATGCTTTTGCATTTTTTCCCATTCCTGAAACTGTCATTTAAGGAAATAGATAATTTTGCTTTATATGTTGTTTTTTCTCTTACATTGAGCAAGATATCCCAATCCGATCCTGTCTCTGAAGTTTCTGCTGGAACATTGCTGCCTGACATTGGTTCTACCAAAGCTAAGTGCATTTGTTGTAAAATTGTAGAAATTATTCCACAGAATGTCATTTGTAATAGTTGTCATGATAAACTTTTACATGCAGATAGTGTTTCTATCAGTAATAGTACATTGCCAGTTGCAATTCCTTCAACTTCTAATGTGCATGATATTCCTGTAAATTTTAAAGAATTTGTTTCTGATTCTATTATGAAGGCTTTGTCTGCATTTCCACCTTCTAATAAACGTAAAAGGTCTTTTAAAACTTCTCATTTAGCTGATGAAATTTCAAATGACCAACAACATAATAATTCATCCTCTTCTGATGAGGATCTATCTGAAACAGAAGATCCTTCCTCAGATATTGACACTGACAAATCTACTTATTTATTTAAAATAGAGTATATTATATTCTTTATTAAAAGAAGTGTTAATTACTTTGGATATTGAGGTAAACAGGCCAATTGACGTTCAGTCTAATAAACGTTTAAATTATGTTTTTAAACCTCCTGTGGTTTCCCCAGGTGTTTTTCCCATTCCTGAGGCTTTTTCTGATATGATTTATAGGGAATGGAATAAGCCAGGTACTTCCTTTATTCCTTCTTCAAGGTTTAAGAGATTGTATCCTTTACCAGCAAAATCTATAGAGTTTTGGGAAAAGATCCCCAAAGTTGATGGGGCTATTTCTACTCTTGCTAAACGTACCACTATTCCTATGGAAGATAGCACTTCCTTTAAGGATCCTTTAGATATTAAGCTTGAATCTTATCTAAGGAAGGCCTATTTATAGTCAGGTCATCTTCTCAGACCTGCTATTTCTTTGGGTGATGTTGCGGCTGCATCAACTTTCTGGTTGGAAAATTTAGCGCAACATGAATTGGATTTTGACATATCTAGCATTGTTCGCTTACTGCAACATGCTAATCATTTTATTTGTGATTCCATTTTTGATATTATCAAAATTGATGTTAGATCCATGTCTTTAGCTGTATTAGCTAGAAGAGCTTTGTGGCTTAAATCTTGGAATGCTGATATGACATCTAAATCTAGATTACTATCTCTTTTTTTCCAAGGTAATAATTTATTTGGTTCTCAGTTGGATTCTATTATTTCAACTATCACTGGAGGAAAATGAGTTTTTTGCCTCAGGATAAAAAACCTAAGGGTAAATCTAAGGCTTCTAACCGTTTTCGTTCCTCGTCAGAATAAGGAACAAAAACTCAATCCTCCTCTCAAGGAATCTGCTTCCAGTTGGAAGCCTTCCTCAAATTGGAATAAATCCAAGCCATTTAGGAAACCAAAGTCTGCCCCTAAGTCTGCATGAAGGTGCAGCCCTCATTCCAGCTCAGCTGGTATGGGGCAGATTAAGGTTTTTCAAGGATTTTTGGATAAAATCTGTCCAAAATCATTGGATTCAAAGCATTGTCTCTCAAGGGTATCGAATAGGATTCAAAGTAAGACCTCCTGTGAGAAGATTTTTTCTCTCACACATCCCTGTAAATCCAGTAAAAGCTCAGGCTTTTCTGAAGTGTGTTTCAGACCTGGAGTCTTCAGGGGTAATCATGCCAGTTCCTCCTCAGGAACAAGGTTTGGGGTTTTATTCAAACCTATTCATTGTACCAAAAAAAAGAAAATTTGTTCAGACCAGTTCTGGATCTGAAAATTTTGAATTGTTATGTAAGAGTACCAACTTTCAAGATGGTGACTATAAGGACTATTCTGCCTTTTGTTCAACAAGGACATTATATATATATATATATATATATATATATATATATATATATATATATATATATCCACAATAGACTTGCAGGATGCATACCTTCATATTCAGATTCATCCAGAACACTATCAGTTTCTGAGATTCTCTTTTCTAGACAAGCATTACCAATTTTTTGCTCTTCCATTTGGTCTAGCAACAGCTCCAAGAATCTTTTCAAAGGTTCTGGGTGCCCTTCTATCTGTAATCAGAGAACAGGGTATTGCGGTGTTTCCTTATTTGGACGATATATTGGTACTAGCTCAGTCTTTACATACTGCAGAATCTCACACAAATCAACTACTGTTGTTTCTTCGGAAACATGGTTGGAGGATCAATTTACCAAAAAGTTTCTTGATTCCTCAGACAAGGGTCACCTTTTTAGGTTTCCAGATAGATTCAGTGTCCATGACTCTGTCTCTAACAGACAAGAGACGTTTAAAATTGGTCGCAGCATGCCGGCACCTTCATTCTCAGTCATTCCCTTCAGTGGCTATGTGCATGGAAGTTTTAGGTCTCATGACTGCAGCATCGGACGCGATCCCCATTGCTCATTTTCACATGAGACCTCTACAGCTTTGCATGCTGAATCAATGTGCAGGGATTATACAGAGATATCACAATTAATATCCTTGAATCCAAATGTACGACACTCTCTGACATGGTGGATAGATCACCATCGTTTTGTTCGAGGGGCCTCATTTGTTCAGCCAACCTGGACTGTGATCTCAACAGATGCGAGTCTTTCAGGTTGGGGAGCTGTTTGGGGATCTCTGACAGCACAAGGGGTTTGGAAATCTCAAGAGGCAAGATTACCAATAAATATTTTAAAACTCCGTGCAATTCTCAGGGCTCTTCAGTTTTGGCCTCTGCTAAAGAGAGAACCATTCATTTGTTTTCAGACAGACAATATCGCAACTGTGGCTTATGTCAATCATCAGGGTGGGACTCACAGTCCCCAAACTATGAAAGAAGTATCTCGGATACTTGCTTGGGTGGAATTCAGCTCCTGTCTAATCTCTGCGGTACATATCTCAGGTGTAGACAATTGGGAGGCGGATTATCTCAGCCACCAGACTTTACATCCAGGGGAGTGGTCTCTCCATCCAGATGTGTTTTCTCAGATTGTTCAGATGTGGGGGCTTCCAGAGATAGATCTCATGGCCTTTCATCTAAACAAGAAACTTCCCAGAAACCTGTCCAGGTCCAGGGATGTTCAGGCGGAAGCAGTGGATGCACTGACACTTCCTTGGTGTTATCATCCTGCTTACATTTTCCCGCCTCTAGTTCTCCTTCCAAGAGTGATCTCCAAAATCATCATGGAACAGTCTTTTGTGTTGCTAGTGGCTCCAGCATGGCCACACAGGTTTTGGTATGAGGATCTGGTGCGGATGTCCAGTTGCCCGCCTTGGCCACTTCCGTTACGGCCGGACCTACTATCTCAAGGTCCGTTTTTCCATCAGGATCTCAAATAATTAAATTTGAAGGTATGGAAATTGAACACTTAGTTCTAAGACATAGAGGTTTCTCTGACTCAGTGATTAATACTATTTTACAAGCTCGTAAATCTGTCTCTAGAAAGATTTATTATAGAGTTTGGAAGACTTACATTTCATGGTGTTCTTCTCATAAATTTTCCTGGCATTCTTTAAGAATTCCTAGAATTTTACAGTTCCTTCAGGATGGTTTGGATAAGGGTTTGTCTGCAAGTTCCTTGAAAGGACAAATCTCCGCTCTTTCTGTTTTATTTCACAGAAAGATTGCTATACTTCCTGATATTCACTGTTTTGTACAGGCTTTAGTTCGTATTAAGCCTGTCATTAAATCAATTTCTCATCCATGGAGTCTTAATTTGGTTTTGAAGGCATTACAGGCTCCTCCATTTGAGCCTATGCATTCTTTGGACATTAAACTACTTTCTTGGAAAGTGTTGTTCCTTTTGGCTATCTCTTCTGCTAGAAGAGTTTCTGAGCTATCTGCTCTTTCTTGTGAGTCTCTTTTTCTGATTTTTCATCAGGATAAGGCAGTTTTGCGGACTTCTTTTAAATTTTTACCTAAGGTTGTGAATTCTAACAACATTAGTAGAGAAATTGTTGTCCCTTCCATATGTCCAAATCCTAAAAATTCTTTGGAGAGATCCTTACATTCTCTGGATGTGGTAAGAGCTTTGAAATATTATGTGGAAGCTACTAAAGATTTCAGGAAGACTTCTAGTCTATTTGTTTTATTTTCTGGTCCTAGGAAAGGTCAGAAGGCTTCTGCTAGTTCCTTGGCTTCTTGGTTGAAACTTTTGATTCAACAAGCTTATTTGGAGTCGGGTAAGGCCCCTCCTCAGAGAATTACAGCTCATTCTACTAGATCAGTTTCCACTTCATGGGCTTTTAAGAATGAAGCTTCAGTTGATCAGATTTGCAAAGCGGCGACTTGGTCCTCTTTGCATACATTTACTAAATTCTACCATTTTGATGTATTTGCTTTTGCAGTTTTTGGTAGAAAAGTTCTTCAGGCAGCTGTTTCAGCTTGATTCTTCTGCTTTTTGATTTAAGTTTTTTTCTTTCAAAATGAAATAAACTTATTTTTTTGGGGCTGTGGATTAATTTTTTCAGCGAAATATGGCTGTTTTTATTTTTATTCCCTCCCTCTCTAGTGACTTTTGAGTGGAAGACTCCACATCTTGGGTATTGATATCCCATATGTCACTAGCTCATGGACTCTTGCCAATTACATGAAAGACATACAAACATAATTTATGTAAGAACTTACCTGATAAATTCATTTCTTTCATATTGGCAAGAGTCCATGAGGCCCACCCTTTTTATGGTGGTTATGATTTTTTGTATAAAGCACAATTATTTCCAAATTCCCTTTGTTGATGCTTTCTACTCCTTTTTTTATCACCCCACTGCTTGGCTATTCGTTAAACTGAATTGTGGGAGTGGTGAGGGGTGTATTTATAGGCATTTTGAGGTTTGGGAAACTTTGCCCCTCCTGGTAGGATTATATATCCCATATGTCACTAGCTCATGGACTCTTGCCAATATGAAAGAAATGAATTTATCAGGTAAGTTCTTACATAAATTATGTTTTTTTGTTTTCTTCCTCTTCTCCCACATTCCTTCCTTTTTCCCTTCCCAAACTGCCAAATGCTCTGGAACAAAGCACCCCTTTTGAAAATAGGTCAAATATAGCTTGTTGTCTCTTTATCTATGACATTAGAGTTAGAGCACCTGAGAAAGACTTCCTGGAACTCTCTCTATTATTAGTTACTTCCCTGCTGACTTTTATATTACATTAAGGAATTTCATGAAGGCATTCATGGACATGTCCATTTTTTCCTATAAGCAATGTATGTTATGCTGTTTATATTGTAAACATATTATTTATCTTTACTTGCAAAGCTCAATAAAAATGTAGATATTCCAAAAAACTATAGTGTGATTTAAGCAGATTGTTATTTATAAATTATTAATTCAAAGCAGGTCACAGATTATTCACCTATTAAATACTATATTTATTATTATTTTAAACATTATTTATTATACAGCAATTTTTTTTACTGAATGTCAGCTAGATAATAAATAATGTTTTATCTTTACAGATCAGCTATGGCTCACAAGATGTTAATGACCGAATACAATTTCCGTATCTGTATCGTACTGTCCCTAATGAGCGCTATCTACATCAAGCAATGGTTCAGTTACTAAATCACTTTGGCTGGACTTGGGTAGGAATATTAGCCACAGATGATGACAGCTGCCAACGGGAAAGCCAAGAAATAAAAAACCTGATAATCACCCATGGGGGTTGTGTAGCCTTTTTATTGCAACTCAAAACACACCATAACATAGATTATTTAACTTTAGAGGTAGGGAAGTCAGCTGCCAATGTTATTGTAATAACTAAAGCCATGTCATCATATTTTTTAGGGTTTATTCTTTATTACAATGACATGCTACAGCCGGAAAAAGTCTGGATATTTCCATTTAATTTTAAATCTCCAAATAATCTTCAATCACATTGGGCTTTTTTAGTTTTATTATCAAAGGGTGAGATATTTGGATTAAAGAAATTTATCTACACTGTGAGTCCTTACAAATATCCCTATGATGTTGTGCTTAGAGAACTATGGCATTCTTTATTTTTATGTGAACCAATCGCTAATGATAGATATCATCAAGGCATTTATCATTTGTGCACAGGTAATGAAACGCTTAAGTCTATTGATGTGCACGTGCTTGACACAAATGTTTTCCGTTACACACACAGTATTTATGTAGCAGTCTACCTGTTGGCCTCTGCTTTACATAAAATGTTATCACACAAAACTTTCTCTGCAATTAACTCAAACAATGATCCTATGGAGAGCAGACAACAATTACTGCAGGTAAGAGAAATGTATTTCTATAATATACAAGCATGAAACAATTTTTTCCCCATATTGGTTACAGATAAAAAAAAGGCAAAGGTGGGTTAAATAAATCAGCATTGCTAATGTTTCTAGTGGATTGTTTTATTATGATTATTGCATAAAGTTTTTTCCACCTTATATTACATTACATGGACTGGATACATCCTGCAGTGTGGGCAACCTGAATTATGGCAGTGACTAGATCTATAAAAGCAGACATACTTTACTTTTAGATGGTGTTTTCATATATGGAATACAATAGGCTCCTGACTCATTTACTCAATTTCTAGATCATTTTGCTGCCTGGCTACTTTATTTCCTCTACTCAGACATCCCTTGGTCCCCTTCTCTTCTCTATCTAAACGTCAACATTAGGTTCCTTAATAGAGTCCCACAGTTTTTAATGTCATTTGTATGCTGTTGACACCCAAATCTAACTCTCGGCACCAGACCTATTTCATTCTTTGCTAAAAATGAGATTCTTATTTTTCCCCCTTTTTCCAAAATCTCCACTCCCCATTTTTATATAACTGTCGATAAATCCATCATTACCCCTATCCTGTATGCCCAGGGTCACACTTGACTCAGATCTTTATTTCACTCCTCACATTCAGTCTTTGGCCGATTCCTGATGCTTCCACAATAGAAACATCTCTAAAATGTAACATTTCCTTACACAAGACACAACTAATCCACTCTCTCATCCTTTTCTGCATTTATTACTGCAACTCCATCTTCTCTGGTCTCCCAAGTTGCCTCCTAGCTCCTTTACAATTCATGATGAATGACTCTGTCAGGATTGTTTTTATTACACATTGCTCTTCTTCTGCTGCACCTCTCTGCAAATGAATTCCATTGGGCCGATTTATCAAAATGTCAATCTCGGGGCATTCGCTGGAGTCAATATGATTGTCAGACATTTCCAAAGATCGCTAATGCAAATCTACATACGACGGCCTTATTTATTAAAAAGTCTGTCAAAAAGCATGCTTCAAGTACGGCACAATGACCATCGGACTGATGATAAATGAGTCATCAATGTTGCGGATATTCAGTTTTATCCAACTTTATTTATACCATTTCATTACTGTCCATGAACAAGCACATTTCTCTACAGCTAATCTTTTATTTTTCATCTGAAAGTTATTTTTCTATTTATTTTTTGAACAAAAAATCTGATATATATTTTCACATAAATTAATGTGTATTTGTATTTCTAGAAATCATGGTATGCCTATCTCGTGTTTTTTTCTTTTTTTTTTAAATGATTATTAATACTAGATTTTGTACATTTATCTTTGCACATACTTGTGTATGTATATATATATATATATATATATATATATATATATATATATATATAGAGCCAAGATGAGCACTCTCACTTCAAACTTCTGCAACCAGGGTGCTTGTAGGTAATAGGTATAAATGGCAAGAAACTTGCACTCACTGGACTTTTTCAAAATTTCAAAATTTAATGTAAAATAGGCTTTTACTCACACGCTAGAAAGTAAAATCCACCAGGACCGGTCATGGCGAAAACCGGAAGTGGAGGGGGCGAGTAGTGATGTCACGTCACCTAGGCAATGACTAAAGCGTCTAAAGCGTTGCACACTGAGAGCGCATAGTCAGACCGTGGGGCACAATAGCCAATATCAGACTGTAGAGCGCAATAGTCACTATGGGTAAAGAGAAAAGTGACCTAAGTGTAATGCGAAAAAAGTACAAATAACGACACCACACAGTGTAAGCATTAGTATGTTAGTTCAAACTCGTAAGCAAACGGTAACAAGAGGTCCTGAGTCTCATACCAATGTAGCCAATGGGAAAGAGTGAATCCAGAGGATCAGGCACTTAACACCACTAATATATGTAGTATCAACATTATATCTAAGGCAGGGAAATAAACTACAATTAAGATAATATAATGGGTGAAAACTAGTAAGAACTAGATTGAAAAAATAAGGGACTAGTGAATAAATAAACAGAGAGGAATCACAAAAGATTCAATTAATCAAAGTGGGTAATACACGGCTCATGTCGTGTACCTTATCCACAAATAAAAATTGTCTCAAAATTATATAAAAAAGAGTGGTAATGGACACCTGTCACCACAGGTGATAAACCGAGAACTTTAAATGTATAACTCAAAACTCTACAGATATTGGCTGGTAAGGAATTTACTAACATACAAGAAAACCAGGACATCAAGCAGAACAAACCCCACATCTAAACTAGACACTGTGATGGCATACATCAAACTAAGCATAGAACGACTGTGAGCCTCAAAAATAGCAAAAATAGCAAAAATAACAAAACTAACAAAAATAACAAAAAATGAATACATAAGAGTGCAGAGGAATCCTGTCCACGCATACAGGGGATAGAACTAACAAGCACGCATCCACCTGATCAAGAAACACAGACACATAACTAAAATTGAGGAGTGAATGAATCTGGACTCTCACGAGTGGAGAAAATGGATCTGGCCCCCCACAAGTGAAAAAACTGGTGCATAGTTCACTGGAGTATAACTCTCAAGGATAAAGTACATAAACTTCTCTTCTGGTAACTACAAGAAGCAGTGCCAATCTACCACCGTATTGAGTCCATTGGGTTGCGTTGTCTTCAGGCGATGGATCCACCTTGCTTCTGTTTGTAATAAGATCGTGTTACGGTCACCTCCTCGTCTCAATGGGGGAACATGGTCAATCAGAATGAAACGTAAGTCATTTTTCAATGCTATCCTGATGGCCGACCTGTGGTTGGCAAACCTTGTCCTGGTGTCATCTGTCATTTTTCCGACATAGAAGCGCCCGCAGCAACAGTTCAGAAGATAAATCACGTGTGTTGTCGTACACGCAATAAAATGCCTGATCTTAAATCTCTTGTTCGTGTGGGGGTGGGCAAATTTTGGGCCCGTCAACATAAAGCTGCAAGTTGTGCAGCCAGTGCACCTATAGCAGCCATTCTTCTTCTTCCTTTGTAGCCAGTTAGATGGAGTGTAGCAATGGGCTGGATCAGTAATCATTAGCGCATCTTTCAAGTTCCTATTACGCTTATATCCCACTCTGGGATGTTCCCACTCTTCAAATGGGAGGGAAGGATCGCTCTTGATGATATGCCAATATTGGTTAAGGCTATTGCCTAACTCCCTCATAGACGGACTGTATGTGGTAGTGAAGGTGAGTCTTTTGGTGTCACTTCGAGATGTCGTTTGCTCAGGTTCCACATTCATGACCTCTTGCATATTCTTCTTGATCAGTTGAGGATTGTAACCTCTCTGTTTGAATTTCTCCACCATCGCTGTGAGTTGGGTTAACATCAATTCAGGTTCACTGTTATTTCTTACTACCCTTAGAAGTTGGGCTTTATGAATCGCCCTCAAGAGACTGGTTGGATGGCTACTGTTCGCATGGAGGAGTGAATTCCGATCAGTGGATTTACAGAACAGTGCCGTACCCAGATGTCGTTGGCCCTTTTTAAAAATCTTTAAATCAAGGAATTCAATCGCTGTTTCCTGAATATTAAGTTTGAACCTTACTGGGTTGTCAAGTGTATTGAGCTGGTCAAACCAACCCCGTAGGCTCTCTGCTGAGCCACTCCAGATGATAAAGAGGTCGTCTATGTAACAACGGTAATATTTCACCTCTGGTCTGTTGAAAATCCCCATAACTGTTGTTTCGTAGTTGTCCATGAATATATTAGCCAGGGATGGTGCCACATTTGACCCCATGGCAGTCCCGGCTATTTGCTGGTAGAATGAGTTTTCAAATCTGAAGTAGTCCAATCGTAAACTTAAATCAAGCAGCTCAATGAGGAACTCTCTGGGTGGACCAATATAGGGATATCGATCAAGTGTCTCCGAAACACATCCCTTCCCTCTTTCATGGGGGATAATGGTGTAAAGGCTATTCACGTCGGCTGTTGCCAAAATCCACAAATCATCCACTTCTACTTCGGTCAGATCAAGGATAAGCTGCGAAGAGTCACGGAGATATGATTGTATGTTCTTGACTAGTGGTTGGAGGAAACTATCCACGAACACAGCTAGTTTAGATGTAATGGAATGGACAATAGGTCTCCTGGGTGGTGTTGTCATGTCCTTATGGATTTTGGGTAATGTATACAGTATCGGACATGATGGAAATTCCACTAACAAGTATTTCATAGTGTTCTCATTAATCCATCCAGCTTTGATAATGGCTTTGAAATGGGATGTGGGATCATGCGATAGTGGTAAATAAGTCTCTGGATCACTTAGTTGTTGCAATATTTCACTCTGATAATACGAGTAATCAAGGATCACAACCGCACCGCCCTTGTCCGCCATTCTAATCACAATTTCAGGGTCCGTAGACAAAGACTGCAGTGCTTGTTTTTCATCTGTTGTCAAATTATTGCGGTATTTCGCTTGTTCCATTTTGGTGAGATCTTGGGACATCAGGCGCATGTATATTCTAATGCTGGAATTCTGGCTTTGGGGATCAAAAGAGCTTTTCATTTTGAACCCTGAATCACTCTGTTGGGCATCTGTATTGGAATCCTTAAAAAAATTCTTTAAGTCTCAACGTGCGTTGAAACTTGTGACAGTCAGTGAATACGTCAAATTCATCCGCCTTGCGTGTGGGGACAAAACTCAAACCTTTATTCAAAAGGGACACTTCGGTGGGAGACAAGGACCGTTGGCTGAGGTTTTCACTTGTGGGGGTCCAGATCCATTTTCTCCACTCGTGAGAGTCCAGATTCATTCACTCCTCAATTTGACTTATGTGTCTGTGTTTCTTGATCAGGTGCATGCGTGCTTGTTAGTTCTATCCCCTGTATGTGTGGACAGGATTCCTCTGTACTCTTATGTATTCATTTTTTGTTATTTTTGTTAGTTTTGTTATTTTTGCTATTTTTGTGGCTTTTGAGGCTCACAGTCGTTCTATGCTTAGTTTGATGTATGCCATCACAGTGTCTAGTTTAGATGTGGGGTTCGTTCTGCTTGATGTCCTGGTTTTCTTGTATGTTAGTACATTCCTTACCAGCCAATATCTGTAGAGTTTTGAGTTATACATTTAAAGTTCTAGGTTTATCACCTGTGGTGACAGGTGTCCATTACCACTCTTTTTTATATAATTTTGAGACAATTTTTATTTGTGGATAAGGTACACGACATGAGCCGTGTATTACCCACTTTGATTAATTGAATCTTTTGTGATTCCTCTCTGTTTATTTATTCTCAAGTCCCTTATTTTTTCAATCTAGTTCTTACTAGTTTTCACCCATTATATTATTATTACATACTAATGCTTACTCTGTGTGGTGTCGTTATTTGTACTTTTTTCGCATTACACTTAGGTCACTTTTCTCTTTACCCATAGTGACTATTGCGCTCTACAGTCTGATATTGGCTATTGTGCCCCACGGTCTGACTATGCGCTCTCAGTGTGCAACGCTTTAGACGCTTTAGTCGTTGCCTAGATGACGTGACGTCACTACTCGCCCCCTCCACTTCAGGTTTTTGCCATGACCGGTCCTGGTGGATTTTACTTTCTAGTGTGTGAGTAAAAGCCTATTTTACATTAAATTTTGATATTTTGAAAAAGTCCAGTGAGTGCAAGTTTCTTGCCATTTATATATATATATATATATATATATATATATATATATATATATATATATATATGTATATATATATATGTATATACAGTTGCAAGAAAAAGTATGTGAACCCTTTGGAATGATATAGATTTCTGCACAAATTGGTCATAAAATGTGATCTGATCATCATCTAAGTCACAACAATAGACAATCACAGTCTGCTTAAACTAATAACACACAAAGAATGAAATGTTGCCATGTTTTTATTGAACACACCAGGTAAACATTCACAGTGCAGGTGGAAAAAGTATGTGAACCCCTAGACTAATGACATCTCCAAGAGCTAATTGGAGTGAGATGTCAGCCAACTGGAGTCCCATCAATGAGATGAGATTGGAGGTGTTTATTACAGCTGCCCTGCCCTATAAAAAACACACACCAGTTCTGGGTTGCTTTTCACAAGAAGCATTGCCTGATGTGAATGATGCCTCGCACAAAAGAGCTCTCAGAAGACCTACGATTAAGAATTGTTGACTTGCATAAAGCTGGAAAGGGTTATAAAAGTATCTCCAAAAGCCTTGCTGTTCATCAGTCCACGGTAAGACAAATTGTCTATAAATGGAGGAAGTTCCGCACTGCTGCTACTCTCCCTAGAAGTGGCCGTCCTGTAAAGATGACTGCAAGAGCACAGCGCAGACTGCTCAATGAGGTGAAGAAGAATCCTAGAGTGTCAGCTAAAGACTTACAAAAGTCACTGGCAAATGCTAACAGCCCTGTTAGCGAATCTACAATACGTAAAACACTAAACAAGAATGGATTTCATGGGCGGATACCACATAGGAAGCCCCTGCTGTCCAAACAAAACATTGCTGCATGTTTACAGTTTGCACAAGAGCACCTGGATGTTTCACAGCAGTACTGGCAAAATATTCTGTGGACAGATGAAACCAAAGTTGAGTTTTTTGGAAGAAACACACAACACTATGTGTGGCGAAAAAGAGGCACAGCACACCAACATCAAAACCTCATCCCAACTGTGAAGTATGGTGGTGGGGGCATCATGGTTTGGGGCTGCTTCGCTGCGTCAGGGCCTGGAAGGATTGCTATCATCGAAGGAAAAATGAATTCCCAAGTTTATCAAGACATTTTGCAGGAAAACTTAAGGCCATCTGTCTACCAGCTGAAGCTCAACAGAAGATGGGTGTTGCAACATGACAATGGCCCAAAGCATAGAAGTAAATCAACAACAGAATGGCTTAAACAGAAGAAAATACGCCTTCTGAAGTAGCCCAGTCAGAGTCCTGACCTCAACCCGATTGAGATGCTGTGGCATGACCTCAAGAAAGCGATTCACACCAAACATCCCAAGAATATTGCTGAACTGAAACAGTTCTGTAAAGAGGAATGGTCAAGAATTACTCCTGACCGTTGTGCACGTCTGATCTGCAACTACAGGAAACGTTTGGTTGACGTTATTGCTGCCAAAGAAGGTTCAACCCGTTATTAAATCTAAGGGTTCACATACTTTTTCCACCTTCACTGTGAATGTTTACATGGTGTGTTCAATAAAAAACATGGTAACATTTCATTCTTTGTGTGTTATTAGTTTAAGCAGACTGTGATTGTCTATTTTGTGACTTAGATGATGATCAGATATTTACATGTCCCTAAATTCTTCTTTTTTTTGTTCTTAACAATGTTGTCTTTCATATATCTGTGTTTATTTATACCACTATATGTATACATTGTAAATATACTGTTATTCTAATAATTTTGAATATAAAATGTAATCAGGATATCATATATATTTATTTGCAAACTATGGATATTTTAAGAGCTGGGACAGTTTTCTCTCTGCACCTGTGTAACCCTTCATGATTGCAGTGTACTTTTCAACACCACCCCTACACAGGTGTAAAAAATGGGCTGTCATATAAGATGACAGTTCTTAATAAAAATGAAATTCAAGAGAAGAAAGAAAAACACTGAAAATAGCATGACAGTAAAGAGTTGATTTTAATATCTGCTGTTTCTGATTCATGACAGTTTGATGTTAGGTAGACTATCCCTTTGAGCCATGAGCTTAAGATTATATTAAATCAAACATCATTCGATTATTAAAATCATTGTCAGAAATATTACAATGTGTGTCCTAATGTCATCATCAATGTTTAACTTCAATACTACTTTCACATATACGTACTTTCAAAGTATAATACACAATGTAACAAATGGCACTTACAAGTTCTGATGAGTGATCAATGACACAAGTATTGAGCAATTTGATTCGTTAGTGATAGTATAAAATGTATATTTCAGGGGGGCGTGTCCTAGCAGCCACCATGTCCAGATGCAAAACTCACAAGCTCCAGGCCTGATAACAACAATATGCTGAATATATATTCTCCACCTTGACAATCAATGTTCTTTTTAGTGGAATTTGTTTTGTGAAGTTTATCTGCACCGGCTGATATCTATTTTTTGGAGATTGAATATAAGGAACCATCAATCAGGACATCTAAAGAGGCAAGGCGGCGGCATGTCTACATCAGTTTACCCCCCCCAGGTTCATTTTACTGCTCAGACTAGAAGGTAAAGAAACCTGCTAATATGGATGGGACATTACAAAACGACATTCAAGCCCTCTTGGCTGCTTTAGCTCAGAAAATAGACATTCATTTCTTCATCTTATAGCTGTCATGAAAGCCCGCCCTCAAAAGCAACCGTACAAGGAAAAGCAAATGGCAACCGCAATGGAGCATGACATGCAGCATAGCTGCCCGCAGTCTCATCTCAGCATTGTGGAGGGCACTTTGAGCTTTCCTGTACCAAGAAGGACCCCATCTATGAAGCAGCAAGAAGTTTCCCTGCGATGCCTAAGAAGTGGAGACTTGGATGTCGCATTTATCTCTTGTACTCCTGAGACAGAGAAAGCACCTGAGAGGAAGCAGATACTAGCGTGGGTGGATGTGGCCGACCACCCGGCATGGGTTATAGAGACACATTATGTCCCGGTGATGACCGGCGACTTCAATTCCCCTGTGGGACCATCTTTAGCAGGAACTGATACAACTCCGAACTTTCATTCTCACCTTGTATCCTTGACCCCGGTGGCTCAGATGTACTCAGGGGGCTCTTCCCGACAACACTCTTTCACCATATGCTCAACCCTGAACCCATATTTCATCTGCTGCAAAATCAGCCATGCTAGAAGGGGAATTGGGTGATGGTTAAATATGTTTTTACAGCTCTCCACAAGATAATGGTTTTGCCTAAGGCAGCCACAATATTTTGGACTTTGTATTGTACTTTTACTTTGTCCTGCAGTCAGCCTTATTTCATTCCTCAGCTCCCTATATATTAATGATGACTGTATAGTCTGATGTTTAGTTAAAGGACCTGGCTTATAGTTTTAATTACTCTGCTCAAACTGGGTATCTAGTACACATATTCTGTCAGATGCTACAAGTAAATAGCATAACAATGTGTGCTCCTAGCTCTAATCATAAATTAGGACCCTTTGCTCAGAGGCTATATATATATATATATATATATATATATATATATATATATATATATATATATATATATATATCAATCATAATATCTCATACAAGCTAAGGTGCCAGGAAGGTGCCATGTGTCTTAACCATATATGTGGCAATAGTTGCTTAGCAATACTCAGGGTCACTAACTAATACTTTATGTTCTATCTCAAAAGCAACCACAGCACAAGCATCAATATATGATTAAGTTGTAAACTATTAAATGTGGCTCAGGAGTAATAATACAAGTAAATAGTGCACAAACAATGTATGCTCCTAGCACTACTTATACCTTAGGCCCCTCTTTCTTAGGAATCCCCTATAAAGCTCATAATAGATAATGCATGCGGTGTAATTAGGCTTCAGCTGCACACGAGCGTGTGCCCTTTTCCTAAACGTATAATCACTTACCTTTGTTCAAGCTGCTCTTTAGCCACAGGGAAGTCTGATGTATTGTATATCACTGGGTAATGTCCTTAATCTTTCGGGCAAGACCTTAAAACTGAAATGTAAAAGTGTAACTAGCTATAACTGAGTGGGGACATCCAGGAAGGTTCCATTGGTCTCATCAATATAAAATGTACTTAACTAACATTTTCTTTCTAGTCCAAACATTTTACCTTTTTTACATACAGTAATGGTGGCTTAACTATACTTAGTGTTGCTAATACTTTATTTTCCTTATCATAAGTTACCACAGTTCAAGTGTTATTATATGTTCAAGCTGCAACCTAGTTAGTATTCACCCATATAGGTGAATATATTGGCGGTACTAATCCGCCATATTGATTATCTCCCCTTCAATTTCTTTTTATTACTATAGAACAAGTAGATATACTCATTTGTCAACAAGTTACAAAAGGTATCATACTATGAGGCAATTGTATTACTTGGGGAGATATATGGTTTATTACTCATATGGAAAAAATAAGAAAATAGGTATCATTTTTTGTGTTCCTTTCCTATTTAGTATGGTAAACCTTACTCTTCTAACTCTAAAGTTTACCGGGAGTCATGACCACCATGAAAATGTTACGACTAACCAGAAAAAAGAAATGTAACTTATAGATTTATAGCTATTCTATGCCAAATCTGTTTTGTTGTTTGCTGTAATGCTGTTACAATGTTTATGAAGATTTGTAATTACAGCACTTGCTTTGAAAATAGGTTGTTGTATTAAGCATTATCTCAATAAAAAACTTTGATTAAAAAAAAAAAAAAAAATGTATATTTCATTCAGATTGGCTGATTTAATTATTCACGTGATTATGCATTTACCAATAAAAAGTTGTGGAAAACTTTACTAGTTTGTGGGTTGTTTAGGAGTTTGAGTATTGCTTAATATTTGGTGTGAAAAAAGTTGCGTCAAATTTAGTGTGAAGTGGAGAGTAGGACAAAGATGTGGAGAGTGAGACAAAGTTGTACCATATTTCATAATCCATAAGTACTTTTATTATCTAATATGCTTAATTGTCTTGCAGCATTGAACATAACCTTTCTGTGTTTTCAGAGCCCCATTGATTTCTATGGCATTTGCGCCTTCAAGGGTGGCGGTTTGATCGATAGGTATGCTGCGGCAGAATTGACCTGTTGAATGTTTCATAAATTGTCAAGAGGGTCAAATAGAATAGAATGTGATGGTGGATGATCAGTATTCTGCTCGAATAACACAAGCATTGATCTGCGTTGGATTCATATTGCGGGAGCATATATTACGTCACAAATTTCAACATTTGATGATCTTGATGCATTGTTAACTATGGCGGATCAACTTTGCGTCTAATTTGACATGGGATTCAAGCTTATTATCAGTTGAAGCTTTGATAAATCGGCCCCCATGTCTTCCTCTAGCCTCCAGAATTCAACACAAAATTCTCACTCTGACATACAAGGTCCTCAACTGCACTGCTCCCCTCTATATCTCAGACATTGTCTCCAAATACTCTCCCTCCTGTCCCCTTTACTCTGCTCGCAACCTTTTCCTCTCCTCCTCTCTTGAGACCTCCTCACATTCCCATCTACAGAACTTCCCCTATCTTATGGAACTCTCTGCCTCACTCCACAAGGCTCTCCCCTAGTTTTGAAATTGTCAAGCACTCCCTAAGACTCTACTGTTCAGGGATACATACAATCTACACTAACCTTTCCTAACCCCAGTTCCTCTCCTCCTTTGTTATACCCTTGAACCCCCTTATCATGTAAGCCTATGAGCCCGGTTGTTTGCAGATCACAAACATAAGAGCTGATTACAGCTCTCAGCCGGGCCCTCTACTCACTCAATCTTAATAAATAAAAAATATTACCTGGCATACCATGCCTATGTGTATTGCGCTGCAGAATCTGATAATAACGATGATAATAACAAAGCACAGACAATAAAGATAGCTCAGATAGTTTTATTAGCAATTAAATATCACATCTAGATATGAGAGCATTGTATTAATGACTAGTTATATCTTTTATTCCAAAATGTTTTATCTTAACCCCTTAATGACCACAGCACTTTTCCATTTTCTGTCCGTTTGGGACCAAGGCTATTTTTACATTTTTGCGGTGTTTGTGTTTAGCTGTAATTTTCTTCTTACTAATTTACTGTACCCACACATATTATATACCGTTTTTCTCACCACTAAATGGACTTTCTAAAGATACCATTATTTTCATCATATCTTATAATTTACTATAAAAATTTTTATAAAATATGAGGAAAAATGGAAAAAAACACACTTTTTCTAACTTTGACCCCCAAAATATGTTACACATCTACAACCACCAAAAAACACCCATGCTAAATAGTTTCTAAATTTTGTCCTGAGTTTAGAAATACCCAATGTTTACATGTTCTTTGCTTTTTTTGCAAGTTATAGGGCCATAAATACAAGTAGCACTTTGCTATTTCCAAACCACTTTTTTCCAAAATTAGCGCTAGTTACATTAGAACACTAATATCTTTCAGGAATCCCTGAATATCCCTTGACATGTATATATATTTTTTTAGTAGACATCCCAAAGTATAGATCTAGGCCAATTTTGGTATATTTCATACCACCATTTCACCGCCAAATGCGATCAAATACAAAGAATAGTTCACTTTTTCACAAATTTTTTCACAAACTTTCGGTTTCTCACTGAAATTATTTACAAATAACTTGTGCAATTATGGCATAAATTCTCTGGGATCCCCTTTGTTCAGAAATAGCAGACATATATGACTTTGGCGTTGCTTTCTGGTAATTAGAAGGCCGCTAAATCCTGCTGCGCCTCACACGTGTATTATGGCTAGCAGTGAAGGGGTTAATTAGGGAGTTTGTAGGGAGCTTGTTAATTTTAGCTTTAGTGTAGAGATCAGCCTCCCACCTGACACATCCCACCCCCTGATCCCTCCCAAACAGCTCCCTTCCCTCCCCCACCCCACAATTGTCCCCGCCATCTTAAGTACTGGCAGAAAGTCTGCCAGTACTAAAATAAAAGGGTTTTTTTAAAAAAAATGTTTTAGCATATTTACATATGCTACTGTGTAGGATCCCCCCTTAGCCCCCAACCTCCCTGATCCCCCCCAAAACCGCTCTCTAACCCTCCCCTCTGCCTCATTGGGGGCCATCTTGGGTACTGGCAGCTGTCTGCCAGTACCCAGTTTGCAAAAAAAAAGTGCTTTTTTTTTGTTTGGTTGGTTTTTTTCTGTAGTGTAGCTTCCCCCCCCACACAGACAAACCCCCACCACCTTGCTGATCGTTTTTTTTAAAAAACTTTTTAGCCATTTTTTAACATTTTTTATTATTGTATTTTCTGTAGCGTAGCGGTTCCCACCCGCTCCCTCCCCGTGCATGCGCCCGCCCCCGCCCTCCCGTGCACGCGCGCGCGTCCCCGGCCATCCCCGCCCACGATCCCGCCCCCCCTCCACATCAGCAGGGCCATCGATGGCCGCCACCCGCCTCCCGGTCAGGCTCCCACCCACCAACGCAGTGAGCCACCGATCTCCGGTGCAGAGAGGGCCACAGAGTGGCTCTCTCTGCACCGTATGGCTTAAAAAGGTTATTGCAGGATGCCTCCATATCGAGGCATCACTGCAATAACCGGAAAGCAGCTGGAAGCGAGTGGGATCGCTTCCAGCTGCTTTCCACACCGAGGACGTGCAGGGTACATCCTCAGGCGTTAACTGCCTTTTTTTTGAGGACGTACCCTGCACGTCCTCGGTCGTTAAGGGGTTAAATGGACATAAAATCCATTTTTTTCTTTCTTGATTCAGATATTTACTTCTATTATCAAATGTGTTTCATTCTCCTGTTATTTTTTGTTAAATAGATATCTAGATAAGTAGCATGCACATGTCTGGGCCACTACATGACATTTTTACACTCCATACTCATTAAGCAACACGTTGCTACCCATGTGAAGCCATCGTCTGGAAGCTGATATGTGATGTTATAGCTACTGAACTTCTTCTTGCCCTTTTGTCTCTATACTTGTTAACCAACAAGACGCTACCCATGTGAAGCCATCGTCTGGAAGCTATGTGATGTTATAGCTACTGAACTTCTTCTTGCCCTTTTGTCTCTATACTTGTTAACCAACAAGACGCTACCCATGTGAAGCCATCGTCTGGAAGCTGATATGTGATGTTATAGCTACTGAACTTCTTCTTGCCCTTTTGTCTCTATACTTGTTAATCAACAAGACGCTACCCATGTGAAGCCATCGTCTGGAAGCTGATATGTGATGTTATAGCTACTGAACTTCTTCTTGCCCTTTTGTCTCTATACTTGTTAACCAACAAGACGCTACCCATGTGAAGCCATCGTCTGGAAGCTGATATGTGATGTTATAGTTACTGAATTCTTCTTGCCCTTTTGTCTCTATACTTGTTAACCAACAAGACGCTAACCATGTGAAGCCATCGTCTGGAAGCTGATATGTGATGTTATAGCTACTGAACGTCTTCTTGCCCTTTTGTCTCTATACTTGTTAACCAACAAGACGCTACCCATGTGAAGCCATCGTCTGGAAGCTGATATGTGATGTTATAGCTACTGAACTTCTTCTTGCCCTTTTATCTCTATACTTGTTAACCAACAAGACGCTACCCATGTGAAGCCATCGTCTGGAAGCTATGTGATGTTATAGCTACTGAACTTCTTGCTATTTTGTGAGAATTTCCAACCTCGATCAGACAAAACTTGATTAGTATAATGACAGTGAGTTTTGCATTTCCTGATCTGTAAAGTGTGATTTTGGAAATGCTGTTTGTACAGTGACTTCTATTTTAAACCTTGTAATTTAGAGATTTCACAATTTACAGTACGATAAATGTTAAAACAAAATCCCATTTAAGGAGACAAATATAGATGCAGCCACTTTCTTCAACAAGAAAATGATTATCTGCACTGTTCTTCTTGTCATTAGATGAAAAACTCACCAAAAAATCAATGATGAAAAACTATGTCTAAAATATAAAAAGTTAACAAATGCAGAGACAGTATAGAAATCATGCTAATATACAAATTACATTTAGATTGTTTACCAATTGGATTCGGATCATAAAAGTTTCATCTTACACATGTGCACTGTACAATGGGATCTGGTTTCAGAGAAATGTTCACACTATATTGATCTAGTATGGCTTTCAATGTGAGTTGCAAATGATAAATCACAGGGGAAATTTAGGAAGCACAAATCCAGAAAAATGTGAAAATGTGTTTATTTTCTTACAGGTGGTGAGAGTCCATGATCCACTACTCATGGGAATTAACTTCCCTACCACTTGGAGGAGGCAAAGATTCCCAAACCCCAAGAGCTTTATCTAACTGTGCCCACCTCACACATACCTCAGTCTTTTCTTTGCCTCCGCTGGAGGTGGTTGAAGAATGAAGATGTGAATGAGTTTCTTTGGAAAGAGGGCTTTTCAGTGTATTTTGAGGCCCAGTTTCCACTCAGTGGGCAGTGCTTGTACAGTAGGAGGGTTATATTTGAGGTATTGTTTGATTTTTTTTATTTACCTCATGGGAATTTCTTCATAAAATATCCATAATCGGTGGCAGGACTTGTCTGTTGCCTCCCTTTATGAATTTACAACATACTTCTATTGCATATCCTCTACTGTTATATTAACATACTGGTTAGGCTGTCTTCTACTAAGATGGTCGGGAGAATCTTCTGGTAAGTATTGTTTTTTACTATATATATATATATATATATATATATATATATATATATATCCCTTTATATAAGGCCCTGGAATAGAATAAGTATTTCCTATTTCCTTTATAGTTATTTTGTGTGCAGCAGTTTTTTTGAGTGCCTAGATTTTATTTTCACATGTTGAGTTAGCACACGCTACAAAGTTTTCTGTTTTCACTGTCACTCATCAGGTTAGCGCATGCTTGTCAGTTTTGCGCTCGTCGAGTTAGCACACTCATCCAGGTTATCTGTAAGTCGGATTTTTGACACACAATTTCCCTTTTAGCTGTCTATTGTTTTCGTGCGCGATCCTCTTAGTTGGATGTAGTATTCCTTCTGTCTCTTTTTTGACAGTTTGGTTTTGCGCACATTCACCTAGATTACAAGTTTTGCGTTATGGTGCAGTATGACTATACCGCTGAAAAATTGGCCAGGTAACACATATTACAAGTTGCTGTGGTACGGCTATAACGCAGGCATTTAAGCCTTAACGCAACCCTCCATTCCGCACTCAAAAAATGACTTTTGGGTGCAGGATTTTCCATTACAGGTTGTGCGGTCCAGCTAAAATGCTTGCGTTATAGCCTTAACTGCCGTGAGACATTCTGTAATTTGAGACCAGTAGTTATGGATTTTGCGAAACAAAAATGTTTCACAAAGCTCATAACTAAAATGTTACAAAGTACACTAACACACATAAAATACCTATTAACCCCTAAACCGCCCCCACATTGTCAACACTTACTAAATCTATTAACTCCTAAACTGCTGCCCCCACATCGCTACTACTATAATAAAGCTATTAACCCCTAAACTGCTGGCCCCCCACATCGCAACACACTGAATTAAAATATTAATCCCCAAACCTAACACCCCCCCTAACTTTAAATTAAAATTACTATATAACTATCTTTAAATAAATAAAAACGTACCTGTTAAATAAAAGAAATCTAAGTTTATAATATAAATTAAACTAACATTACTATTTTAAATAAATAAAATAAATGAAAAATAAAAAAATTTACTTTACAATATTAAATAAACCCTGCGAAAAAAATAAAAAAATAACATTACAAAAAATAATAAACACTAAGATTACAAAAATAAATAAAATTTAAGATTACAAAAAATAATAAACAAAATGATCCAAAATAATAAAAATTACACCTAATCTAATAGCCTTATAAAAAATAAAAAAGCCCCCCAAAATAAAGTTAAACAGGTCTTTTACCTACAATAAATTACAAAGTCCACCCAACAGTAAAACCTCCACCCAACCAACCCCCAAAAATAATAAACCCTAAGCTACCCATTGTCCCTAAAGGGGCATTAGTATGGGCATTCAGCTATTTTACTGCCTAAAGCCCTAATCTTAAAATAAAAAACACCCAAAAAATAAAAAAACTAATACTATCCCCAGAAAATCTACTCACAGTTCCTGAAGTCTGGACATCCATCTTCATCAAGGCGGCAAACATTCTTCATCCAGTCAGAGGCATCTTCATCCATCATGGGGGCCATCTTTCTTCATCCCAGTGTCGCAGAGCTGTGGAGGTGCGGAGTTTATTTGCTGGCGGTGCGGACATCCAGCGTGGAGGATCCTCTTCATATGGTCACCGCTGTACACTGAAACTTGAATGCAAGATACCCATTTAAAAATTGGGGTACATTGTATTACTATTGGCTGACATTTTTAAATCAGCCAATAGGATGAGAGCTACTGAAATCCTATTTGGATTAGGTTTATTTAATATTGTAATGTTTTCTATTTTTCATTTATTTTATATATTTGAAAAAGTAATGTTAGTTTAATTTATATTTTAAACTAAGGTTTCTTTTATTTCACAGGTAAGTTTTTATTTATTTGAAGATATTTATAAAGTAATTTTAATTAAAAGTTAGGGGGTGCTACTTTTAGGGATTACTATTTTAATTCAGTGTGTTGCGATTTTAGACTGTGTATCTGTTGATATGTCTACTCAGAATGGTTTATAAGCTGAACCTATCCAAATCTAGTACAGAGGTTCAGTAACTTTCTTTTTCCTCTGTCCCTAGGCCTCTTATTCCTAAATTGTCTCTTCCATCTAGTTCACAAGTGTCTGAAATTGATGGTATGGACATTGAACATTTAGTTCTAAGGCATAGGGGTTTCTCTGATTCCATGATTGAAACCTTAATTTAAGCTCAGAAGACTGTGACTAAGACTATTTACCATAAAGTCTAGAGAGCCTTTATTTATTGGTGTATAGACCATGGGTTCTCTTGGCATTCTTTTACAATTCCTAGGATTATACCAATTTTAAAGCATGGTTTGGAAAAGGGTTTATCTGCCAGTTCCATGAAAGGACACATTTCTGCTCTTTCAGTTTTGTATCATAGGAAAATTTATAATTTTCCTAATATTCATGGTTTTGTTCATGCTTTGTGTCACGCTCGGCCGCCGGGAAGCTCCAGCGGTCCTCCTTGCGTGCTTGGTTGCCAGGTAACATCTAGCTCGACTGAGCAGTCCCCTCCAGCTTAAGTCAGGACTAGGCTTCTTATTCCGGGCTTCCTGTTCCTTTGGTGCCTGTTTGTTTGTTTCTCTTTGTGGTTCCTGTGAGTACTCTGTGTTGCTCCTGAACCTCTGCTGATAACCTGTTGCCAAACTCTGCAAGTACTGACTACGCTGTGTTAACCCTTAAACTGCTTGATAACCTGTTGCCAAACACTGCAAGTACTAACTACACTGTGTTAACCCTCAAACTGCCTGATAACCTGTTGTCAAACTCTGCAAGTACTGACTATGCTGTGTTAACCCTCAAACTGCTTGATAACCTGTTGCCAAACTCTGCAAGTACTGACTATGATGTGTTAACCCTCAAACTGCTTGATAACCTGTTGCCAAACTCTGCAAGTATTGATTACGCTGTGTTTAATCCTCAAACTGCCTGATAACCTGTTGCCAAACTCTGCAAGTATTGATTACGCTATGTTTAACCCTCAAACTACCTGATAACCTGTTGTCAAACTCTGCAAGTATTGATTACGCTGTGTTTAATCCTCAAACTGCCTGATAACCTGTTGCCAAACTCTGCAAGTATTGATTACACTATGTTTAACCCTCAAACTGCCTGATAACCTGTTGTCAAACTCTGCAAGTATTGATTACGCTGTGTTTAATCCTCAAACTGCCTGATAACCTGTTGCCAAACTCTGCAAGTATTGATTACGCTATGTTTAACCCTCAAACTGCCTGATAACCTGTTGTCAAACACTGCATTACTGACTACGCTATGTTTAACCCTCAAACTGCCTGATAACCTGTTGTCAAACTCTGCATCATTGACCACGCTGTGTTTAACCCTCAGACTGCCTGATAACAAGTTGCCAAACTCTGCATTATTGACCACGCTGGTGATTAACCCTCAAACTGTCTGATTACCTGTTGCTAGACTTTGCATTTCTGACTTCGCTGTGTTTAACCCTCAAATTCCCTGATTTCAAGTTACCAACTCCAGCATTATTAACTGTTTAATGTTTAACCCTCCTTCTGTCTGAGAATAAGTTGTCTTACCCTGCAACCCTGGTACTGTGGAAGACTATTCCAGAACTGCCTGAATACAGTTCCCTATTCAGAAGTTTATCCGGCTGATATCAAGAATTCCATTACTCTTCCCAGAGGACACAGACCAACACTGCTCCATATCGTGAGTACCTTGTTTTATAGAAGTTGTTGTGGGGTCAAGTCCTGGATTAAAGTCAGAGTGTAAGGGTGTTGTTTAAGTTCGCCCTAGCATTTAGGTCTTCTTCTGGACATTACCTAACCTGACATTACAAACAGGCCATATTATGGACCCCGATGAGTTATCCAGGGCTGTGGCTCTACAATGGCAACTTCTAGGAAATCATTCTGCTCATTTATATCTATCCCAAGCCTTGCAAGAAAACACAGAACTTTTCTCAGCTGTTCCCCTGCTTTGCAAACAGTCTGATTTTAAAACCTATCTACCCAAGCCTTGCAAGAAAACACAGAACTTTTCTCAGCTGTTCCCCTGCTTTGCAAACAGTCTGATTTTAAAACCTATCTACCCAAGCCTTGCAAGAAAACACATAACTTTTCTCAGCTGTTCCCCTGCTTTGCAAACAGTCTGATTTTAAAACATATCTACCCAAGCCTTGCAAGAAAACACAGAACTTTTCTCAGCTGTTCCCCTGCTTTGCAAACAGTCTGATTTTAAAACCTATCTACCCAAGCCTTGCAAGAAAACACAGAACTTTTCTCAGCTGTTCCCCTGGTTTGCAAACAGTCTGATTTTAAAACCTATCTACCCAAGCCTTGCAAGAAAACACAGAACTTTTCTCAGCTGTTCCCCTGCTTTGCAAACAGTCTGATTTTAAAACATATCTACCCAAGCCTTGCAAGAAAACACAGAACTTTTCTCAGCTGTTCCCCTGCTTTGCAAACAGGTAGTTCCTGGAAGATAGTAATATCATTATATTTAACCTACCCTGTTATTTTCTGATGTGTGTATTGCTATATGTATTGGCTATTCTTGTTTAGTTTTTATAATTTAAAATGCATATTTTATTACCATTATGTCTGACCATTATGTTAAAAGTTAGTTTAACCAGCTATAGGCCATATATCTTTTTGTACTTTAATGGTTTTATTCCCCTACATGAATAGCTCTGTGTTATCTCTGTAATTTAAACTTTCCCTGTGTTTTTGCTTGTATGACCCTAGCTCAAATGTTCATAGATATTCCCTCCCCATTCCTCTAAATGTTTGCAAGCCAATCTGACGCTAATTTATCTCTCTCCTTCAGTCTGATTTTAAAACATATCTACCCAAGCCTTGCAAGAAAACACATAACTTTTCTCAGCTGTTCCCCTGCTTTGCAAACAGTCTGATTTTAAAACATATCTACCCAAGCCTTGCAAGAAAACACAGAACTTTTCTCAGCTGTTCCCCTGCTTTGCAAACAGTCTGATTTTAAAACATATCTACCCAAGCCTTGCAAGAAAACACAGAACTTTTCTCAGCTGTTCCCCTGCTTTGCAAACAGTCTGATTTTAAAACCTATCTACCCAAGCCTTGCAAGAAAACACAGAACTTTTCTCAGCTGTTCCCCTGCTTTGCAAACAGTCTGGGGCGCGATCCGATATCGATCGCAGTTTGCGGCGCAAGCGAGGGAACCGGCGTCGCCCGCAGTTTCAGCTCGCAACTCGAGCCATCCCATATAGGTCGCCGTCAGATGCTAACGTGCCGTAAGTCTCACAAACCAGCGATGTCCAGAAATCTGCGTAAGTACAAATTTCTGGCGTCGCCAGTGACTTGCGACACGTTAGAAACTGCCGGCGCCTATAAAACCTGACTAAAGTTTAAAACACCCGCACTGTCTAACACGCCTCCCTAACATAGCCCGCACTGTCTAACCCTCTATCCGCTATCCCCCCTCACTAGCCTAACAATAAAAAAGCTATTAACCCCTAAACCGCCGCTCCTTTACCCCGCCGCAACCTAATAAAGTTATTAACCCCTAAACCGCCGCTCCCGTACCCCGCCGCCAGCTATATTATATCTATAACCCCCTAAAGTGAGCCCCTAACACCGCCGCCATCTATATTAAAATTATTAACCCCTAATGTATGCCCCTTACACCGCCGCCATCTCTATTAAAATGATTAACCCCTAATTTAATCTACCTACCCCGCCGCCAGCTATGTTATCTATATTAACCCTAAGTATATTATAGTTAATATAGGTATTACATTATATATATTAACTATATTAACCCTAATTATATTAGGGTTAATATAGTTACTATAGTATTTATATTAACTATATTAATTCTATCTAACCCTAACTAAATTTATATTAAATTAATCTAATTCATTTATAAACTAAAATATTCCTATTTAAATCTAAATACTTACCTATAAAATAAACCCTAAGATAGCTACAATATAATTAATAATTACATTGTAGCTATGTTAGGGTTAATATTTATTTTACAGGTAAATTGTTAATTATTTTAACTAGGTATAATAGATATTAAATAGTTATTAACTATTTAATATCTACCTAGTTAAAATAATTACCCAATTACCTGTAAAATAAATCCTAACCTAAGTTACAAATACACCTACACTATCAATAAATTTAATAAACTACAAACATCTATCTAAAAATACAATTAAATTAACTAAACTAAATTACAAAAAAAAACAAACACTAAATTACAAAAAATAAAAAAAAGATTACAAGATATTTAAGCTAATTACACCTATTCTAAGCCCCCTAATAAAATAATAAACCCCCAAAATAAAAAAAATTCCCTGACCTATTCTAAATTAAACAAATTTCAAAGCTCTTTACCTTACCAGCCCTTAAAAGGGCCTTTTGTGGGGCATGCCCCAAAGAATTCAGCTCTTTTGCATACAACAAATACAATACCCCCCCCCTTTACAACCCACCACCCACATACCCCTATTCTAAACCCACCCAAACCCCCCTTAAAAAAGCCTAACACTACCCCCCTGAAGATCTCCCTACCTTGTCTTCACCACACCGGGCCGAACTCCTGATCCGATCCGGGCGATGTCATCCTCCAAGCGGCAAAGAAGAATTCTTCCTCCGGCGACGTCTTCCTCCAAGCGGCAGCAAAGTCTTCATTCTTCCGGCGGCATCTTCAATCTTCTTTCTTCGCTCCGCCGCCGCGGAGCATCCATCCCGGCCGACTGCTGAACTTGGAATGAGGTACCTTTAAATGACGTCATCCAAGATGGCGTCCGCCGAATTCCGATTGGCTGATAGGATTCTATCAGCCAATCGGAATTAAGTTAAAAAAATCTGATTGGCTGATTGAATCAGCCAATCAGATTCAAGTTCAATCCGATTGGCTGATCCAATCAGCCAATCAGATTGAGCTCGCATTCTATTGGCTGTTCCGATCAGCCAATAGAATGCAAGCTCAATCTGATTGGCTGACGTCATTTAAAGGTACCTCATTCCAAGTTCAGCAGTCGGCCGGGATGGATGCTCCGCGGTGGCGGAGCGAAGAAAGAAGATTGAAGATGCCGCCGGAAGAATGAAGACTTTGCTGCCGCTTGGAGGAAGACGTCGCCGGAGGAAGAATTCTTCTTTGCCGCTTGGAGGATGACATCGCCCGGATCGGATCAGGAGTTCGGCCCGGTGTGGTGAAGACAAGGTAGGGAGATCTTCAGGGGGGTAGTGTTAGGCTTTTTTAAGGGGGGTTTGGGTGGGTTTAGAATAGGGGTATGTGGGTGGTGGGTTGTAATAGGGGGGGGGGGTATTGTATTTGTTGTATGCAAAAGAGCTGAATTCTTTGGGGCATGCCCCACAAAAGGCCCTTTTAAGGGCTGGTAAGGTAAAGAGCTTTGAAATTTGTTTAATTTAGAATAGGGCAGGGAATTTTTTTTATTTTGGGGGTTTATTATTTTATTAGGGGGCTTAGAATAGGTGTAATTAGCTTAAATATCTTGTAATCTTTTTTTTATTTTTTGTAATTTAGTGTTTGTTTTTTTTTGTAATTTAGTTTAGTTAATTTAATTGTATTTTTAGATAGATGTTTGTAGTTTATTAAATTTATTGATAGTGTAGGTGTATTTGTAACTTAGGTTAGGATTTATTTTACAGGTAATTGGGTAATTATTTTAACTAGGTAGATATTAAATAGTTAATAACTATTTAATATCTATTATACCTAGTTAAAATAATTAACAATTTACCTGTAAAATAAATATTAACCCTAACATAGCTACAATGTAATTATTAATTATATTGTAGCTATCTTAGGGTTTATTTTATAGGTAAGTATTTAGATTTAAATAGGAATATTTTAGTTTATAAATGAATTAGATTAATTTAATATAAATTTAGTTAGGGTTAGATAGAGTTAATATAGTTAATATAAATACTATAGTAACTATATTAACTATATTAACCCTAATATAATTAGGGTTAATATAGTTAATATATATAATGTAATACCTATATTAACTATAATATACTTAGGGTTAATATAGATAATATAGCTGGCGGCGGGGTAGGTAGATTAAATTAGGGGTTAATCATTTTAATAGAGATGGCGGCGGTGTAAGGGGCTTACATTAGGGGTTAATAATTTTTATATAGGTGGCGGCGGTGTAAGGGGTCAGATTAGGGGATAGATAAGGTAGATGGCGGCGGTTTTAGAGGCTCACAGTAGGGGGTTAGTTTATGTAGATGGCGGCGGGGTCCGGGAGCGGCGGTTTAGGGGGTAATAACTTTATTAGGGATTTCGGGGGGGGGGGGATCGCGGTTGACAGGGAGATAGACATTGCGCATGCGTTAGGTGTTAGGTTTATTTTCTAGTTAGTTTAGGGAGTTACGGGGCTCCAATAGTCAGCGTAAGGCTTCTTACGGCTGCTTTTTGTGGCGAGGTGAAAATGGAGTACGTTTTCTCCATTTTCGCCACGTAAGTCCTTACGCTGCATATTGGATACCAAACTGCGCGGGTTTGGTATACCTGCCTATGGCCCAAAAAACTGCGGGCGACGGCAGAAATATAAGGGCGTAACTTCTAGGTTACGCCGTATATGTGATACCAAATCCGCGCAAATATTGGCGTTGCCGGCTTTTGCGGGCGACGATTTATATCGGATCGACCCCCTGATTTTAAAACATATCTACCCAAGCCTTGCAAGAAAACACAGAACTTTTCTCAGCTGTTCCCCTGCTTTGCAGTCTGATTTTAAAACATATCTACCCAAGCCTTGCAAGAAAACACAGAACTTTTCTCAGCTGTTCCCCTGCTTTGCAAACAGTCTGATTTTAAAACATATCTACCCAAGCCTTGCAAGAAAACACAGAACTTTTCTCAGCTGTTCCCCTGGTTTGCAAACAGTCTGATTTTAAAACATATCTACCCAAGCCTTGCAAGAAAACACAGAACTTTTCTCAGCTGTTCCCCTGCTTTGCAAACAGTCTGATTTTAAAACATATCTACCCAAGCCTTGCAAGAAAACACAGAACTTTTCTCAGCTGTTCCCCTGCTTTGCAAACAGTCTGATTTTAAAACATATCTACCCAAGCCTTGCAAGAAAACACAGAACTTTTCTCAGCTGTTCCCCTGCTTTGCAAACAGGTAGTTCCTGGAAGATAGTAATATCATTATATTTAACCTACCCTGTTATTTTCTGATGTGTGTATTGCTATATGTATTGGCTATTCTTGTTTAGTTTTTATAATTTAAAATGCATATTTTATTACCATTATGTCTGACCATTATGTTAAAAGTTAGTTTAACCAGCTATAGGCCATATATCTTTTTGTACTTTAATGGTTTTATTCCCCTACATGAATAGCTCTGTGTTATCTCTGTAATTTAAACTTTCCCTGTGTTTTTGCGTGTATGACCCTAGCTCAAATGTTCATAGATATTCCCTCCCCATTCCTCTAAATGTTTGCAAGCCAATCTGACGCTAATTTATCTCTCTCCTTCAGTCTGATTTTAAAACATATCTACCCAAGCCTTGCAAGAAAACACATAACTTTTCTCAGCTGTTCCCCTGCTTTGCAAACAGTCTGATTTTAAAACATATCTACCCAAGCCTTGCAAGAAAACACAGAACTTTTCTCAGCTGTTCCCCTGCTTTGGAAACAGTCTGATTTTAAAACATATCTACCCAAGCCTTGCAAGAAAACACAGAACTTTTCTCAGCTGTTCCCCTGCTTTGCAAACAGTCTGATTTTAAAACATATCTACCAAGCCTTGCAAGAAAACACAGAACTTTTCTCAGCTGTTCCCCTGCTTTGCAATCAGTCTGATTTTAAAACATATCTACCCAAGCCTTGCAAGAAAACACAGAACTTTTCTCAGCTGTTCCCCTGCTTTGCAAACAGTCTGATTTTAAAACATATCTACCCAAGCCTTGCAAGAAAACACAGAACTTTTCTCAGCTGTTCCCATCCTTTGCAAATAGTCTGATTTTAAAACATATCTACCCAAGCCTTGCAAGAAAACACAGAACTTTTCTCAGCTGTTCCCCTGCTTTGCAAACAGTCTGATTTTAAAACCTATCTACCCAAGCCTTGCAAGAAAACACAGAACTTTTCTCAGCTGTTCCCCTGCTTTGCAAACAGTCTGATTTTAAAACATATCTACCCAAGCCTTGCAAGAAAACACAGAACTTTTCTCAGCTGTTCCCCTGCTTTGCAAACAGTCTGATTTTAAAACCTATCTACCCAAGCCTTGCAAGAAAACACAGAACTTTTCTCAGCTGTTCCCCTGGTTTGCAAACAGTCTGATTTTAAAACCTATCTACCCAAGCCTTGCAAGAAAACACAGAACTTTTCTCAGCTGTTCCCCTGCTTTGCAAACAGTCTGATTTTAAAACCTATCTACCCAAGCCTTGCAAGAAAACACAGAACTTTTCTCAGCTGTTCCCCTGGTTTGCAAACAGTCTGATTTTAAAACCTATCTACCCAAGCCTTGCAAGAAAACACAGAACTTTTCTCAGCTGTTCCCCTGCTTTGCAAACAGTCTGATTTTAAAACATAGATACAAGGTGAATGAAGGATACTCGGCAATCTTGTGCAGTGGTAAAATCTTTTTCTTTATTCATAAAGACCAGTTTAAAAGACAGATGTCAGCTCCTTTGTCCAAATACTATACACAGCACACTTTGAATAAGCAGTAGGTTGGTGGTCACTAATGCTGACGCGTTTCGGCTCCCCACGCCATAGTCATAGCATACCTTAGTGACCATCAACCTCAATTTAAAAAGAGTTACATCAAACCCTATTGGTTAATTCCAAACACACCTCCTATGCTGCTTAACTACCATATTGTCTCTTATAGATGAGTACATAGTGGTATCAGCCTAGTCTAAACTTAAACTGACAGGTTACCTTATGTGACTTAATACAATTTCTTTTTTCAACCGTAATCATATTAGTTCTAGCTTATAGGTTGAATTAAACTAAACTTGGCTATACTTAATTAAATTTGATTTAATTCTTAATTCTTAATGTTATCGTTTTAAGGCTCCATTGAATATTGTTTAATATCAATGGGTGATATTTCAAATATGCTACACTATAATTCATTTATTGATTTGATGTTATAAAGTGTAGTTCCTTTGAATAATGCAATGTTATGAAGGCTACAGTTACTTAATGCCAAAAATTAATGAGGTCATATTCACTGTTTAGGCCAGATGGTCTTCTCGTTTTCATTTTTAGTATCCAGAAGACCTCCTCTCTGGCTAACATGAGATCTCTGTTCCCTCCCCTTACAGGGGGGGGGGGGTATATTTGACTATTGTCCAGGTGAGTGGGCTGGGGTCTTTGTCATGGACCTGGAAAAAATGTGTGATTAGGGGTGTAGTGAGTGTACCCATTTTTATGTTATTTATATGCTCACGAATTCTAGATCTGACCTCTCTTGAGGTCATACCTATGTATTGCAAACCACATTGTGTGCACGTGAGCATATAAACAACATAGGTTGCCCTGCAGTTAAAGGATCTTTCATGCAAATATGCCTCCCCAGTAATAGTACTGGTGAAACCATTTCCAACTGCTAAATGCTTACAGGCTATGCAGTCTGTGTAGTGGCACCTGAATACACCTTTTGTACTTAACCATGAACTTGTGTTGTTTCTATCTCCTGATTTGAGTACAGTGGGTGCTACCTTGTTTCCAATTGTGACTCCTCTTCTATAGGAGAAGCGACAGCCCCCTCTGACTATATTGGCTAGATCATCATCGGCCAAGAGTAATGGGAAGTGCTTAGATATAATATTGCAGACTTCCTTGTACTGATCACTATAGGTTGTCAAAAAAGTGCTTTTTTGTGCATAACTCTCATTGTGTTTTTTATGTTCTGTTCTCGTCATCAACAGAGAGTCTCTGTCTTTTTTTGTTACGTCTTTTTTGATACCAAGTACCATCTTCAGATATTGATTGCAAGCTGGTGTATGAGTGACCAGGACTTTGCTTAACATAGAAACATAATCTAACAAAGAAGTGATACCAAATACAGTGAACGATAAAGTAACCATTCAAGCTGACATTTCCCAGCCAACAGCCACTATAAACAATACTGACATGGAAGACATATGTGACATATTTTCCCTTAAATCCACCACTGAAAGAAAAGGGACAGACATAGAATTGGACAAAGTGTTTACGACAGATAAATCCCAATTGACTCTCAGCTCACTCTTTGATGATATGGAAATACTATTGAAAAGGGAAATGAAAACAAAATGTGACATTCAGATCCTCATGAGATATCATGAAATGGGGATCATACCCAGGGGTTTACGAATGAATAAATTCCCGACTTTCATAACAGAAGATAAAGAGTTTATATCACGCTGGAATGAGACTTTATCTGAATGTTCTCTAAAGCTAATTTTGCTTATTGTTGAATTTAAGTCTGTCTTACTAAAAGAAATACTTGTACAAATAGGTCTGACCCAGATGGAATTGAATAAGAGAAAGGATTTAGAGGATTTTCATAAATTTGATAAAATTTTGGCAGATAGCATAAATGAGGCTAAGAGGTTTCTATTAGAGATCAAACACAAAAAATACATCAGAGATCAAACAGACTATGACCAGAATAAAGTTTATGTCTGGAATAGGAGAGACAGGACATTAGCTAAGAACAACCAACATTACAGCAGAGGGAATAGAGGCAGGAGGGGGGGGAGAGGAAGGGGGAGAAGGGGTAGAGGTCATTATCACAATCAGGACAATAGAAGAGTCAGGTTTAGTGAAAGTGAAGCAGAATCAAATGACGAATATTCTAGCTCAGGGGGAGAGGAAGAATTAAACTACATAGAGGGGGCTCTTCCATCACCTGCAGCTTATACTAATCCACCGCAGATCCAACAAAATGATACTGCTGTTAGACCCAAATTAAAATCGATATTAGTACAACCTCCAGCCCAACCTCCTCCTCACCCCTCCATCCCAAAAGACACTAGAAATGTAGAAACATTCAGTAGCACAAGTAAATATGTACCTACAGCCAAACAGGCAGAGAAAAACACTAAAATTAATAGTGATCTTGATAAGGTTTTTTGCTTGGGCCCGGTTGGAATAGAAGGGGCGGGCCAAAACATGATGAGCGGTCTGAACTCCAATACACCAACACAGAACCCAGAGACATTGACACAAACCAGATCAAATTGTTACCCACAGAGACAACACAAGAGAGGTTATTACACAAAGTACCAATAGTAAACAACATTATAAACATCTCTGATTACTCGCTTACTGAGGCAGAAACAAAAGTACTTAATAAAGGCCTTAGCTTTGTTCCTACATCTAATTTCAATTTGTTTTCAACACTATTAGATGTTAATAAACTTATAAGATCCTTAACTCTCAAGAAGTTTTTCAAACAAACTAACAGCATTGACAAAGATTGTGATAGAACAATAGCTCCAACTAGGCCCAATCTCACCTTCAGTGAGGATTGTGATTTGTTGGCACTAGAAGATTTATATACACCAGGGAATGAGGGAAGTAATGATAATAAATATTTTCCCAAATTTAAAGGAAATTCAAACTTCTACCCCATACAGAACAGGGGACATATCCTGGAAACCTTCCAAAAAAGAGTAGAGAAGGATTTAACTGCACTGGATGCTAACAATCGATCACAGAGGGGCAGTTCTAATTTAACAAAAAAAGAAAAAGAAGCCCTCTCTAGATTACAGAATAATGCGGATCTTGTAATAAGAGCCGCAGACAAGGGCGGCTCAATTGTTGTAATGAACAAGAGTCAATTTGTAGAGGAGGCAAGGAGACAATTGACAGATAGGGAACAATACATTCTATTAAGAAGGGATCCAACCAATGACTTTGGTAATGAGCTCAAAGACCTATTAGATGAGGGTAGAGAGATAGGCATGTTTGATGAGGAAACATTCAAATTCATGCAAGTAGATTTCCCCATCAGACCTACGTTCAACCACTTGCCAAAGGTTCATAAACCTGGCACAGAGATACATGGAAGACCAATCATAAGTGGCATTGGTTCACTTACGGAGAGGCTCTCGCAATGGTTGGATGCGATTTTGCAGCCCTTTGTGGAAAATCTTCCAAGCCATCTAAAAGATACAAAACATCTGCTAGGCCTACTTAAAGAACAAGGCTGGAAAGAGGACAATGTATGGCTAACGATAGATGTAAAATCTCTATACTCCTCTATCCCACATAAGGAAGGCCTAAAAGCTATAAGGTTTTTTCTTACCCATTCAGGGCAGTATGAGGAGGAACATTGTAGTTTCATACTACGGGTAACTGAGTTTTTGCTTACCCATAATTATTTTTGTTTTGATGGCTGTTTCTATCTCCAAAGGTGTGGGACCGCGATGGGGGCCAAGTTTGCCCCCTCCTACGCCAACCTCTACATGGGGTGGTGGGAGAGGTCCCACATTTATGGAGATGGAAACATACACAAGCCCAATATTATTTTCTACAAAAGATTTATAGATGATCTTTTGGTGATTTGGAGAGGTGACAAAGATCAGGTGAAACACTTTGTTGAAGACCTCAACAATAACAAGATGAATTTGGGCTTTACCTTTGAGACTGACCCCAAGAAAATCACCTATTTGGATGTAACTTTGGAAGGGGAAATTGGAGGTGACAAGGGCAACATCATTACAAGTATTTTTCGTAAGCCAACGGCCAAAAATACTATCCTTCATGCAAAGAGTAGTCACCCCCAAAAAGTCTTTAAAGCAATAGCCAAAGGACAATACGTTAGGACCCTTAGAAATTGTTCGAATAAGAAAACATTTGAAACACAGGCTAATGAACTCACAGAAAGACTAATATCTAGAGAGTATCCGAAAAAGATGGTACTTGGTATCAAAAAAGACGTAACAAAAAAAGACAGAGACTCTCTGTTGATGACGAGAACAGAACATAAAAAACACAATGAGAGTTATGCACAAAAAAGCACTTTTTTGACAACCTATAGTGATCAGTACAAGGAAGTCTGCAATATTATATCTAAGCACTTCCCATTACTCTTGGCCGATGATGATCTAGCCAATATAGTCAGAGGGGGCTGTCGCTTCTCCTATAGAAGAGGAGTCACAATTGGAAACAAGGTAGCACCCACTGTACTCAAATCAGGAGATAGAAACAACACAAGTTCATGGTTAAGTACAAAAGGTGTATTCAGGTGCCACTACACAGACTGCATAGCCTGTAAGCATTTAGCAGTTGGAAATGGTTTCACCAGTACTATTACTGGGGAGGCATATTTGCATGAAAGATGCTTTAACTGCAGGGCAACCTATGTTGTTTATATGCTCACGTGCACACAATGTGGTTTGCAATACATAGGTATGACCTCAAGAGAGGTCAGATCTAGAATTCGTGAGCATATAAATAACATAAAAATGGGTACACTCACTACACCCCTAATCACACATTTTTTCCAGGTCCATGACAAAGACCCCAGCCCACTCACCTGGACAATAGTCAAATATACCCCCCCCCTGTAAGGGGAGGGAACAGAGATCTCATGTTAGCCAGAGAGGAGGTCTTCTGGATACTAAAATTGAAAACGAGAAGACCATCTGGCCTAAACAGTGAATATGACCTCATTAATTTTTGGCATTAAGTAACTGTAGCCTTCATAACATTGCATTATTCAAAGGAACTACACTTTATAACATCAAATCAATAAATGAATTATAGTGTAGCATATTTGAAATATCACCCATTGATATTAAACAATATTCAATGGAGCCTTAAAACGATAACATTAAGAATTAAATCAAATTTAATTAAGTATAGCCAAGTTTAGTTTAATTCAACCTATAAGCTAGAAGTAATATGATTACGGTTGAAAAAAGAAATTGTATTAAGTCACATAAGGTAACCTGTCAGTTTAAGTTTAGACTAGGCTGATACCAGTATGTACTCATCTATAAGAGACAATATGGTAGTTAAGCAGCATAGGAGGTGTGTTTGGAATTAACCAATAGGGTTTGATGTAACTCTTTTTAAATTGAGGTTGATGGTCACTAAGGTATGCTATGACTACGGCGTGGGGAGCCGAAACGCGTCAGCATTAGTGACCACCAACCTACTGCTTATTCAAAGTGTGCTGTGTATAGTATTTGGACAAAGGAGCTGACATCTGTCTTTTAAACTGGTCTTTATGAATAAAGAAAAAGATTTTACCACTGCACAAGATTGCCGAGTATCCTTCATTCACCTTGTATCTATATTCCTGAGCCAACGAAGGATAACGGCTGACCGATATCAGTAAACTCCCCCGTTCCACCTTAGCAGTGAAGAAAGGACGAAGACGTGACGTCATACGCTGAGCCAAGTCACGCGTCATTTCTCTGTACCCGGAACCAACAGGCGGCTTGAGGAGGGGAGCGGGCAAGCGTTGCTGAGTGAACCGCAGCCAGCGGAGAGTCTGCGCTCCCCCAGGACTGAGTGCCACGGACGGAATGGGACAGAGGAAACTGTGAGTTATAAAATAGAATGCACAGAATCTTCTTTGCAAGGAATTTGCAACTATTTATCAACTAATTGCTTTAAAGTCTGCTAAGGTGGTGTATGTGTGAGGAGTTGGGAGTACTGGTCGTACACGGAAAGGAGAAAACCCTTTTTTGTTGATTTTAAAACATATCTACCCAAGCCTTGCAAGAAAACACAGAACTTTTCTCAGCTGTTCCCCTGCTTTGCAAACAGTCTGATTTTAAAACATATCTACCCAAGCCTTGCAAGAAAACACAGAACTTTTCTCAGCTGTTCCCCTGGTTTGCAAACAGTCTGATTTTAAAACCTATCTACCCAAGCCTTGCAAGAAAACACAGAACTTTTCTCAGCTGTTCCCCTGCTTTGCAAACAGTCTGATTTTAAAACATATCTACCCAAGCCTTGCAAGAAAACACAGAACTTTTCTCAGCTGTTCCCATCCTTTGCAAATAGTCTGATTTTAAAACATATCTACCCAAGCCTTGCAAGAAAACACAGAACTTTTCTCAGCTGTTCCCCTGCTTTGCAAACAGTCTGATTTTAAAACATATCTACCCAAGCCTTGCAAGAAAACACAGAACTTTTCTCAGCTGTTCCCCTGCTTTGCAAACAGTCTGATTTTAAAACATATCTACCCAAGCCTTGCAAGAAAACACAGAACTTTTCTCAGCTGTTCCCCTGCTTTGCAAACAGTCTGATTTTAAAACCTATCTACCCAAGCCTTGCAAGAAAACACAGAACTTTTCTCAGCTGTTCCCCTGCTTTGCAAACAGTCTGATTTTAAAACATATCTACCCAAGCCTTGCAAGAAAACACAGAACTTTTCTCAGCTGTTCCCCTGCTTTGCAAACAGTCTGATTTTAAAACATATCTACCCAAGCCTTGCAAGAAAACACAGAACTTTTCTCAGCTGTTCCCCTGCTTTGCAAACAGTCTGATTTTAAAACATATCTACCCAAGCCTTGCAAGAAAACACAGAACTTTTCTCAGCTGTTCCCCTGCTTTGCAAACAGGTAGTTCCTGGAAGATAGTAATATCATTATATTTAGATTAGGCACACCCTCTCTAAATATCTACCCATTAAAGGAAATCCTGACTTTGAAAGTGGTTGTACCTTCTCTGCCTTTGGGAAATGGTCAGCAAATAATTTGATCTTCCTACGCCAGATGGTAGACCCACTCTCTAACCAGGTAAAAGCCTTTGAATCTCTAATTAAAGAGTTCAGCTTAGATAGAAGATCATTTTTTGCTTATCTCCAAATCAGGCATTTCTTGTATAGTCTGGAGACGCTGGTGGGGGATGGCTGGTCACTGGGCCCATTAGATCCGATTATAAATTTATTCTCCATTGGGAAGCACTCTATTTCATATATATATCAATTACTGATTTCCAAGGATGCAGAGGCAAGAGTAAATAGTCTTTTATGTATGTGGCAACAAGTCTTCCCTGAAATAGATCGAGAATTCTTTCAAAGGAGTTTTAATAGGGTAAAGAAATTTTCTAGTAATATGGCAATAAGAGAATCGCATCTGAAGCTATTAAATAGAGCATATCTTACTCCCAGTAGATTAGCTAAATGGAAAGGAAATACGGCTTGTCTTAGATGTAGATTTCCCTATGCTGATCTCTTCCATGTCTTTTATGCCTGTCCTAAAATCATTAAGCTATGGAAACAGGTAGAATTCTGGTTAAACAGATTTCTACCGGTCAGTATAACACTTAAGCCGGTACGTATTTTTTTCTTGATACAGGATCAGGTACAAAATAAATCTCTGATAAACACAATAATATTATTACTAAGACAGATGATCTTAAGAATGTGGAAGGATAGAAATGCTCCAAGTATAGCCTCTGTTACTCGCAATATCCAATATCAAATGTTACTAGAACAGCAGGACCCACAAATATTCGAGGAAAACAAGATTAAAAAGTTTTTAGTAAAATGGGATAAAGTCATCTTAAGTCAACCTAAGGAAGTTCAGCTACAAGTATTAAGATATTTCAGTAAGTCATCTGAATTCTTACAACTAATGTTATCAGATAGTTATCCTGAACTCTGGAGACAATCAATCCCATAGCTGTGAGGGGGAGAGGGGGTGGAGGACTGGGAGAGGACTAGCATTCCTTTTTTTTTTTTTTTTTTTTTTATCTCTTTTTCGTTTTTTTTTTTTTTTTCTTGTTCGGACATGGTATTTTTTTATTTTACAACTGAATTCACTTCACCAAACCTTAGTTATACAACATGTTTTATGCCGAGGGGGTATGATTTGTATCGTTTATTGAACCACCCCAGTGTCTAGATTTGATAATATTAGTTTGTTTTATTTTACTTTTCTTAAAATTCTTCTATAACCGATAGTTGATTACCTGTCTAGTTTATAAAAATATAAAATCCCAACATTAGGGTGCATACCCATATAGTCTAGAAATCAATGTAATAAGTAAAAAATTCTGACGGTCCATACGATTGCTGTGATTGAAACACGTTAATGTACCGGAGAGCAGATACTGTATCATCGTTTTTTTTTTTGTTGTTTTTTTTTTCCTCCCTTTTCTTTCTAGATATTATGTTAATTATGCAATCCTTTGTTATACCTTGCATGGTGTAGCACTGTGATTTGCTCTGCATACTGCTTAATGTACCTTGTGTTGGTGATAAATAAATGTTTTAAAAAAAAATATATCATTATATTTAACCTACCCTGTTATTTTCTGATGTGTGTATTGCTATATGTATTGGTTATTCTTGTTTAGTTTTTATAATTTAAAATGCATATTTTATTACCATTATGTCTGACCATTATGTTAAAAGTTAGTTTAACCAGCTATAGGCCATATATCTTTTTGTACTTTAATGGTTTTATTCCCCTACATGAATAGCTCTGTGTTATCTCTGTAATTTAAACTTTCCCTGTGTTTTTGCTTGTATGACCCTAGCTCAAATGTTCATAGATATTCCCTCCCCATTCCTTTAAATGTTTGCAAGCCAATCTGATGCTAATTTATCTCTCTCCTTCAGTCTGATTTTAAAACATATCTACCCAAGCCTTGCAAGAAAACACAGAACTTTTCTCAGCTGTTCCCCTGCTTTGCAAACAGTCTGATTTTAAAACTTATCTAACCAAGCCTTGCAAGAAAACACAGAACTTTTCTCAGCTGTTCCCCTGCTTTGCAAACAGTCTGATTTTAAAACATATCTACCCAAGCATTGCAAGAAAACACAGAACTTTTCTCAGCTGTTCCCCTGGTTTGCAAACAGTCTGATTTTAAAACATATCTACCCAAGCCTTGCAAGAAAACACAGAACTTTTCTCAGCTGTTCCCCTGCTTTGCAAACAGTCTGATTTTAAAACATATCTACCCAAGCCTTGCAAGAAAACACAGAACTTTTCTCAGCTGTTCCCCTGCTTTGCAAACAGTCTGATTTTAAAACATATCTACCCAAGCCTTGCAAGAAAACACAGAACTTTTCTCAGCTGTTCCCCTGCTTTGCAAACAGTCTGATTTTAAAACATATCTACCCAAGCCTTGCAAGAAAACACAGAACTTTTCTCAGCTGTTCCCCTGCTTTGCAAACAGTCTGATTTTAAAACATATCTACCCAAGCCTTGCAAGAAAACACAGAACTTTTCTCAGCTGTTCCCCTGCTTTGCAAACAGGTAGTTCCTGGAAGATAGTAATATCATTATATTTAACCTACCCTGTTATTTTCTGATGTATGTATTGCTATATGTATTGGCTATTCTAGTTTAGTTTTTATAATTTAAAATGCATATTTTATTACCATTATATCTGACCATTATGTTAAAAGTTAGTTTAACCAGCTATAGGCCATATATCTTTTTGTACTTTAATGGTTTTATTCCCCTACATCAATAGCTCTGTGTTATCTCTGTAATTTAAACTTTCCCTGTGTTTTTGCTTGTATGACCCTAGCTCAAATGTTCATAGATATTCCCTCCCCATTCCTTTAAATGTTTGCAAGCCAATCTGATGCTAATTTATCTCTCTCCTTCAGTCTGATTTTAAAACATATCTACCCAAGCCTTGCAAGAAAACACAGAACTTTTCTCAGCTGTTCCCCTGCTTTGCAAACAGTCTGATTTTAAAACTTATCTAACCAAGCCTTGCAAGAAAACACAGAACTTTTCTCAGCTGTTCCCCTGCTTTGCAAACAGTCTGATTTTAAAACATATCTACCCAAGCATTGCAAGAAAACACAGAACTTTTCTCAGCTGTTCCCCTGGTTTGCAAACAGTCTGATTTTAAAACATATCTACCCAAGCCTTGCAAGAAAACACAGAACTTTTCTCAGCTGTTCCCCTGCTTTGCAAACAGTCTGATTTTAAAACATATCTACCCAAGCCTTGCAAGAAAACACAGAAATTTTCTCAGCTGTTCCCCTGCTTTGGAAACAGTCTGATTTTAAAACATATCTACCCAAGCCTTGCAAGAAAACACAGAACTTTTCTCAGCTGTTCCCCTGCTTTGCCAACAGGTAGTTCCTGGAAGATAGTAATATCATTATATTTAACCTACCCTGTTATTTTCTGATGTATGTATTGCTATATGTATTGGCTATTCTTGTTTAGTTTTTATAATTTAAAATGCATATTTTATTACCATTATGTCTGACCATTATGTTAAAAGTTAGTTTAACCAGCTATAGGCCATATATCTTTTTGTACTTTAATGGTTTTATTCCCCTACATGAATAGCTCTGTGTTATCTCTGTAATTTAAACTTTCCCTGTGTTTTTGCTTGTATGACCCTAGCTCAAATGTTCATAGATATTCCCTCCCCATTCCTTTAAATGTTTGCAAGCCAATCTGATGCTAATTTATCTCTCTCCTTCAGTCTGATTTTAAAACATATCTACCCAAGCCTTGCAAGAAAACACAGAACTTTTCTCAGCTGTTCCCCTGCTTTGCAAACAGGTAGTTCCTGGAAGATAGTGTCCACCCCAGGCTCATTTCTTCATTTATAGATAGTCTCTCACACTACTTTCATTCTCCTTAAATAACAGCTGCAACTACTGATCAGCACATCCTTCCTTTAACTTAACCCTATAGAATACATACCCTCTCTTCCTACAAATAGCTATATATCACACATCAATAGTGTATATACTTTTTATTTTTATTTTTTATCTACATGCCTCATACCACTAACATGAATCCAAATATAACCATACTGTTATTCATGATAACCCTTTTCTCAATCCAATTTTGTTGTCATAATAACCGCCATAAGCACACACCTCTAACCGGAAAACAAATTATCATACACCATGGCCTGCTCTGTTGCTGTAACCTATCTGCTGAGTGCTGGTGGATGGTTATAAAAAATAACCCTTCTTCCCCCACCTCACAAAATTATAAAGTATCACATTCACTATATGGCCAATCAAAAATGATTTCCAAATTCCTATTCCTTATGTTACTTGCCCTTGCAAATGATGTAGAGTCTAACCCTGGTCCCCTAACACATTCCCTTCCAGCTAAAAAAGGCCTCTCCTTTGTGCATTGTAATATCCGCAGCTTACTACCAAAAATTGATGCACTGCAAGCTTGGTGTTTACAATACAAACCCAAAATCATTGTGATCTCTGAATCGTGGCTAACCGCAAAAATACCTTGGATATTCATGCCATAGAAATGATAGAGCAAAGAGAGGAGGCGGTATTGTAATTTATGTTGACAATTCCACAAAGTACACCCCCTTACAAAAATCTAGCTCTCCTGCCACCTTTGATTTCCTTTCTGGCAAAATTGAAATCCCATGCAGTAAATCAATAATTGTTGCAGGGATCTACCGCCCACCTAGCTCCCCTGTACATTCCATTTCTGACATAGCACATCTCCTTAGTGAAACCATAGCTCAAAACCCAAAAAGTGAAATTTTGGTTTTTGGAGATTTTAAAAATTGATTGGCTGAATCCAAAAAATAATAGTTGTCGCTCACTGTTTAAATCTCTGCAGCTAACGCAATTAATCTCCTCTCCAACTCGCATAAACATCAAAAGCCATAATCACATCCTGCTTGACTGGATTCTCTCCACTTCTCCCAACCGAATCCAGGAGGCAGGTGTTCTCCCTAACAATTTCAGTGACCACTGCCTAGTGTACTGCGTGCGCAAAATAACGGCAACTAAATCCTCTCCCAAGGTTAAAATCACCAGGTCCTTTAAAAAATGAATCTTCAATCATTTCTAAATGACATTAAGAACCTCCCCTGGCACAGATTAAACCTAATCCCAGATCTAGATTCTGCAGTAGAATTCTTCCAGTCTGAACTCCTACAAGTTTGGAATTTGCATGCCCCACTGCGTAAGGTGAGAGTAAAAGGAGCACACTTAAATTGGATCACAGCTGACCTCATTCAAATGTACCAGTTTCGGGATTCATTGTGGTCAAAGTTGAAGCATACAGGCTCTATGAATGATCACTGTGTATATAGACAATGGCGAAATATATGCACTAAACAAACAAAATTGGCCAAGGGCCAATATTTCTGTGAAAATCTGATCAATAACATATCAAACCCTAGAAAGTTTTGGAAACTCATAAACAACTTACAAAATCCACCAATCCACTCACAACCCCCCACTATCAATGTGGACAACCAAACCCTGCAACTCCCCTTAGAAGTAGCAAATGCCTTTAATAGTTATTTTGTCTGATGCTCCACATCCCTGATTGACAAACTAATAAATGACACGCATCCTGAAACTACAAATGTGGATCAGGCCCCACTAAATCAGAAAAGACCCAATATACAGAAGTTCAATTTTAGACCTGTACCCATCAAGGTCGTTAAGAAACACCTTGATAATCTAAAAATGAAAAACCAGTCTGGACCTGATCAAATCCCAGCAATGCTGTTGAAACTCGGTGCTCCGGCAATTGCTAAACCCGTCACAACCCTAATTAATGAATCCTTGGTGTCTGGATACATACCCAATCTTTGGAAAACTGCAAGAGTAGTGCCTATCCATAAAAGTGGGGAGTTAACCTTGGTTTCTAATTATCGTCCCATATCTTTGCTCCCAGTATTGTCAAAAATCTTAGAAAAATGCGTCCATACGCAACTATGTGAGTATTACCAGCAATCTGACCCCTGATCAATCAGGTTTTCGCCCAAATCACTCCACTACAACTGCCCTCCTAAAAGTTTGCAATGACATCCAAACTGGCATGGAACAAGGAGACCTAACTGGAGCTATTTTCCTTGACTTTGCAAAGGCCTTTGACACAGTAGACCATGACATACTACTGCTCAAACTAAAAAACTTAGGTATTGGTGATCATCCGCTAACCTGGTTTCGATCATATGTATCGGATAGATCACAATATGTCTCCATTTCTGACAGTGACTCCCTCCCTCTCCCGGTCACGTGTGGTGTTCCCCAAGGATCCATTCTCGGCCCCCTACTATTCACATTATTTATAAATGATCTGCCTAATGTCTGCAAATCCTCAACTGTACACATGTACGCAGACGACACAGTAATCTATGCAAACAATTCCGATCTGCCGCAGCTTGAAGCAGTGCTCCAAGACCAATTCACAGAGATAGAAAAATGGATCTCAAAAAACAAACTCTTCCTAAACACTGACAAAACTGTCACAATGATCTTTGGAACGGGACCTAAATTACACAAATTACAAAATTCCCATCTACGCATCAAAACAAAATCCAATTGCACGCTGACCGCAGTCCACTCTTCTATCTTTTGGCCTCCACATAGAAAAACTTGCATCTAAACTTTACCCAAAACTAGGTGCCCTGTACAGAAACAAATCTTGCCTCAGCCCTACAGTAAAGGAAAAGATTGTACAGCAAATGCTGATGCCTATCATGGATTATGGGGACGTAGTATACGCACCTGCACCGCAAACTCACCTTAATAAACTTAAAACATTGTATAACTCGTTCTGCCGCTTTGTGCTACAATGTAACTACAGGACCCACCATTGTGACATGCTAAAAGAACTAAACTGGCTGTCACTGGAATCCAGACGCACCCTCCATCTTTCCTGCCTTGTGTTTAAGAGCCTTTCTGGGAAGCTCCCACCCTACCTGAGCAGAATGCTCTCCCCTGCTATTCCCACCTCCTATAACCTCCGATCCAATACCAGCACATTATTTAGTTTGCCTCAATACAAAAAGAAAGCAGCTCGATCCTCCTTTTCCTACAGAGCACCACAATTATGGAACGACCTCCCGCACACTTTCAAACCTTCCCCAAGCCTAATATCCTTTAAGAGATCCCTCTCTACATATCTCAAAACAGAATGCACCTGTCATGGTTGATTAATTACCTGTTCTATGTTAAATTTTGTATATATTGTGTATTAATATTGTTTTTGTATTTTATTGTACCCTATTGTTTCAATGCAATGTCTTGTGGACCCAGGACATACTTGAAAACGAGAGAAATCTCAATGTATCCTTCCTGGTAAAATATTTTATAAATAAATAAATAAAAATAAATAAATTTGCAATCTTTGGTTTCCAAGCTTGACTAGATTACTACTCTGCTACATAACCTCTCCTCTCAAGCTATGGCTACTCCTGCTGCAGCTGCTGCTAGTTCCAATGCCGTTTATAACCCGCCTCAGCCAGTCAAACAGTATATACCTAGAATCCCTCTTCCAGATAAATATGATGGAAATCCGGATGAATGCCGTGGATTCCTAAATCAGTGTCGTTTACACTTCAGAAACAATCCTCAAGTATTTGTCAATTCTTCTTCCAAAATCACCTTTATTATATCCCTCATGAAGGGTAAGGCTCTAGCCTGGGTGTCTCCTCTTTTGGAGAAAGATGATCCTCTATTTCAGGATGTGGAATTATTCATGTCTATTTTTTCTTCTGTTTTTGACAAACCTGGGAGGTCTGCAGCTGCTAAGGCAGGATTGTTGGATTTGAGACAGGGATCCCTTTCTGTAGCTCAATATGCTATTGAATTCAGGACTTTAGCCGCAGAAACTGATTAGAACCATGGAGCCTTACGGGCAGCCTTTCACAAAGGAATTTGTGAGTGCTTTTTAAGGATGAACTTGTTTTTCTGCAGTTTCCCGACTCATTGGAAGATCTTAGCAATTTATGTATTAATCTTGACGCCCGGCATACTGAACGTCTTCAGGAGAGAGATAGGAATTGGAGATCCTTTTCTAGGTCTACTTATCATCCTCCTATTTGAACCCCAAGTTTTTCTAATAATAATTCCCATTCATCGGAGTCTGTAGAACTCACGCAAGTAGGAGCTATTAAGTTAACAGAAGCTGAATGCCATAGAAGGCGTACTCTTGGGTTATGTTTGTATTGTGGCACCAAAGCACATTTACTGAAGGACTGTCCAATCCAGCTAGTAAAAGCCAAGGCTTAACTATTGATAGAGGGACAGAGTTAAGCCAGAATCCAATGTCATCCCTCAATTCTAATCTCTTTGTTCCTGTAATTATCACTTTTGGAAACACCAAGTTTCAAGCTCAAGCTCTCATCGACTCTGGAGCTGCTGGAGTTTTCATTGATTCAAGTTTTGTTGACTCTCTTAGTGTAAGGATTCCAGTCCTGCTTTTACCTTTTGCCTCAACTCACCTTCCTCACCTGTACTTAAGGCATCACCCCGCCCCAAACAAGTGCTTAGTTGTTGAGTATTGTTTGCTAAAACCAGTGCTCTGTTTCTTATAAGCTACATTCCTATCAAGAGAAGTTTTACTTCTACTACTTTATCATTTGGATTACAAATACCAGCTGCAGTTTGGTCTCATACAGGGACTAATAACAACTAGTCTCATTCATCCTGAAGTATTACTATTCCAAGAAGTATTAATTTATTTCAACTCTACATCTCTACAGGAATTGCTACTTAATTTCCAACAGGAGGATTTTACCTACTACCGCTACGGTATTTGTATCAAATCTAATTTACCTTGGATGCCTAAAGTAACGGCTAATTTCAAATATCATGTTTTCTTTTGAACTTTTCTAAATTGACTTTGTCTCTCAGTCATTACTGTTATTTGCAACGTATGTTTCATGTTAATGATATAAACTTTCTTTGATTCATTTTCATACCGGACAGTAACGGACTTTAAGTAACGTCACACAGCTTCACTCATCTCAGCGTGCCATACAGCTCCTTACAACTCAGCGTTTCTCACAGCTCCTATTACACTAACTGGTCTGTGTTTAGACATCTACGCTGCAAGCATTATTCAGTGTGCTGTGTCTCGCAGCAGGTCACGCCCCTGTCAGCACCTGCAGTCTGTGTGTCTCATATCTCTCACGCTTCAGTGCTTATTACAATGAACACTATCTCTCTCATTTGGGCTTGAGCTATACCAATGTCAAAAGTTGTTATTAATACTAATACTTATTTTCAGACTCTTAATACTTATATGGTATAACAATAATATATAACCATATAAAGACTTACTGCCTTCCTTTATAAAAATCACTCTGAGTAAAACAGTCTATGCTGATATAATAGCCTGTACTTCAGTTGTGAAACAAATATAATTTATTTAGACTCTGCAGTTGTGATTCAAATAACCAAGGAACCTCATACTTAGGATTCCTCTTCTAGCCAAGAAACAGTTAATCAAGGTAACTACTGTTAGTGGACAGCCTCTGGGTTCTGGAATCATTCAACATTCTACTATTCCTCTTCTTTCATCTGTGGGCATACTCCACTCTGAAATTATTCGTTTTGATGTCATCTCTTCCCCCCACATACCGTTGATTCTGGGGTTACCTTGGTTGCAGCTTCATGATCCGGTATTCTCATGGTCTAAAGGAGAAATTTCCTGGGGAACTACCTGTTTTAAGCATTGCCTGCAAAATCCCTCTAAACCATCCTGTCCTGTTGTAGCTATGGTGAAAGTTCCTGATTCGTTGCCTAATTATTATCATGCCTTTTGTGATGTGTTTTCTAAAAAGGAGGCTGAGACGTTACCTCCTCACCGGTTATTTGACTGTCCTATCGAATTGTATCCTGGGGCTCCTCTACCTAAGGGAAGGACCTATCCTCTTTCTCGTCAAGAAAATGTATCTCTTGAAAAATACATTAAGGACAACTTAGCCAGAGGATTTATTCTTCCTTCCTCTTCACCTCTGGGTGAGGGGATTTTCTTCATTGGGAAAAAAGATGGAGGTCTTCATCCCTGTATTGATTATTGGGCTTTGAATCAGATTACTGTCAAAAACAGTTACCCTCTTCCGCTCATCCCTGAGCTATTTGATCGTCTCCAAGGTGCTTCTATTTTCAACAAGTTGGATCTCCGTGGGGCCTACAATTTGGTCAGAATTTGTAAAGGAGACGCATGGAAGACGGCATTTAACACTAGATTTGGTCACTACGAGTATCTTGTAATGCCTTTTGGATTGTGCAATGCACCAGCATTATTTCAGCACTTTGTTAACGAGATCTTCAGAGATTATCTAAATCAATTTGTTATCATTTATCTCAATGACATTCTGATCTATTCCAGAACATTATAGGAACATGTACACCATGTAAAACTTGTGCTTCAAAGATTATGTGATAACTCCCTTTTCGCTAAATTAGAGAAATGCTCTTTCCATCAGAGTTCCATTCCCTTTTTGGGTTATATTATTTCAGAATCTTGTTTTGAGATGGATCCTGCTAAACCTTCAGCTATCAAGGACTGGCCCAGACCAACCACTCTCAAATCCCAGCAGAGGTTTCTTGGCTTTGCCAACTACTATAGAAAGTTTATAAAGAACTTTGCTGACATTACGTCTCCTCTCACTTTTCTTACTAAGAAAGGACAAGATTGTAAGAACTGGTCTACTTCGGCTGTACAGGCTTTTGAAATGCTGAAATCAGTATTTTCTTCTGCACCTCTCCTCAGTCATCCAATTCCTGATCTCCAGTTTATTTTGGAGGTAGATGCTTCCTCTATTGCTGCTGGAGCTGTTCTCTCCCAACTAAATCCGTCTACCAGCAAGATACATCCGGTGGCGTTCTTTTCTAAAAAATTAAATCCTGCCGAGTTAAACTATGATGTGGCAATAAGGAACTTTTGGCTATAAAATTAGCTTTGGATGAGGCATTGGTTGGAGGGTACTAGACAACCTTTTTTCATTCTGACAGACCATAAGAATCTCCTATACCTCCATACAGCTAAACGCCTCAATCCTCGTCAGGCTTGGTGGGCCTTGTTCTTTCCCAGGTTTAATTTCATACTTTCCTATGTTCCTGGTTCCAAAAATTCCAAGGCAGATGCATTACCACTCTCAAATCCCTGCAGAGGTTTCTTGGCTTTGCCAACTACTATAGAAAGTTTATAAAGAACTTTGCTGACAACACATCCCCTCTCACTTTTCTTACTAAGAAAGGAAAAGATTGTAAGAACTGGTCTACTCTGGCTGTACAGGCTTTTGAAACGCTGAAATCAGCATTTTCTTCTGCTCCTCTCCTCAGTCATCCAATTCCTGATTTCCAGTTTATTTTGGAGGTAGATGCTTCCTCTATTTCTGCTGGAGCTGTTCTCTCCCAACTAAATCCATTTACCAGCAAGATACATCCGGTGACGTTCTGTTCTAAAAAAATCAATCCGTCCGAGTTAAACTATGATGTGGCAATAAGGAACTATTGGCTATAAAATTAGCTTTGGATGAGGCATTGGTTGGAGGGTACTAGACAACCTTTTTTCATTCTGACAGACCATAAGAATCTCCTATACCTCCATACAGCTAAACGCCTCAATCCTCATCAGGCTCGGTGGGCCTTGTTCTTCTCCAGGTTTAATTTCATACTTTCCTATGTTCCTGATTCAAAAATTCCAAGGCAGATGCGTTATCCAGGCAATTTCAATCTTCTGAGTCTTCTCCATTGGATTCTGAACCCATACTACGTCCAGTCAGAGTTTTGGCTCAAGTATCCTCTTTTCCAGTACAGGCTTTACGTTCTGCTCAAGACCGGGTACCATCTTCTTACAAACTTCCTACGAGTATCCTGTATGTACCCAGAGGATTACGTCTTAAGCTTTTATGTTGGGCTCACAACAACATATCAGCAGGTCATCCTGGTGTAACCAATACACTGTGGAAACTGAAGCAGCATGTTTGGTGGTCCACCATGAGGAGGGATGTTAATGATTACATTACTGCTTGTAGCTCTTGTGCTTCGAACAAACAATCTTCTCATCGACTGTTTGGTTTGTTACACCCTATTCCTGTTCCTCATTACCCTTGGTCCCACTTAACCATGGTCTTTGTTATGGATCTTCCTGTTTCTGCTGGAAATATGACAATTTGGGTAGTGGTGGATTGATTCTCCAAGTCTGCTCACTTCATACCTCTTCCAGGTTTGCCTTCGGCTTGAAAACTTTCTGAACTTTTTGTTCTGCATATATCTCGATTATATGGATTTCCCTCTGACATAGTCTCTGATTGTGGAGTTCAATTTGTTTCCAAATTTTTTAGGTCTTTTTATAAGCACTTCCGAATCAACATATCTCTTTCTACTTCACATCATCCTCAATCCAACGGACAGACAGAGCGTGTAAATCAATCCTTGGAATCTTTTCTCAGACATTATGTAAACCATCACCACTCCAACTGGTCTCAGTTATTGCCTTTAGCGGAATTAGCTCACAACTCACGCTACAATTCCTCCTTACAGACCTCACCCTTCAAGGCGGCTTACGGTTTTGAACCTAGAACTTTTCCTATGATTACCAGTTCTACCGATGTTCCTGGAGCAGATTGCATTGTGAAAAATCTCAGTAACCATTGGCAACTTATTCGTCAAAATCTACTCTCGTCTTCCTTAAAACACAAGAAATATGCTGACCGCAGAAGGTGTAAGGCTCCTTTACTTCGTACTGGAGACAAGGTATTTTTATCCACTAGATTCATACATCTAAAACAACCTTGTACAAAGTTGTGTCCTAAGTACATAGGACCTTTTCGAATTGTTATCAAAGTTTGTTCTTCAGCATACAGCCTGCCCTTACCCAAGATCCTCAAGATCCATCCTGTGTTTCATGTATCCCTACTCAAGCCAGTCATCTACAACTGGTACTCCATCAAGAGTAAACCACCTCCTCCACTTTCTGTAGAGGGTACTTCAGAGTTCAAGGTCAGTCAGATTCTGTATTCCAAGCTATGGGGCAATTGGTTGTACTACCTGGTCCATTGGAAGGGTTACCCTATCACTAAACGATCTTGGGAACCAGCCTCTCATGTTCATGCTCCTGCTCTTGTCAAGTCTTTTCACATGAAATACCCTGCCAGGCCTGGTCGGGTCCCCCGGAGGGGTTCTTGAGGAGGGGGCACTGTCACGCTCGGCCGCCGGGAAGCTCCGGCGGTCATCCTTGCGTGCTTGGTTACCAGGTAACATCTAGCTTGGCTGAGCCGTCTCCTCCAGCTGACATCAGGACTAGGCTTCTTATTCCGGGCTTCCTGTTCCTTCGGTGCCCGTTTGTTTGTTTCTCTTTGTGGCTCCTGTGAGTACTCTGTGTTGCTCCTGAACCTCTTCCTGATAACCTGTTGCCAAACTCTGCAAGTACTGACTAAGCTGTGTTAACCCTCAAACTGCCTGATAACCTGTTGTCAAACTCTGCAAGCACTGACTACGCTGTGTTAACCCTCAATCTTCTTGATAATCTGTTGCCAAACTCTGCAAGTACTGACTACGCTGTGTTTAACCCTCAAACTGCCTGATAACATGTTGCCAAACTCTGCATTACTGACTATGCTATGTTTAACCCTCAAACTGCCTGATAACCTGTTGCAAAACTCTGCATCATTGACCATGCTGTGTTTAACCCTCAGACTGCCTGATAACAAGTTGCCAAACTCTGCATTATTGACCATGCTGGCGATTAACCCTCAAACTGTCTGATTACCTTTTGCTAGACTTTGCATTTCTGACTTCGCTGTGCTTAACCCTCAAATTGCCTGATTTCAAGTTACCAACTCCTGCATTATTAACTGTTTATTGTTTAACCCTCCTTCTGTCTGAGAATAAGTTGTCTTACCCTGCAACCCTGGGACTGTGGAGGACTATTCCTGAACTGCCTGAATACATTTCCCTATTCAGAAGTTTATCCGGCTGATATCAGGAATTCCATTACTCTTCCCAGAGGACTCAGACCAACACTGCTCCATATCGTGAGTACCTTGTTTTATAGAAGTTGTTGTGGGGTCACATCCTGGATTAAACTCAGAGTGCAAGGGTGTTGTTTAAGTTCGCCCTAGCATTTGGGTCTTCTTCTGGACATTACCTTACCTGACACTTTATCCTCCATAGAATCTTCCCCTCCTTTTAAACCTATGCATACGATTGAAATTAAGTTATTTTCTTGGAAAATGTTGTTTATTTGAGCTATTTCATCTGCTAGAAGAGTTTCTGAATTATCTGCCCTTTCTCCTAAACATACTTATCTTATTTTTCATCAGGATAAGGCAGTCTTAAAGCTACTTTTGATTTATTGCCAACAGATGTTTCTCCTGATAACATCAGCAGAGAAATTGCTGTTCCTTCATTGTGTCCTAATCCCAAGTCTGCTTCAGAAAGATCTTTGCATAATTTGGATGTTGTTAGGGCATTACAATATTACATTGATGTTACTAAGGCCTTTAGACAAACTTTTAGTTTGTTCATTCATTTTTCTGTCTCTAAGAAAGGACAGAAGGTAGGCCATCCTCCATCACAACAGATTACAGTTTATTCTACTAGGTCAGTTGTAACTTCATGAGATTCTAAGAATGATGCCTCTATCTGGTCTGGTTTGCATAATTTTACAAAATTCTACCATTCTGATGTTTTTGCTTTATCTGAGGCAGCTTTTGGTAGAAGGGTGTTTCAAGCAGCTGTTTCATTTAGATTCTTGCCTGCTTGATGCTTTAAGTGCATTGAGAGATAAAAAAAAAAACATGATTGAGGTTGTGGAATAATTATCTCAGTTAAAAATACGTTTTTGTAATCCCTCCCTTTGTGTTTATACTCATGGATTCCATCACTTGGGTATTAGTTCACATAAGTAATGGGTCATGGGCTGTCACCACCAATATGAAAGAAAACATAATTTATACTTACTTGATAAATTATTATTTTTTTCATGGTGTTGAGAGTCCAAGAGATTTCACTCGTTATTTTTCTTTTTTTATAACTTTTTATTTAGAATAAGCAAACAATAAAAAGCAAGAAAAAAAAAAAAAAGAGAATAGAGTTACATGAAATTAAGGGTTCAGACATGGACATCAAAGAACAATTTCAATATTGGTACACAAAGGGTATATAATATCATAGTAATTTAACTTCTCCAGATATTTTGCTCGAGTAGTGCTATATAACTTTACAACAAGTGTTATCAGGTTTGAAGTAGAATGATTACCTCTAAGAGGAAGTCTACAGCATGGGTCAGACAAGAGTAGTTTGTTTGGGTTGAAAACCATCATGGAAAGCTAGATTGGAGTAATTGTCTGTGTCCAGTCTTGTGGTATCTGTGGTTTTGTATCCCATAAGAAGTTAATGTTGTGAAAGACTGTTAATTTATTTGTAGACATATAAAAATATCTTTCAAGAGAAATATTTTTAGATACTTGTTGCAGCCAATTTTGTGTAAGAGGTACTTTCTCTTGTTTCCATAGTCTTGGGACTATCTGTTTTGTGCTGTTTAAAATGATGTAAAATAATTTACCATGCAATTTCGAGGGAGGGTTCGGAAATATATTGAAAAGGAAAATTAGTGAATCAAGAGGCCAGGTACATCCAAATAGGAAATTAATATGTCTTCTGACTGCTTCCCAATATTCTGTGATGCCCGGGCATCCCCACCATATATGGTATAGTGATCCTACTTGTCCACAGTTCCTCCAACACCTATCTGAGGCTTGGGGGAAAATGTGTTTTAACCATGCTGGAGTTAGGTATCATTGCATGAGAAGCTTGTAATTCATCCCAAGCAATGTTGATGAATGTGATGATAATGAAATAGACATGAAAATGGAATTCCAGTTGGATTGTTGGAGCTGGTAAGGTAAACAGTCTTGCCATCTTTTGGTATATGTGGGTTGTTTCTGATGAAGTGGTGATAATAGAATTTTATAAATCAGGGAAATTGAATGTTGAGGCGGGGTAGAGGAAGTACAGAGAAGTTCAAATGGGGTTCGGGAGCGAAGCAATGAGGGCTTCGATGCATGGTGTTGCAAGAAGTGTGTTATTTGGTGGTGATGATGCCAAGTTAAAGGGATATCAGTCTCCAGGTTTTGTATATGATTAAAAGGGAGGGGTTTGGGGCCATCCATAATTAGGTATAAAGGTAAAGGTTTGCAGATATCAGTTATTTTTTGTAATATATTTTTTCCCTATTAGTATGTCTGGGTTATCTAAAAGTGGTGTCAAGGGTGAGGGGATGGTTGAGAAGTTATTATATTGTCGTAGTGTCCTGTACCAGGTATCAAATGTTTCTTTGAGCATGGGGGATTGGTTTATTATTTGTGGTCTTAAATGTGGCAACATCCAACAGAGGCTTCCCAGTTGAGGCACTCTAATTAGATCATGTTCTATCGAGATCCATGTTTTAGCTGTGGGGTTACCATAGTGGCACCAATCCAAAATTCTGTATAGGATGGATGAAGTTCTGTAGGCTTGGAGATCCAGAACCCCCAAGCCCCCTTGTAGTTTAGGCAAGTATAAAGTGGTTTTAGCAACTCTTGGCGGTTTACATTTCCAGATGTAGGAGTTAAGTATAGCTTGGAGCGGGGGGAGGAAAGTTTTGGGTAGTGGTATTTGGACCGTTTGTAATACATATAACATTTTTGGTAAAAGAGTCATTTTGAGAGCGCTGATTCTACCCAACCAAGATATAGGCTTGAGAAGCCAGTCTTCAGTCAAACTATGAAATTCCTGGGTAAATCTTTCATAGTTAAGCTTGAAGAGTTGGGAGGGGTCTGGTGAGAGAAAGATGCCTAAATATTTCAGTGATTGGTTAGCTATTATAAAGGGAATATTGTGAGAAAGGTGTGTAATATCCTGTTTGGGCATTTGCATGGGAAGTAGTTCCGACTTACTAAAGTTAATAGAATAATTAGAAAATGTTCCATATGTATTCAGATTATGTATAATGAGTGGTAAGGAGGATAATGGGTTTGATAGAAATAAAAGGAGGTCATCAGCAAATTGAGCTAATTTATGTATTTGAAATTCTAGGGAGATCCCTGTTATTAGAGGATGCTGTCTAAGGTGTAAGGCCAGAATTTCTATTGAGATGACAAAGAGCAAGGGGGAGAGAGGACATCCCTGCCGTTTTCCATTCAGGATAGGGAAGGGGTCTGAAAGGATTCCATTAACCCTGACCTGAAAATTCCTTCGGAAATCTGAATTTTTATAGACAAGGAATAGAAAGGACCAGTCCAACCTGTCAAAGGCCTTTTCGGCATCTGTCGACAGGAGGACAGAGGGGATATGGTTTTTAGTAATGTGGTGTATGAGGTTTAGGCTTTTAACAGTGTTGTCTTTCGCCTCTCTACCCAGGACAAAGCCTGATGGTCCTGATGAATAATATAGAGTAGTATAGGATTGAATCTATTGGCGAGTATTTTAGAGTATAATTTTAAATCAACATTAGGCAATAATATAGGTCTGAAGTGTGCAGGTTAGTCTGTGTGCTTCTAACATATTGGGGAGAAAGGGTTATTTTTATCAATCGTCTGGAAGAGTGTTAGTAGATGTGGAGCCAAAAGGTCTTCAAAAGTTTTATAGTAAGCTCCAGAGAAGCCATCAGGGCCTGGGCTTTTACCGGGAGAAAGTGATTTGATTGCATCTTTAAGTTCATCAGGTTCTATGGGTTTAATGAGATTTTCTGTCATTTCTGGAGTGATTTGGGGCATTTGTATTGTGGAGAGATATGACTGACAGTTTCATGAACCTTTTGGTCTCTGTGGGGGAACAGGTTAGATAAGGAAGCATAATATTTTCTAAAAGCATCCCCAATTGATATAGAATCTTCTATACGTGTGCCATCATGTTGAATCAAGTGTTGTATATAGTTAGCATGCTGTTTTTTTTAAGGGCTCTAGCAAGGAGTCTACCTGGTTTGTTGCTTTCTGCATGAAATTTTTGTTTTAAAAAGAAAGAAGCTTTTTGAGCTTTAATGTCTAGCATTGAGTTCAGCTGATGTCTACATTAGGTTAAATTTTGCAGTAAAGCATCGTCTGACGGTGTTAATTTATGTAAATGGTCAAGGTGAGAAATTTACTTTACTAAGTCTTGATGTTGTTGTCTGGATAATTTAGTTTTGAGAGTTTTAATTTTGATAAGTTCTCCCCTGATCACACATTTGTGTGCCTCCCATTTCATGTGAATGGATACATCAGGTGTGTTATTCTCTGAAAAAAAGTTCTGTATGCACTTGGTGATTTGTTGTTTGGTTATGGGGTCTAATATTAATGTGTTATCAAGTTTCCATTGGAAAGGCTTAAGGGGTTTAGAGGGCCATTTGAATATGCTGAGTACTGCTGAATGGTCGGACCATGTAGTGGGAGTTAGGCGTGAAGAGTTTAAATATGATAACAGTAGATGATCCGCAAAGATATAGTCTAATCGTGAGTAAGATTTGTTAGGATTGGAGAAAAAAGTATAGTCTGTTTTTGACAGGTTGAGCTGTCGCCATGTGCCATGTAGGGTTAGTAAGTGGAGGTCTTGACAAATTTGCTTATGAAATTTACGTCTTAATTTGATGGTTTGGTTGGAACTATCCATGGATGGGTCTATTGGGATATTAAGATCTCCAACAAGAATCAGGGCACCCCTCCTGAATAGGAGGGTTGAATCAGTAATGGATCGAAATAATTTGTTTTGGGATGAATTGGGGGCGTATATGTTGATAATGGTGATAGGTTTGCCATGGAGTGCGCCCATCAGACCTAAGTAACGTCCCTCTTTATCTCACTCGTTATTTTTTAAGGGTGTTGTTTCATTTTTAAGCACATCTATTCCCTATTTTATTGTTTTTACTCTTTTTTTTTAACTCACTTCTGCTTGGCTATGGGTTATACTGAGATATGTGTGAGGTGGGAGGGGTAATATAGATCTTTTGGGGTTTGGGAATATTTGCCTCCTCCAAGTGGTAGGGAAGGTGATTCCCATGAGTAATGGATAGTGGACTCTCACCACCATGAAATAAATTAATTTAACAGGTAAGCATAAATTACACTTTTCAATATTACAAATGTAATTGCTGATTGAGTTTTCACTGTTCACTGCTTTCTCTTCTCTCATCTAAACTATAAATGTTAAGATTAAACATCTGCACAGGTGAAAAATTCAATTTGGCCAAATTATTCAGACTAAGTTATCAGAAAAACGAGTTTTCTAATAATTGTCTGTGGTGCTATTCAGTGTTCATTTTGTTTTAACTAGATGAATACTGAATATTTGTGGAACATTTACAATTGTTTTTTTTCATTTGCTACAGGTGAAAAAGTTCACCTGTAGCGTTATATTTACTGCTAGCACGCTAAAGAACCACAGTAATGCCGATGCCTACACAGAGCCCCGAGCCATGCTAAAAAGGGGGCTTAGTGCAACGGTCCCCAGGGCAGCAATAAAAGATCTTCTCCTTTAATGCAGGTCTGGGGAATTGACATGCTAAGCCTCCTATTAGTGCCGCTCAGGGCTCTGTACAGAAGTGTCGGCAATAGTGCGGCTCTCCAGCGCGCTATAAGTAAGTATTGTAACCCTTAAGATAAAAATAATAATGATTCATTTTGTCAGTATTTCTTCGTTTAATTTCAATTTAGTTGGAGCTTTTGTTTGGATATTTGTTTAGTGAAAACAAAATGAATAGTTGTGTTTCATCACGAATTTGCATTGGTGATGAAACCAAATGCTCATGTCTAGTATAGACCATCGAGTCTTTATAGCTTTTATATACATTTGTATTTACAGAGGCGATGCCTGGATTTGATATGTTTAATGAATGTTTCCTCTACACTTGATTTGAATTAGTGCTGACAATGCTTATTTATTTAGTGACTATTTAAGAATTGTGTTTACATAGACTTGATACTATTTTCTAGTTGTTTATGAACAAGTACTTTTTCTTTTATTATATTGTCCTAAACAACCATTTTTATTATAGTTGTATTTTTTTTTTAGTATACTGTATTCTTGCCATAACAATTTCCTGTATCTTTATCAAATTATCTCTGTTGCTAGATTAACAAATACCTGAGAAAGGCACATTTTACGACAGCATCACATGAGGATATTTCCTTTACTGCTTATGGAGATGTACCAGGGCATTATGATATTATAAACTGGATCCCATCAGACATCCCAGAGAAACTAGATCTTAATAAAGTTGGAAGCTTTAACTCCTTAGCTCCTGTGGGAAAACAGCTTATTGTAAATGACAGTGCGATCGTTTGGAACCCTAAATTAGAAACAGTAAGTTACTGTGCACTTAAAGAGACATTGTACCCATTTATTTTCTTTTGAGAGAAAAAAATAAGGGCCAGATTACAAGTGGAGTCTTAAATATTGCATACCAGCGCATGCTAATGTGTGTTGTTATTACACGCTGTCAGCCATGCTAACGTGGGCTAAAGTTACATTTGCTGGGAAGCATTGCGCTCACGAGAACATGCTTCCTTAGGCTCCAATAGGATCCTTGTTCTGATGCCATCAGAGATGGCTCAGAACCTAAGCCCAGCGAAGGGGCAAGTATCGCAGCAATGACAGCAAATATAAATATATATGTATGTATTAATATGTGTATATCCACAGTTCCCATAGACTGCAATATAAAGGCGCTTTTCAATGCCATGTTTTTTCTAACACCCCACTCCCGCCAACTTTCCCCCCAAAATAATTCCTAGTGCAGTTATTTTATTAAAAAATAAAGATGCTGCTTTCTTTAGTTTTTAATACAATACACTACACTGTATTTTGGTGGCATTTGGGACACATTTGGAAAATTAACCAGAGATCTGATCTCTGGTTAATTTTATGAGCGCTAATTGCCACCCCAATCTTGCGATAGCATTAACCACTTGTAATGACTGGATAATTATTGTGTGCGATAATTTAGTGCTCCACTTGTAATCTAGCCCTAAATAAAAGCTATTTAATTTGAACATGAATCTAATACTGAACAGCACTGAATGAAAAAAGATGAATGTGTGACTTTTGAATTGAAAGATCATTGAATTTATAGATTTGAATACAGGTAAACAGACTGGCAATTGGGCACACCTGGCAAATTCTTGGTGAGCATAAAAATATGAGTGGTATCGCACTCTCCATAGCGCTGCCATTGCAAGTTACACAAAAACCTTCTTGTATTGTGAGTTATGGTGCATTAAGCTCCATACCACAGAAAACCCAATGCCTGACTTTACATGCTTGTGCACGTTTTCCCCCATAGACATCAATGGAGAGAAAGTAAAACTAACACCTGTGATCGCGGAATGGAGATGGCTGTAACACAATCCCCATTGATGTCTATGGGGAAAAGAAAGTTATTTAGAAACCTAGGACCCTAACATAAAACCATAGTCTAATAACACCAAATCCGCCGCCCCCGATATTGCCGACACAAAATAAAGTTATTAACCCCTAAACCGCTGCCCCCCACATCACTAACACCTAAAAAAAACTATTAACCCCTAAACCGCCGGCCCCCACATCACCAACTACTATAATAAACCTATTAAACCCTAAATCACCGGCCCCCCACATCGCAACCCCCTAACTTTAAATTAAAGTTACAAAGTTACCCTTAAATAAAAAAAAACTTACCTGTAAAATAAAAAAGCTAAGCTTGAACTATAAATTAACCTAATATAACTATTTAAAAAAAATTAAGTTACAAAATTAAAAAATCCTAACCTTAAAAAAAAATTACAAAAACCTAACATTACAAAAAATAAAAAATCTCTAAGATTACAAAAAATAATAAACAAAATTATCCAAAATAATAAAAATTAAACCTAATCTAATACCCCTATAAAAAAGCCCCCCAAAATAAAAACACCCCTAATCTATCAATAATCTATTGCTCTAAGTTAAACAGCTATTTTACCTACAAAAATTACAAAGTACCCACCTAACATTAAAACCCTCACCCAATCAAATCCCCAAAATAAAAAAAAAAATCTAAGTCTTTTGTGTGGGCAATGCCCTTTAAAAGGGCAATCAGCTCTTTTGCGCCCACAAAAATAAAAAATCCCTAATCTAAAAAAAACAGTAGTGGTGCTTGCTGCTTAGGTTGCTGAGAGTCACCATTAGTGCAGGGCTGTATGTCTGACAACTGTCACTACTGGCGCGTGCTGCTTAAGTTGCTGAGAGTCACCATTAGTGCAGGGCTGTATGTCTGACAACTGTCACTACTGGCGCGTGCTGCTTAAGTTGCTGAGAGACGCCATTAGTGCAGGGCTGTATGTCTGACAACTGTCACTACTGGCGCGTGCTGCTTAAGTTGCTGAGAGTCACCATTAGTGCAGGGCTGTATGTCTGACAACTGTCACTACTGGCGCGTGCTGCTTAAGTTGCTGAGAGACGCCATTAGTGCAGGACTGTATGTCTGACAACTGTCACTACTGGCGCGTGCTGCTTAAGTTGCTGAGAGACGCCATTAGTGCAGGGCTGTATGTCTGACAACTGTCACTACTGGCGCGTGCTGCTTAAGTTGCTGAGAGACGCCATTAGTGCAGGACTGTATGTCTGACAACTGTCACTACTGGCGTGTGCTGCTTAAGTTGCTGAGAGACGCCATTAGTGCAGGGCTGTATGTCTGACAACTGTCACTACTGGCGCGTGCTGCTTAAGTTGCTGAGAGACGCCATTAGTGCAGGACTGTATGTCTGACAACTGTCACTAGTGTCACATGCTGTTTATGTTGCTGAGAGGTGCCATTAGTTTAGGGCTGTATGTTTGACAACTGTCATTAGTGGTGCGTGCTGCTTTTGTTGCTGAGAGTATCCATTAGTGCAGGGCTGTATGTCTGACAACTGTCACTAGTCTCGCGTGCTGCTTATGTTGCTGAGAGTCACCATTAGTGCAGGGCTGTATGTCTGACAACTGTCACTAGTCATGCGTGCTGCTTATGTTGCTGAGAGTCACCATTAGTGCAGGGATGTATGTCTCAGCAGCTCCTGTTTATCTGTCTAGAGGGCCACTTCCACTTGGTTGCTATTTTTTTACCTATACAATCTGCAGCTCTTCTTCACACAAGCTGCAGCAGCACTCATGTCAGACTCCCTGCTTATACTGCAAAGAGGAGGGCAGCGGTCATATTAGGAATAAGTGCAGGGTGGGTGGTGCTGAGAGCAAAGGATTCCTCAGATTGTCATGGCCCTTCTATTTGCAGGATACGCAGTGAGTCTGACAGAAAGCTCCATGTACATTTCCAGACCTTCTTAGCAAATCACTGGCAGCTCAGCAAGACACCTAGGTATGTTCTTCTAAAACTATCTACAGAAAACTTTGCCCCCGCCGTGCCCCAAACACTATACCCGGACCACACCCATTTCTGTCCTGGCAAGGTAGCAGTGAGGAGATATGGTACCATGAAGATTTAAGCTGTCGGAACCTTCAGTCTCAGTCATTCCCTTCAGTAGCTATGTGCATGGATAGTGTGTTAGGTCTCATGACTGCAGCATCGGACGTGATCCCCTTTGCTCATTTTCATATGAGACCTCTCCAGATTTGTATGCTGAACCAGTGGTGCAGGGATTATACAAGGATATCACAATTAATATCCTTAAATCCCAATGTTCGACCTTCTCTGACTTGGTGGTTAGATAACCATTGTATATTTCTAGGGGCCTCTTTTGTTCGTCCAAACTGGACTGTGATCACAACAGATGCATGTCTTTCAGGTTGGGGAGATGTTTAGGGATCTCTGACAGCACAAGGAGTTTGGAAATCTCAAGAGGCAAGATTGCCAATCAATATTTTGGAACTCCATGTGATTCTCAGGGCTCTTCAATTTTGGCCTCTGTTGAAGAAAGAACCGTTCATTTGTTTTCAGACAGACAATGTCACAACTGTGGCATATGTCAATCTTCAGGGTGGGACTCACAGTCCTCAAGCTATGAAAGAAGTATCTTGGATACTTGTTTGGGCAGAATCCAGCTCCTGTCTAATTTCTGTGGTTCATATCCCAGGTATAGACAATTGGGAAGCGGATTACCTCAGTCGTAAGACTTTAAATCCGGGAGAATGGTCTCTCCACCCAGATGTATTTTCTCAAATTGTACAGATGTGGGGGCTTTCAGAAATAGATCTGATGGCATCTCATCTAAACAAAAAACTTCCCAGGTACCTGTCTAGGTCCAGGGATCCTCAGGCGGAAGCAGTGGATGCATTGACACTTCCTTGGTGTTATCAACCTGCTTATATTTTCCTGCCTCTAGTTCTTCTTCCAAAAGTGATCTCCAAGATCATCATGGAGCAATCACCACTTCCACTAAGGTCAGACCTTCTATCTCAAGGTCCGTTTTTCCATCAGGATGTCAAATCATTAAATTTGAATGTATGGAGATTGAACGCTTAGTGCTTTGTCATAGAGGTTTCTCTGACTCAGTGATTAATACTTTGTTGCAGGCTCGTAAATCTGTTTCTAGAAAGATTTATTATTGAGTTTGGAAGACTTTCTCTTGGCATTCTTTTAGAATTCCTAGAATTGTACAGTTTCTTCAGGATGGTTTGGATAAAGGTTTGTCTGCAAGTTCCTTGTAAGGAAAGATTGCTAAACTTCCTGATATTCATTGTTTTGTGCAGGCTTTGGTTCGTATCAAGCCTTTCATTAAATTAATCTCTCCTCCTTGGAGTCTTAATTTAGTTTTGAAGGCTTTACAGGCTCCTCCATTTGAGCCTATGCATTCTTTGGACATTAAACTACTTTCTTGGAAAGTGTTGTTTCTTTTGGCCATCTCTTCTGCTAGAAGAGTTTCTGAAGTATCCGCTCTCTCTTGTGAATCTCCTTTTCTGATTTTTCATCAGGATAAGGCGGTTTTGCGGACTTCATTTAAATTCTTACCTAAGGTTGTGAATTCTAACAACATTTTTAGAGAAATTGTTGTTCCTTCCTTGTGTCCTAATCCCAAGAATTCTTTGGATGTAGTAAGAGCTTTGAAATATTGTGTTGAAGCTACTAAAGATTTCAGGAAGACTTCTAGTCTATTTGTTATATTGTCTGGTTCTAGGAAAGGTCAGAAGGCTTCTGCTGTTACCTTGGCTTTGTGGTTAAAGTTTTTGATTCATCAAGCTTATTTGGAATCGGGTCAAGCCCCGCCTCAGAGAATTACAGCTTATTCTACTAGATCAGTCTCTACTTTGTGGGCTTTTAAGAATGAAGCTTCAGTTAATCAGATTTGCAAAGCAGCAACTTGGTCTTCTTTGCATACATTTACTAAATTCTACCGTTTTGATGTATTTGCTTCTTCGGAGGCAGTTTTTGGTAGAAAAGTTCTTCAGGCAGCTGTTTCAGTTTGATTCTTCTGCTTTTGATTCAAGTTTTTTCCTTTCATTTATGAGATTAAATTTATATTTTGGGTTGTGGATTAATTTTTTCAGCCAAAAATGGCTGTTTTTATTTGTATCCCTCCCTCTCTAGTGACTCTTGCGTGGAGTTCCACATCTTGGGTATTGCTATCCCATACTTCACTAGCTCATGGACTCTTGCCAATTACATGAAAGAAAGCATAATTTATGTAAGAACTTACCTGATAAATTAATTTCTTTCATATTGGCAAGAGTCCATGAGGCCAACCCCTTATTTATGGTGGTTTTTTTGTATAAAGCACAATTATTTCCATATTCCTTTGTTGATGCTTTAGTACTCCTTTCTTTATCACCCCAATTCTTGGCTATTCATTAAACTGAATTGTGGGTGTGGTGAGGGGTGTATTTATAGGCATTTTGAGGTTTGGGAAACTTTGCCCCTTCTGGTAGGATTGTATATCCCTTACGTCACTAGCTCATGGACTCTTGCCAATATGAAAGAAATTAATTTATCAGGTAAGTTCTTACATAAATTATGTTATTTTATATTTGATGTAATAATTTGCATATCCATAGAACTAAATCCTTCTTTAGTAAGTGATAAAGTATGTGGCAGTATTTGACTTCAATGTATATTTTATAACACTTTATGTTCTTACATAGCCTACACTTTGAATATTCTATGCACAGATTAAACAGATCTTTACATATGCACAAATCTTACATATCAAAGACCTATGTCTGCATTGATTATAAACGTGTTCTTATCCCAAAACTGACCAATTCCCAAATATAGGTTTAGTCACTTCAATAGCGCAATGTTAGTTCATTCCAAGGGCTAGGTTATGAGTGATAATTGCAGATTTTTAGCAGATTGCTCAGTTTATACCTTAATGTTAAAGTCTGTTAGCCGTGATTACACAGACTAATGATGACGGCTCAATTCCTTACCGCCTCTCTTTGACAGGTCCTCCGGTTTCTCTCACTTTGTATCAGTGGTTCTTTTGTGTTAGGACTGACAGCTCTGTGTCTCACCGCTTGATCCACTCTGTTCCTTCGGTTTCTGACCACTGTTTGATGGCTATGCACAAGCTGATGTTGGTGGTTCCAATTACCCTGGATATTTTCTCCGCCAAAAAACAGCTGATGACTTGTTCTTGCTGTGTGCTCACACTCCTGATTACTCCTACCACTCCACCTGTACACTTTAGTTAGTATCAGTGTACTAGAAAGATTCTTATTCCTCAATGTTACGGTTATGGGAGTTTTAAAGTTGCTGGAATAGAGTATTTAGTCACTTTCTCTCTATATTCAATCCTTTGTATCTGCAGCTCTCTTCAACAATATATCAATGCGTATTGGTTCCCGTAGAACCTTTGTCAAGATAGTTTGTCTAGGCTGCTCCAAAAAACGTATTTTATTATAACTAAATTCATGTGTAAAACTAAGACCAAAATGATTATTATTAAGACCTTATTAATAATGATTTTGGTCATAGTTTTACACATGAATTTAGTTATAATTAAATACGTTTTTTGGACATTGAAATAGAAATAATGGAACAACAAATTTGAACTAGTACCTTTTTCAAAAAGGTTGATTCAAATAATTATATTGACTCACAAAGATGTCATCATGATATGTGGAAGAGAAATATACCCAAGGGACAATTGTTAAGGATAAGGAAAAAATGCACTAATCTATTCTAGAGGAGTATGAAGAGCAATCTAAAATTCTATTAGATAGATTCAAACAGAAGGGATATGATGGGAATAGAATACAAAAAATAGCTAATGAAATCAAGGATGTGGATAGAAAAAAAGTTACTTAAAAAGAGGAATAAAGTAGAAAGTAAAAATAAAAATAGAAACACGAATGATGGGAATATACCGCTAATAACCACCTACTCTTCCCAACATAAACTTTTTAAAAATGTGATTGATAAACATTGGCATCTTCTGCTAAAAGATCCTTTAATAGGCCCAAACTTGGGTAAGAATCGGAGATTTATTTATAAAAAAGCAAGGAATTTTAAGAATTTACTAGCTCCAAGTGAATATAAAAAGAAGAATTTATCAATGTTCAGTGAAGGAATTAAAGATTTAGAGGGAAATAAAATTGAGGGTTTTTTTCCTTGTCATTCCTGTAAGGCATGTAAATTTAGTACTAAATTAAAAAGTATCAAATCACAAAAAACAGGGAGAGACTTCAAAATTAATGGAATAATATGGTGCTCAGATATGAATGAGATATATGCAATTACATGTGAATGTAATCTAATGTATTTAGGTCAAACTAGTAGGGAACTCAAGGACCGCATTAGGGAGCACATTCTAAGGCCTCTATTTAACAAAGTCTGGTGGACCTGATTCGACAGTGCGGATCAGGTCCGCCAGATCTCGCTGAATACGGAGAGCAATACGCTCTCCATATTCAGCATTGCACCAGCAGCTCACAAGAACTGCTGGTGCAACACCGCCCCCTGCAGACTCGCTGCTAATGGGCCGCCAGCAGGGGGTGTCAATCAATCCGATCGTACTCGATCGGGTTGATTTCCGGCGATGTCTGTCCACTTGCTCAGAGCAGGCGGACAGGTTATGGAGCAGCGGTCTTTGTGACCGCTGCTTCATAACTGCTGTTTCTGGCGAGCCTGCATTCGGAGCTTGATAGATAAGCCCCTAAGTATTGAACACTTTAGACAAGATACTACACTTTACAAACATTTCTATGGAGTACATAAAGGGAATGTCAATAGTATGAAATTCTGGGGTATAAAAAAAGTAACGCCTGATGGAAGGGGGGGGGGGATATGGAGAAGAAACTCCTACGTCAAGAAGCAGAACTGATATATAATTTTGGAACTCTATTTCCTGCAGGTCTTAATAGCGAATTGGATTTAAATTATTTAATCCGATGAAGAATATGGAAAAGATGATTATAGAATTCACATACCTAATTATTGTTGATCTTGTTAGTTTAAGTGAGACATTTAGAAGTACACTTTATACAGTGTGAGCTGAGGTATCTTGTAAAATGTAGTTTAAATACATATTAATATATTATCAGAAAGAGGGTTTTTAGAAAAGTATATTATTATTTTTTTTAGATAATTCCTAAGAGGTTGATTATAGCTATATGCAAGAGGGTAGGAGCATGAATCATAAAATGTCTTTTTTCACAAATCACTAATAAGTTTTGTATTATTTACTTATAAAAATCAATTCTTACTTAAGATGATGTATAATATAGCTATAATATGTATTGAAATAGTATAACTAAAAAAGAAAATCCCAAATATGGAGAAAGAAAGCGTGATGGAGGATTTAGTACTGACCTAAAATAATCTGTATAACAATGGGTTAATGAAATTGCTTTAAATAGGGGAGGAGCAGCCTAGACAAACTATCTTGACAAAGGTTCTACGGGAACCGATACGCGTTGATATATTGTTGAAGAGAGCTGCAGATACAAAGGATTGAATATATGAGTGAAAGTGACTAAATACTCTATTCCAGCAACGTTAAAACTCCCATTAACCGTAACACCGATGAATAAGAATCTTTCTAGTACACTGATACTAACTAAAGTGTACAGGTGGAGCGGTAGGAGTAATCAGGAGTGTGAGCACACAGCAAGAACAAGTCATCAGCTGTTTTTTGGCGGAGAAAATATCCAGGGTAATTGGAACCACCGACATCAGCTTGTTCATAGCCGTCAAACAGTGGTCAGAAACCGAAGGAACAGAGTGGATCAAGCGGTGAGACACAGAGCTGTCAGTCCTAACACAAAAGACCCACTGATACAAAGTGAGAGAAACCGGAGGACCTGTCAAAGAGAGGTGGTAAGGAATTGAGCCGTCATCATTAGTCTGTGTAATCACGGCTAACAGATTTTAACATTAAGTTATAAACTGAGCAATCTGCTAAAAATCTGCAATTATCACTCATAACCTAGCCCTTGGAATGAACTAACATTGCGCTATTGAAGGGACTAAACCTATATTTGGGAATTGGTCAGTTTTGGGATAAGAACACGTTTATAAGTCAATGCAGACATATGTCTTTGATATGTAAGATTTGTGCATATGTAAAGATCTGTTTAATCTGTGCAAAGTATATTCAAAGTGTAGGCTATGTAAGAATGTGTGCATAGTGTGGACAAAAAGTATCACATAACGTGTTATGAAATATACATTGAAGTCAAATACTGCCACATACTTTATCACTTACTAAAGAAGGATTTAGTTCTATGGATATGCAAATTATTACATCAAATATATAATAAGCATTTTATCCGTTTACTTTTAAGGTTATAGAGAACAGAGATATTTTGACACTGGTATCGATAGACTTTTAAATAAGATAATGAAAGATTAATTGTTTTTTAAATAGTTAACTTTTAGTATTAAATTAATTTACGTTGTGAACAATAAATTATTGAACTTTAAGCAGAATTTGAACTTTCTTGCATATGCTGTCCCCTCTTTATCATTGCACAATCATTTCTGGAGAATTGGCTGCTAGCAGGAGCTGTCAATGATCCTGATCTGATGGCAGAGAGGTTAAGCAGTCTGATATAGTTCAGTAATGGGGGACTTGATCTGAGATTTAACTACGGATGAGCTTTGTACAATGAAATCAGTAGGAATTAGGAGTAATGCAGGTAAATGAGGGATGGACAGGAAGAGAGACTCTTTTTCATTTCCTGAATCATTTCCTTAGATGCCTAAATCAGTTTGCAATGAACCCTGTGCACCTGGATACAGAAAAGCTACTCAGAAGGGATTTCATAGCTGCTGCTATAATTGTGTGCCGTGTGCAGAGGGAGAGATCTCCAACACAACAGGTTAGTGAGTCATTTATAAGAGGGAGAGATCTCCAACACATCAGGTTAGTGAGTCATTTATAAGAGGGAGAGATCTCCAACACAACAGGTTAGTGAGTCATTTATAAGAGGGAGAGATCTCCAACACAACAGGTTAGTGAGTCATTTATAAGAGGGAGAGATCTCCAACACAACAGGTTAGTGAGTCATTTATAAGAGGGAGAGATCTCCAACACAACAGGTTAGTGAGTCATTTATAAGAGGGAGAGATCTCCAACACATCAGGTTAGTGAGTCATTTATAAGAGGGAGAGAGATCTCCAACACAACAGGTTAGTGAGTCATTGATAAGAGGGAGAGATCTCCAACACAACAGGTTAGTGAGTCATTTATAAGAGGGAGAGATCTCCAACACAACAGGTTAGTGAGTCATTTATAAGAGGGAGAGATCTTCAACACAACAGGTTAGTGAGTCATTTATAAGAGGGAGAGATCTCCAACACAACAGGTTAGTGAGTCATTAATAAGAGAGAGAGATCTCCAACACAACAGGTTAGTGAGTCATTTATAAGAGGGAGAGATCTCCAACACAACAGGTTAGTGAGTCATTTATAAGAGGGAGAGATCTCCAACACAACAGGTTAGTGAGTCATTTATAAGAGGGAGAGATCTCCAACACAACAGGTTAGTGAGTCATTTATACGAGGGAGAGATCTCCAACACAACAGGTTAGTGAGTCATTTATAAGAGGGAGAGATCTCCAACACAACAGGTTAGTGAGTCATTTATAAGAGGGAGAGATCTCCAACATAACAGGTTAGTGAGTCATTTATAAGAGGGAGAGATCTCCAACACAACAGGTCAGTGAGTCATTTTTAAGAGGGAGAGATCTCCAACACAACAGGTTAGTGAGTCATTTATAAGAGGGAGAGATCTCCAACACAACAGGTTAGTGAGTCATTTATAAGAGTGAGAGATCTCCAACACAACAGGTTAGTGAGTCATTTATAAGAGGGAGAGATCTCAAACACAACAGGCTAGTGAGTCATTTATAAGAGGAAGAGATTTCCAACACAACAGGTTAGTGAGTCATTTATAAGAGGGAGAGATCTCCAACACAACAGGTTAGTGAGTCATTTATAAGAGGGAGAGATCTCCAACACAACAGGTTAGTGAGTCATTAATAAGAGAGAGAGATCTCCAACACAACAGGTTAGTGAGTCATTTATAAGAGGGAGAGATCTCCAACACAACAGGTTAGTGAGTCATTTATAAGAGGGAGAGATCTCCAACACAACAGGTTAGTGAGTCATTTATAAGAGGGAGAGATCTCCAACACAACAGGTTAGTGAGTCATTTATACGAGGGAGAGATCTCCAACACAACAGGTTAGTGAGTCATTTATAAGAGGGAGAGATCTCCAACACAACAGGTTAGTGAGTCATTTATAAGAGGGAGAGATCTCCAACACAACAGGTTAGTGAGTCATTTATAAGAGGGAGAGATCTCCAACACAACAGGTCAGTGAGTCATTTATAAGAGGGAGAGATCTCCAACACAACAGGTTAGTGAGTCATTTATAAGAGGGAGAGATCTCCAACACAACAGGTTAGTGAGTCATTTATAAGAGGGAGAGATCTCCAACACAACAGGTTAGTGAGTCATTTATAAGAGGGAGAGATCTCCAACACAACAGGTTAGTGAGTCATTTATAAGATGGAGAGATCTCCAACACAACAGGTTAGTGAGTCATTTATACACATTGCACTGTAGGTTACCTGAGGATATTTGTCAAAACATTTGACTAAAACATTTACTGAAGACTGAAAAAAATGTTGATCTCAACAGAATTTCATTGTGAAGCATTGCATCTCTTTTAGATTTCAGTTTCAAAATCAAAGCAATCCAGTAAAAAGTAATAACCCTCTTATCACAAGCTGCTGGTCACATGATAGCTTTCTATACTCTGCATAGAGCAATAGGTCATAACTAGTCTAACCATTCCCAAATAACCTTTAGACTTGTTTTAAATTGTAAAACCTTGAACACTTGAAAATACATTTCTTGTCCCCTGGACTTGGCATACATAACTTCAAGCATACATTTAAATAAAAGACCCTTACACTCAGATTATATACAACCATCAGAACCTTCCTCTACAATGACAATTAAGTGTCAGGATGTGAACAAAAAATAGCTTCTCACACAGCTTTAAAACAAAATGGTTGGTCAGGTGTTTTATGGTGTGGTGGTTAGATACCTAGTTTAAAAGGTAAGATTGATAGGGTTAGAGTATTAGTCAGAGAGGAAGTGTGTTGGGCTTGGATATTACATAGATCCTTGACAAAGCCACACAGAACTAGTGAAATAATCGTTGCATCAGTATTAAGATACAAAATGGGTGTGGTCACATAAACAGGCAAAACGTCTAAAACAAGGCAATTTTAGAAGCCGAGAAATGTCTATGCCCCCTCCAATTATTGTTTAATGTTTTAATGTGATTTTTAAATAAATCATTCTTAACAAAAGCTAAGATCAATCACCTTATTATCTGTTGGGACTGCATCCTGTGGCCTACTGTTCTTGGAACTCGCATCCTGTTTTCCAGTCTGAAGCCAGGAAAAGGGTTAGCTTATACACCCTGAGTTATCAGCCTGCAACTACCAGCACATAAGTGTGCTATTGCTACATGTGAGTACCCATTTGGCATCTATGGATGTTTTCTTGCTGGTGGCATTTTTGATCTACACATGAGGCGCCCCTCTGTTTTGTGTTTATTAAACAACAAACGTTGAATTGCAGTTACTTCTGGTTTTGATATTAAACTTCTCCGAATTATCAGAGTTATGAAATGTAGATGCTCTATTAATATAATTACACATACCACACTGTGATGTGCCACATTTCATAGTTCCCTTCCACTCAGATAGCCATTTACTTTTCTGGTGCTCCTTAGTTTGATAAGGAAGAGCTTTTCTTAGTTTACTAGGGGCTAATATGTTTTTTTAGATTCTGATCTCTTTTACAAGTGATATGTGGTTTACTCCCAACATGAACTCCTAGTATGGAGTCTGCTAAAAGAGGGCCAATGTCTGTTTAAAATATTTTTAATCTTATTGGACCCTTCGTTGAAGGAGGTTATAAATCTCACAGGGGGATATCTAGGTTGTTCTGTTCTTTTGGTCTCCCTTTCTTAGGGGCAAACAAACTTACCCTATCTTTCTTGGATGCTCTCTTGCCTCAACTAGTAGATTTTGTTTGTAACTTTTCTGTTGACATTTTTTATCTAAAATAGCTGCTTCTTTAGAAAAGTTCTCATCATGAGTACAGTTTCTTTTCATCCTTAAATCCTGACTGTACGGCTCATTATTAATCCAGCTCTGTTTATGTGCACTCCTAGGCCTCTAGTTATGAAGCTCCATATGTACATGCCTTCGTCGGGCCCAATACGCTCGCCTAAGCTCACCTAACATCACCGCCGCAGACCTGAATATGCTCGCCAAAGTTCTCAATAAATCTGTCAAAAAGCCACGCACCAAGTACGGGGCGATGAACAGCGGACTGTGATAGTTATCAATTATCAATCTTGCTGCTCTTCGGCTTTTTTTACAGCTTTATTGATACCCCTGTCACTAAGCACTCACACTATACTGTACTGTTCTACACCCTATACCGGCGCCCCCGGAGCACCCCGCAACTAAATAAAGTTATTACCCCCTAAACCGCCGCTCCTGGACCCCGCCGCAACTATAATAAATATATTAACCCCTAAACCACCGCTCCCGGACCCCGCCGTAACTATAATAAATATGTTAACCCCTAAACCACCGCTCCTAGACCCCGCCGCAACTATAATAAATATGTTAACCCCTAAACCCCCGCTCCCAGACCCCGCCACCACCTACATAATACCTATTAACCCCTATCCTGCCCCCCCTATACCGCCACCACCTATAATAAATGTATTAACCCCTATCCTGCCCCCCTATACCGCCGCCACCTATAATAAATTTATTAACCCCTATCCTGCCCCCCTATACCACTGCCACCTATAATAAATTTATCAACCCCTAAACCTAAGTCTAACAATAACCCTAACACCGCCCTAACTTAAATATTAATTAAATACATTTAAATAATATTACTCTTATAAACTAAATTAATCCTATTTAAAACAAAATACTTACCTATAAAATAAACCCTAATATAGCTACAATATAACTTATAATTACATTGTAACTATTTTAGGATTTATATTTATATTACAGGCAAGTTTGTATATATTTTAACTAGGTACAATAGCTATTAAATAGTTATTAACTATTTAATAGCTACCTAGTTAAAATAAATACAAAATTACCTGTAAAATAAATCCTAACCTAAGTTACAATTAAACCTAACACTACACTATCATTAAATTAATTAAATAAATTAGCTACCAATACCTACAATTAAATACAATTAAATAAACTAAACTAAATTACAAAAAAACAAACACTAAATTACAGAAAATAAAAAAATATTACATGAATTTTAAACTAATTACACCTAATCTAAGCCCCCTAATAAAATAATAATAATAAAAAAAATAATAAAAGTCCCTACCCTATTCTACATTACAAGGTAATCAGCTCTTTTACCAGCCCTTAAAAGGGCTTTTTGCTGGGCATGCCCCAAAGTAATTAGCTCTTTTGCCTGTAAAAAAAAATACAAACCCCCCCAACATTAAAACCCACCACCCACATACCCCTACTCTAACCCACCCAAACTCCCCTTAAAAAAACCTTGGAAAAATCTGATTGGCTGGTGCTATCAGCCAATCAGATTGAAGTTCAATCCGATTGGCTCATTGGATCAGCCAATCGGATTGAACATCAATCTGATTGGCTGATAGCATCAGCCAATCAGATTTTTCCTACCTTAATTCCGATTGGCTGATAGAATCCTATCAGCCAATCGGAATTTGAGGGACGCCATCTTGGATGATGTCATTTAAAGGACCAGCCATTCGTCGGGTAGTCATCGTGCAAGAAGGATGTTCCGTGCCGGAGGTCTTGAAAATGGAGCCGCTCCTCGTCGGATGGATGAAGATAGAAGATGCTGCTTGGATGAAAATGTCTGCCGGTCCGGATATCCTCTTCTGCCCGGATAGGATGAAGACTACTGCCGGTCTGGATGTCCTCTTGTGCCCGGATAGGATGAAGACTTCTGCCGGTTTGGATGTCCTCTTCTGCCCCATCGGATGAAGACTTTGGCCCGGCTGGGTGAAGACGACTCATGGTAGGGAGATCTTCAAGGGGTTAGTATTAGGTTTTTTTAAGGGAGGTTTGGGTGGGTTAGAGTAGGGGTATGTGGGTGGTGGGTTTTAATGTTGGGGGGGTTGTATTTTTTTTTACAGGCAAAAGAGCTGATTACTTTGGGGCATGCCCCACAAAAAGCCTTTTTAAGGGCTGGTAAAAGAGCTGATTACCTTGTAATGTAGAATAGGGTAGGGAATTTTATTATTTTTTTATTTTTTTATTTTATTAGGGGGCTTAGATTAGGTGTAATTAGTTTAAAATTCTTGTAATATCTTTTTTATTTTCTGTAATTTAGTGTTTTTTTTGTAATTTAGTTTAGTTTATTTAATTGTATTTAATTGTAGGTATTGGTAGCTAATTTATTTAATTTATTTAATGATAGTGTAGTGCTAGGTTTAATTGCAACTTAGGTTAGGATTTATTTTGCAGGTAATTTTGTAATTATTTTAACTAGGTAGCTATTAAATAGTTAATGACTATTTAATAGCTATTGTACCTAGTTAAAATACAGGGAGTGCAGAATTATTAGGCAAGTTGTATTTTTGAGGATTAATTTTATTATTGAACAACAACCATGTTCTCAATGAACCCAAAAAACTCATTAATATCAAAGCTGAATAGTTTTGGAAGTTGTTTTTAGTTTGTTTTTAGTTATAGCTATTTTAGGGGGATATATGTGCGTGCAGGTGACTATTACTGTGCATAATTATTAGGCAACTTAACAAAAAACAAATATATACCCATTTCAATTATTTATTTTTACCAGTGAAACCAATATAACATCTCAACATTCACAAATATACATTTCTGACATTCAAAAACAAAACAAAAACAAATCAGTGACCAATATAGCCACCTTTCTGTGCAAGGACACTCAAAAGCCTGCCATCCATGGATTCTGTCAGTGTTTTGATCTGTTCACCATCAACATTGCGTGCAGCAGCAACCATAGCCTCCCAGACACTGTTCAGAGAGGTGTACTGTTTTCCCTCCTTGTAAATCTCACATTTGATGATGGACCACAGGTTCTCAATGGGGTTCAGATCAGGTGAACAAGGAGGCCATGTCATTAGATTTTCTTCTTTTATACCCTTTCTTGCCAGCCACGCTGTGGAGTACTTGGACGCGTGTGATGGAGCATTGTGCTGCATGAAAATCATGTTTTTCTTGAAGGATGCAGACTTCTTCCTGTACCACTGCTTGAAGAAGGTGTCTTCCAGAAACTGGCAGTAGGACTGGTAGTTGAGCTTGACTCCATCCTCAACCCGAAAAGGCCCCACAAGCTCATCTTTGATGATACCAGACCAAACCAGTACTCCACCTCCACCTTGCTGGCGTCTGAGTCGGACTGGAGCTCTCTGCCCTTTACCAATCCAGCCACGGGCCCATCCATCTGGCCCATCAAGACTCACTCTCATTTCATCAGTCCATAAAACCTTAGAAAAATCAGTCTTGAGATATTTCTTGGCCCAGTCTTGACATTTCAGCTTGTGTGTCTTGTTCAGTGGTGGTCGTCTTTCAGCCTTTCTCACCTTGGCCATGTCTCTGAGTATTGCACACCTTGTGCTTTTGGGCACTCCAGTGATGTTGCAGCTCTGAAATATGGCCAAACTGGTGGCAAGTGGCATCTTGGCAGCTGCACGCTTGACTTTTCTCAGTTCATGGGCAGTTATTTTGCGCCTTGGTTTTTCCACACGCTTCTTGCGACCCTGTTGACTATTTTGAATGAAACGCTTTATTGTTCGATGATCACGCTTCAGAAGCTTTGCAATTTTAAGAGTGCTGCATCCCTCTGCAAGATATCTCACTATTTTTGACTTTTCTGAGCCTGTCAAGTCCTTCTTTTGACCCATTTTGCCAAAGGAAAGGAAGTTGCCTAATAATTATGCACACCTGATATAGGGTGTTGATGTCATTAGACCACACCCCTTCTCATTATAGAGATGCACATCACCTAATATGCTAAAGAGGCAACATGCATAAAGAGGATGATGTGGTCAAAATACTCATTTGCCTAATAATTCTGCACTCCCTGTATATACAAAGTTGCCTGTAAAATAAAAATAAATCCTAAAATAGGTACAATATAATTATTAGTTATATTGTAGCTATATTAGGGTTAATTTTATAGGTAAGTATTTAGTTTTAAATAGGATTAATTTAGTTAATAAGAGTAATATTATTTAGATTTATTTAATTAATATTTAAGTTAGGGGGGTGTTAGGGATAGTGTTAGACTTAGGTTTAGGGGTTAATAATTTTATTATAGTGGTGGCGGTGTAGGGGGGGGCAGGATAGGGGTTAATAAATTTATTATAGGTGGCGGCGATATGGGGGGGCAGGATAGGGGTTAATAGGTATTATTTAGGTGGCGGCGGGGTCCGGGAGTGGTGGTTTAGGGGTTAACATATTTATTATAATTGCGGCTTGGTTTAGGAGCGGCATTTAGGGGTTAACATATTTATTATAGTGTCAGGCGGGGTCTGGGAGCAGCGGTTTAGGGGGTAATAACTTTATTTAGTTGCGGCGGTGTAGGGGGCGGCAGATTAGGGGTTAATATTTATAATGTAGGTTACGGTGGGGTCCGGGAGCGGCAGTTTAGGGGGTAATAACTTTATTTAGTTGCGGCGGTGTGGGGGGGCAGATTAGTGGTGTTTAGACTCGGGGTACATGTTAGGTGCAGACGTTTCCCATAGGAATCAATGGGATATCGGGCAGCAGCGAACATGAGCTTTCGCTATGTTCAGACTCCCATTGATTCCTATGGGATCCACCGCCTCCAGGGCGGCGGATTGAAATCCAGGTACGTGGCCCAGAATAGTGGCGAGCGTACCTGGTAGTAGTTTGATAACTACCAAAAGTAGTCAGATTGTGACGAACTTGCATTCAGAATATCTGGAGTGATGTAAGCATCGATCTGTGTCGGACTGAGTCCGGCGGATCGAAGCTTATGTCACTATTTTCTACTTTTGCCGGCAGTAGGGGTTGATAACTAAGGCGAATCAGACTCGCCACAAATACGCTGTGGAATTCCAGCGTATTTGCGGTTAACGGCCTGATAACTAGAGACCCTAGTGTCTCTATAACTGTTTATTTCTGTTGGTTTCCTAAAATTGATCACAGCTATGAAATTCCTATGATCACAGTATAGGATCAAGTCTAGGAATTCAATACTGGTTTTGGAGTAAGTTCCAGTGAATTTCAAGTTTAACTCATTCTTATTAATATTTTTTTTAAGTATTGGCTACACCAAGCATAAGAATACTTGTATGTCCTTCCCCTGATTGGGTGGGTTTAAGAAGGGGTACACGGATCACCTGTTTTATCTAGACCCAGCGTGGCGTGTCCTGAGGTCACAGGTCAGTAGTCACTCATGGGATCGAGAGACATAAGTTAGCGGCACTCTGTGATGAGGATTCCTCTCTTGGTGGACACTTTTGGTACACATGCTGGTGCTCTGATACTACAGGCTTGATTTTATACACATTATAGTAAGTGTGTTTTTAATGTGCGCATTTGCTTGTTGTTAATAAACTACACATGTGTTTCTACTGGATGGAATAAAATATTTTGAAGAAGTTTCAGTGTGTCTGGAATAATTGTACATATGGAATGTCTTTTAGAGTAGCCTGAATTATGCATTTTACTGGTCCTAAACTGTATTACACCAAGGACCCTTTTTTTATTCTTTTTGAGGTACAAGTTTCTAAAATGACATTTGCCCACAACGGTTTACATATTTGTGTTTTTGTAGGTATAGATATAAAAATATATATATAGGAATTTCTATTTAAAAAATCCTTAGAATAAAGTCCCCTATGTGAAGAACATTGGAATGTGAAATATGTACACACAGTAATTTCTTAAATATAAAAATTGCTGAAATATGATTATTAATGTTTTCAACTACTTGACTATAAAGGGCTCCAATGCACTTTATATATATATATATATATATATATATATATATATATATATATGTGTGTGTGTGTGTGTGTGTGTTTATATATACAGCACCGGTTAGTAAGCCCTACACTGCTTAACCCCTAAACCACCATTACAGGTATACCTCACTTTACAGCGCTTCACTTTACAGCGCTTCGCTAATACAGCGCTTTGTCGAGCTGAAGTTCAACCTCCAAAGATTTTTAAACAGTGCTGTAATCATTGTGAGATTGCGAGAAAAGGGACTGTCACCATTTTGTTATGCACAGTTCACTCTGTTTACAGCATTATAGTGCAATCTGTGTCTCAGTGGTATAGTCTGACAAATTTTACTACAGTCATTGTCACTATTTTACAGGTACAGTATTTATTAAATACTTTGCTGTGCTAGTTTAAACTAAATGCAGCACTATTGCACTCCTAATATTTCTTAGTTCAAACATGTTTTCAAGTTTTTAAACACACTGGCAAGTGAAAAGAAAGCTAAAACTGCCTTGTTTCACTTTATGGCGGTGTTCACTTTACAGCGGGGCTCCGGTCCCTAACCCGCTGTATGAGCGGGGTATACCTGTACTTTGATTACAATAACCACCTACTCTATAAACCCCCAAACCACCAGTAATCCATTAAATACACACAGTAATTTCTTAAATATAAAAATTGCTGAAATATGATTATTCATGTTTTCAACTACTTGACTATAAAGGGTTCCAATGCACTTTATATATATATATATATATATATATATATATATATATATATATATATATATATATATATATATGAAGTAAGTGAGTTGAATCCAGCACCATAGGTTTTAGTAAAGTTTCTTTCCCACCTGTGTGCACGTTACCAAGGAGTATCAGCCAAACTCCAGTGTATACAGTCCATGTAGAAAACAAGGTAACAGCACCACAGCACACAATCTTCTTTTAAAGGTGAAAAATCTTTATTTGAGGTTTAGCAACCAGTAACCAGGGGTTTATTGCTGTGGGGGTTGAGGTTTATGGTTTAATAGTGTATGGGGTTAATAGCGATGGGGCATTACAAATTAAAGGTTAATAGTGTAGTGTGGTAGTTTGCAATGTGGTGGATTAAAGGCTAGTAGTGTAGTGAAGATAAAAGAGTAGCTTGGTGTGGCAGTTTAGGGGTCAGTAGAGTAAGGTGTTTTATTGGTTACTAAAAAAGTGTGCGCAAGAGAGCACCAAACTGCTCCAACCCTATAGTCCCTAACGTATAGGGAAAAAAGATAATGTCAGAGAACAATGTGTATGGAGAAGTGCTAGAAAGCTAAAGGCGCAACAGTGAATCACAAAGACAGGTATATAAACTGGCTATGCCAAAAATTTAATAAAACAATTAAATAGAGTACATAAATGTAAAGATGTAAAAATCGGACGTCTCCGATAACAAATAAAAAAATAAAACTAAGTGCTGTTGCCACTAAAGATAGATGAAGTCTCTGAAATAGTACTGCAATTGGTGGTACAGGGGCACCTCAAACATAAAGAAAGTCTCAACAGGCGAGATCCATATAAGGGTAAGATTAGTACGTATTTCCTTCTTCCCATAGGTGATCTAGAGTTCGACCGGCTTGTCAAATAACACCTCTGTGAGGCGCGTGGCTCGTGACGTCGAGCATGTAGTATAGTGGCCGCTATATTATAGAATTGTAGAATTAACCAGGTCTCCGCTCTTAGTGCAAATAAGCATGCAGGATTATACTTGTTATACAGCAACTTCGTAGGAACTTGTAGCTTATTTTAGTTCCAGTTTCTTCTTGCTGTCAATGGGCTCTGTGTATTCGATATCCAAACAGATTTATTCAGGAAAACAGTGTCCTTCTCAGCACAATCTTAAAGCTCTTATGTGGATAACATAAAACACACAGACAGCAAGTACTTGGACATTCTAGATGATCAGGTGCATCCTATGGTCCAAATGTTGTTTCCCAACAAGGATACCATATACACATCCAAAACAGTTTAGTCTTAGTTTGAGGAGCACCAAGATGAACTCCAACATCTGCCCTTGCCAGCTCAATCACCTTACTTGAATATCATCAAACCACGGTGGACAGTTTTAGAGAGCACAGTGAAAAACAGATTCCCTCCTCCAACATCTCTGAAGCATTTGCAGATGTTCTGATAGAAGAATGGTACAACATTCCACGTAATATTATTCAAAAGTTGAATAAATCTATTCCAAGAAAGTTAGAAGTTATATTAAAGGCAAATAGTGGTTTAACACTTTATTAATAAAGAAAGAAATACTGTATCATATGGGGATATATATATATATATATATATATATATATATATATATATATAATATGTATGTGTATGTATATGTGTGTATATATATATACAGTATATATGTTGTAACATAAGTTTCAATTTAAAGTCATATGTATACAAAAAATACTAAATACATATATTACATTAAAGGAAAAAAAAATAACAACAAATGTAAAACTAAAAGAAGTCTCCCTTATAAATCATTCTCATTATTTTTACAGATGCAAAAACCTGTATAACATGCCCAGAAGATCAATGGGCAAATTATAAGAGAACTATGTGCATCCTAAAGACAGTGGAATTCCTTTCATTTGAGGATACATTAGGGAAAGTCCTCAGTTCAGTCTCCATCTTCTCCTGTATTGTCACTGTTGTTGTTTTTGGGATTTTCATAAAGCATCACACAACTCCTGTAGTAAAAGCCAACAACCAGAACCTCAGCTACACCCTCCTCCTCTCCCTCATCTTGTCCTTCCTCTGCTCCTTATTGTTCATTGGTAGTCCTGTGGAAATGACCTGCCTACTCAGACAAGCTGCCTTTGGAATAATTTTTGCTGTTTCTATATCTTCTGTGTTGGCAAAATCAGTCACTGTTGCCATCGCATTCAATGCCACCAAACCTGACAGCAAGATAAAGAAGTGGGTGGGATCCAGAGTGTCCATCTGTGTGGCAATTGGCTGCTCTCAAGGGCAGGTTGTGATCTGCACGCTGTGGTTGGCTCTTTACCCACCATATCCAGACTTTGACACTCGGTCTTACATTGGGAAAATAATATTACAGTGTAACGAGGGTTCTATAACTGCATTCTATCTTGTGATAGGTTACATAGGATTCCTTTCTACAGTCAGTTTCATTGTGGCTTTCCTGGTTAGGAAGCTACCTGCCAATTTCAATGAGGCCCAGATGATCACATTCAGCATGCTGGTGTTCTGCAGTGTTTGGATCTCTTTCATCCCAGCGTACCTGAGCACCAAGGGCAAATATGTGGTAGCTGTGGAGATATTTGCAATCCTTGCTTCTAGTTCAGGACTACTGATCTGTATATTCATTCCCAAGTGCTACATTATATTATTTAAGCCTGAACTGAACACCAGGGTACATGTGCTAAGTAAACATTGATTTGTAGATCTATTTTACAACTGCAATAGTTGACATATACTTTTGTCATCTATATTTTGTATGTTAATATGAAGACAAATGTTTGCAATGTTTTGACATTGAAATGTTTATTAAGTAGTAAAATAGTAGTAAATAGAATCATTTTCTGTTAACTATCATATTTACATTGAGCAGCAATTAGTATTGAGTAAACATATTTATCCTTTTTATTAAAGCAATCACTGCCTAATCTTGTTGTTCTTACCTTTTTATTTATATATTGTCATGTGACCATCACAGTCCAGCATAGAAGATATTACATTTCTTGTAACCTTAACTTAGAAGTCTTCTCAGAAAACAGACACACATATTTATATCCTAAGTAAAAGGAAACAGTGTGTAACTGTAAAACGCGTCACTGTTTTTATGTATTTTTAAAAAAGAAACATCACTTTTTATTATACTATTTTTGCACCTTTGATGGGTTTTGGTACTGATGCAGTTAGACTGACGTTATACCGAACTTTTGTATCCAGTCTCTGCAGTCCGCCACAGGATCCATACCTACTACCAGGTTCCTGAGACGGGAGGCGAGTTAGCTAGATTACTCTAGAATGTCTGGCCTGCAAGTTTAGAACTTTGATGTGCTCCACTAAATGTGAATGAGTGAATTTTCATTCATGAAAATTGTATTTGTTTTATAAGACTGTACTACGCTATGTGGCGCCTTCTCCAATTTGACTTATAATATTTATATCCTGTTGCAGAGTTCGTGTAGTATGTTGTTGCTCTTCACTTCCTCCATATTGCTTCAAATACAATGCTCGCAGACATATAATGTGGTTACCCAGGTTCTTCACCAAGTGCAACAGTAAACACTTTAACCTCTTAATGACCAGCAACATACCCTGTACGTTGCTGGTCTTTGAATGAGGATTGTTTTTTTTAAGGCACGGTCTCACCACCACCAGCGAGAACACACTATTCTAGGCGTTTGCAGCCAGAAGGGAGGTCACAAGGGTCTCTCGGAAAGACCCTTGTTACTATGACCTGAAAAACCCTTATTGACCAGCAAGGTTCAGGGTATGTCATGGTCTTTGCGGTTAAAGAGACATAAAACACAACATTTTTCTTTCATGATTCAGATAGAGCATACCATTTTTAACAACTTTCCATTTAACTTCTATTATTTAATTTTCTTACTTCTCTTGTTATGCTTTGCTGAAAGGTTTATCTAGGAAAGCTCAAGAGCAGCAAAGAACCTAGGTTCTAGCTGCTGATTGATGCCTGCATATGTATGCCGATAGTCATTGGCTCACCCATGTGTTCAGTCAGCAACAAGTGGTTCATTGCTGATCCTTTAACAAAGCAAACCAAGAGAATAAAGACAATTGATAATATGAGTACATTAAAAAGTTGCTTAAAATGGCATGCTCTATCTGAATCATGAAAGAAAAAAAATTGGGTTTCAAATACCTTTAACCCCTTAGTCACCAGACCATTTTTCAATTTTCTTACCGTTAGGTACCAGGGCCATTTTTAAATTTTGGCATTGTTTTTGTTTAGCTGTAATTTTCCTCTTACTTATTTACTCTACCCACACATGTTATGTACTGTTTTTTCTCACCATTAAATGGACTTTCTACAGATACCATTATTTTCATCATATCATAACAAAATTATAAAATATGATGAAAAAAATGAAAACACACTTTTTATAACTTTGACCACCAAAATCTGTTATACATCTACAACCACCAAAAAAACAAAAAACATGCTAAATAGTTTCTAAATTTTGTCCTGAGTTTAGAAATGCCCAATGTCTACATGTTCTTTGCTGTTTTTGCAAGCTATAGGGCAATAACTACTAGAAGCACTTTGCTATTTCCAAACCATTTTTTTCAAAATTAGCGAAAGTTACATTGTAACACTGATATCTGTCAGGAATCCCTGAATAACCTTTCATATGTATATATTTTATTTTAGTAGACAACCCAAAACAAGTATTGACACACGTCCATTTTGGTATTTTTCGTGCAACCATTTAATCGCCAAATGCGATCCAATAAAAAAAATTGTTAACTTTTCACAAACTTTAGGTTTCTCACTGAAATAATTTGCAATTATGGCACAAATAGTTGTACATGCTTATCTGGAATCCCCTTTGTTCAGTAATAGCAGACATATATGGCTTTGGTGTCTTTTTTGGTAATTAGAAGTCCTCTAAATGCAGCTGCCCACCACACTTGTATTATGCTCAGCAGTGAAGGGGTTAATTAGGTAGCTTGTAGGGTTAATTTTAGCTTTAGTGTAGAGATCAGCCTTCCACCTGACACATCCAATCCCCTGATCCCTACCTGACCCCTCTCAAACAGCTCTCTTCCCTCCCCCACCCCCCAAAGGTCACCCCCATCCTAACTACTGGCAAAAAGTCTGCCAGTACTAAAATAAAAGGCTTTTTTTTTACTTTTTTTTTAACTTTTTTTTATCTATATAGTTTCTTCAGTGTAGGATCCTCCCTTACCTCCCAACCTCCCTGTTCCCCCCAAACAGCTCTCTAATCCTCCCCCCTCTACTTATTTGCGGCCATCTTAGGTACTGGAAGCTGTCTGCCTGTACCCAGTTTGCAGTAAAATTGGGCTTCATTTTTATAAAAAATTTAATAAAATATTTTTTTCATGGTGTAACTGCCCCCCTCAATACCCTACCTCCCCCCCCTCCCAGATCCCAACTCTTATTTTCCTCTCCCTATTTTCCACTCACTAACATTTTTCCATAGCATAGAGTTCCCGCGCTCTCTCCCACTCCTGCCCGCTCCAGCCCTCTCCCGGACCTCTGATGGAGCTCTCAAGCCTCCTCCCACCCTCTTCCTGCCCCTTCCAGTTTATCAGCTGTTTTTTATCCAAATATGATTTCACTGCATTAGCAGTGTGCTTGGGATCATTACTGAGTTGCTGTGCCTATGGCTCTTATCTGCCTACAACATCTATGCTTCTATGTTTCTATCATTCTGAAAAATAAAACCATTCCCAATCAGGCGCTTTCCTGTAGGAATGGCATGATTAATTAAAACCTGTCTGTACTTTATCACCAACACTACTGGCAGAAATGCAGCCCCAAGACAGACCCTCCACCATGTTTCACTGAGGGCCGCAAGCACTAATTCTTCCATCTCTCTCAAACTCTTCTCACATATTGTAGACGAATGGACCCAAAAATTCCAAACTTGGATTTGTCACTCCATATTACTCTTTTCCACTGAATTGCATTCCAATTTTTGTGAGCTTTAGCATACCTTTTCACCCTGTTCCCATTCTGAAAAAGTTGTTTCTTGTCTGCTACCCCCACAGAAAGACAATTCCTGATCAAGCTTCTTCAGACTTAGCAAGGCCAACTTGGAATCCCAATGAAGATGCCAGATGCTGAGACAGGTCCTTGCTTGACTTCTTCCTCTCTCTCAAAGAAGAAACTGAGAAACCTCTCATCAGATTTTGAAAGTTTTCTTTGCCTTCTAGCCCTTTTTTATGTCCTTGATCTCTCCTCAGTCATATGAATACCACATCTTAAGTATCCATTTAGTTTGCTGATTTCCCTTTGAGAGTGGCCTTGCTGATGCAAAAGTATTATTTTCTTTCTATAAATTTCTATGAACTTTGACATTTTAACTGGAATGATGTGATTGAAAGTTGGTCTTATTAGCAAGCTTTCAATGATGTATACTCATACCACATGTGTTTGTAATGCTAAAACATGTCTTGCACAAACCTAGTGAAATAGACCTTTTTCACAGCAGTCATTTTGACATGAAATAGTAGGACACATACAGGTGCAATGACATTAATTAGGGTCCCATTCCATTTAGGTTTTCAAGAGCCAGGTTCTTGCTATTGCTCAAGTCTAAAGGAAGGCCGCACTAAATATTTGCCACTTTAGCCAGTAGAAGTTGTTTATTCTGGGGGTTTTTTTTACGTTTTTTAATACTGCATGCAAATATCCTGTATTTTCTGGTTGTATTCTAATAAAGAGACTGAGGAATTTAAAAAGTAATACAACATTTTCCTCTATTCAATGTATTTTTTGTAAAATTTACATCTACTGCATATCTATATCTGTCTGTCTATCTATAGGTATAGGTATCAATATATGCTGATGTGTATAGAAATATATATTTAAAAATAAATCTAATATTTTCTTTTATTTGAAGAACACTGGAAAGTAAAATATTTACAGTGTGTGTGTATATATATATATATATATATATATATATATATATATATATATAAAAACACATATAAATATATACTTTGGAGCCCTTTCCACTCACAATACCTCAAAAAAATATTCAATTTTAATATTTAATAATGTGTTTTACAGTATTTTTTTCTGTAAATATTTTACATTCCAAAGTTCTTCAAATAAAAGAAAATTATATTATTTATTATATTATTATTTTTAAAAATATATTTCTATATACATGTGTATATATACATACACAAATACCTTGTCATATACCATACCTTTTAACCCTTATAACTTTTTTATTTATTTATTTATGTGAACATTTTGTTATTAGATATTGTATGAGTGTGACAATTTATTTTATTGTATGTATGTGTTTAATGCAACTTTTTTTCTCTCTATCCCTTTAAGCAAGGTCTTTGGACCTATTGGACTACCGTGCAGGTAAATTAAAGTTAAATTTAGGACTTTCTTCAACTTAGAATGTAAGGGTCATAAAAGTTGAGGGAGAATTCTCTTACCCAGATGGGTTGGTTTTAGGGACCTGGATTAGGTTTTCCATGTACTGTATATAGTGGGGGAAATTACAGAAAAAATGTCATTTGCTGAAGATGCTTGAGTCACCCAGGATCTAAATCTGTATTATCCTTGAGTGGGAAAATAAATACATTTGCTGAGTAGATTGTATAATCTTTCTGTGGTATATTTGTCTGTACTTGTTTAATCACTGTGACCATTTTTTTGTCATAATAAATATTGCTTATTATAGTTTTGGCTTTTGTCACATTACTGAAGAGACTGGAAATAACACTGCTGTGTTTTTTTAAACAGATTTTTAGTTTTAGTTTAGATTTAGTTTAAAAAAGTGTTTTGTTAACCCTTTCATTCTCACATCTCAGTCACAGCCTCTCCTTCAGCAGGGGAGGTAGTTGGGATATATATGCATATGGCTGAATAGGACATAATAAAAAACAAAATGCTCTCTTTCATTCCCGTGTGTTATATGTACATAACCTATTTCTAAAGGGTTAAACATATAGAAATGTCCAGATTGAAATGTGCAAGAGAGCATTTCCTTTTTATATAGATTTTTTTTTTTTTTTTGTATTTTACTTCCACTAGCAAATGCTTGTATTAAAATGTTTCACTTTCTTACAGCAGCCTTTATTTCCCCTATTTTCTTGCATTACAACTAGGAATTAAAATGGATTTTTTGGGGGTTTGTATAATTTGATTTACACAACATGCTTAGAACTTCAAAGATGCAAAATATTTGTTATTGTGATAAAAACAAGAAATAAGACAAAAAAAAAAAAAAAACAGAAAACTTGAGTGTGCATAACTATTCACCAACCAAAAGTCAATACTTTGTAGAGCCACATTTTGCAGCAATTACAGCTGCAAGTCTCTTGGGGTTCATCTCTATAAACTTGGCACCATCTAGCCACTGGGATTTTTGCCCATTGTTCCAGGCAAAACTGCTCCTGCTCCAAGTTGGATATGTCCAACTGGTGTACAGCAATCTTTAACTTATAACAATAAAACAATAGTAATTTACAAGAAAGTGCACTTATTATTAAAGGATATAGTCTGTTAGACTGGTTTCTGTTGTTGAGTTTATCTTGGGAAAATGTCCCTTTAAGGAAATGTTCCTTTAAGACCTTCATTTTTTCCACACCAGAATCCTCAAAATGTAGGGAGAGAGGTAGAAACATTAGTGACATTCTGTGATTAAATATATATATGTGAATACTATAGGACCATACTCACACATGTGAGAACTAATGACTGAGCTATTAGTTGTATTTGCTCAATATTATCCCACTCCACTGGCAGGATAGATTACAGGAGGATCCAGGTATATATGTATTTAAAACATATATAAAATCATCAGATATAGGTCATTACAAAAGCAATAGGTAAGATTGAGTGTAGTGGACAGCGCCAAAAATGTACTTTCTCAAATTCTAATAAAAACGGCCGCCCAATACGGTCATTTTAAATCAAGAGGGAGAATGGTAGGAGCGCCACAGAAAGGCTTTAGTACATAAATAATAAAATATGGATTTAGCGATCAGGTGTGAGACTGATTATGGAAGCAAGGTCAAATAACAGTGAATTGGGTAAGATAAAGTGGAGGATTGGGAATGTAATTTCAACCAAACCAATAAATTAAGGTTTGGCTAGTAGTAAAATGATTTACATAACATGGGTGTAAATCTTAGCGAAATAGTTAAAACAGAGTAGATGGAATTGGTTATGAAATGACTCAGAAAGAGTATATGATAGATCTATTTGTTTCAATTTTTACTGTAAGATGACAGAGTAATCAAAAACACAATTTGATTGAATAAAAACACAATAGAAACAAATTAGAAAAATGAACACAATGCGAATAATACCAAAATAATAAGCCCAGTTTCAAATGATAAGCATAAACTGCAAGGCTGATTTGCCAGTACACCAAGTGGAGATGGAGGAATAGTGCTAAGAAGTCTATGGCCTCTATTTAACAGACCTGATCCAACATTTTGCAGACCTGATCCAACAGTGTGGATCAGGTCCGCCAGACCTCGCTGAATACGGAGATCAAAACGCTCAGCGTATTCAGCATTGCACCAGCATCTCACAAGAGCTGCTGGTGCAATGCTGCCCCCTGCAGAATCGCGACCAATTGGCTGCCAGCAGGGAGGTGTCAATCAACCCGATCGTACTCAATCGGGTTGAATTCCGGCGATGTCTGTCCGTCTGCTCAGAGCAGGTGGACAGGTTATGGAGCAGCAGTCTTTGTGACCACTACTTCATAACTGCTGTTTCTTGATTTTAGAAACCCAGAGATACATTTTTGCAACTGGGAAATAGAAAAAATCATTGATTGGACACCCAGTACACTTCTTTCTCCTTAGGCCTTTTTATAAGAGGGTCCAGGACCCTCAAACAAAACACCAGCAGGAAAGAGGACATATGGCATCCTTTTGAACAATAGAGTACAGGTACAGCATTGATTTTAGAAACCCAGAGATAATTTTTGGCAAATGGGAAATAGAAAAAAACATTGATTGGACACTCAGTACACTTCTTTCTCCTTAGGCCTTTTTATAAGAGGGTCCAGGACCCTCAAACAAAACACCAGCAGGAAAGAGGACATATGGCATCCTTTTGAACAATAGAGTACAGGTACAGCATTCATTTTAGAAACCCAGATATAATTTTTGGCAAATGAGAAATAGAAAAAAACATTGATTGGACACCCAGTACACTTCTTTCTCCTTAGGCCTTTTTATAAGAGGGTCCAGGACCCTCAAACAAAACACCAGCAGGAAAGAGGACATGTGGCATCCTTTTGAACAATAGACTACAGGTAAGGCATTGATTTTACAAACCCTGAGATAATTTTAATGAGACGCGAAATAGAAAAAAACATTGATTGGACACCCAGTACACTTCTTTCTCCTTAGGCCTTTTTATAAGAGGGTCCAGGACCCTCAAACAAAACACCAGCAGGAAAGAGGACATATGGCATCCTTTTGAACAATAGAGTACAGTTAAAGCATTGATTTTAGAAACCCGGAGATAATTTGTTGCAACCGGGAATTTGAATAAAAAAAATGATTTGATGGACACCCAGTACACTTCTTTCTCCTTAGGCCTTTTTATAAGAGGGTCCAGGACCCTCAAACAAAACACCAGCAGGAAAGAGGACATATGGCATCCTTTTGAACAATAGAGTACAGGTACAGCATTGATTTTAGAAACCCAGAGATAATTTTTGGCAAATGGGAAATAGAAAAAAACATTGATTGGACACTCAGTACACTTCTTTCTCCTTAGGCCTTTTTATAAGAGGGTCCAGGACCCTCAAACAAAACACCAGCAGGAAAGAGGACATATGGCATCCTTTTGAACAATAGAGTACAGGTACAGCATTGATTTTAGAAATCCAGAGATACATTTTTGCAACTGGGAAATAGAAAAAAACATTGATTGGACACCCAGTACACTTCTTTCTCCTTAGGCCTTTTTATAAGAGGGTCCAGGACCCTTAAACAAAACACCAGCAGGAAAGAGGACATATGGCAACCTTTTGAACAATAGAGTACAGGTAAGGCAATTATTTTACAAACCCTGAGATAATTTTAATGAGTCGCGAAATAGAAAAAAACATTGATTGGACACCCAGTACACTTCTTTATACTTAGGCCTTTTTATAAGCGGGTCCAGGAACCTCAACCGAAAAAACAGCAGGAAAGAGGACATATGGCATTCTTTTGAACAATAGAGTACAGGTAAAGCATTGATTTTAGAAACCCGGAGATAATTTGTTGCAACCAGGAAATTGAACCTAAAAAAAGATTGGACACCCATGACACTTCTTTCTACTTCATCCTTTTTATAAGAGAGTCCAGGACCCTCATATGAAACAACAGCAGTAATGAGGACATATGGCATCCTTTTGAACAATAGAGTACAGGTACGGCATTGATTTTAGAAATCCAGAGATAATTGTTTGGAAACGTGAAATTGCCCAAAAAAACATGCTTGGACACCCACTACAGGTCGTTCTCCTTCAGCATTTTTATAAGAGGGTCCAGCACCCTCAATAGAAACAACTGCAGGAAACACCACATATGCCATCCTTTTGCACAATCGAGTACAGGTATGGCATCCATTTTAGAAACCCGGAGATAATTGAGAGGAACCGGGAACATTTTTCAAAAAATTTGCTGGGGCACCCATTACAGGTCGTTCTCCTTCAGCCTTTTTATACCATGGGCCGCGACCCGCAACAGGCACAACAGCATGAAACACCACATATGCCACCCTTTTGCACAATAGAGTACAGGTATGGCATAGATGGAACCCAGAGATAATTTAGAGCAACCAAGAGATGGATAAAGATGTTTGGTCGGTCCTCCTACTTCACATTTGGGGCACTGCGCGTGCAATTTAATTGTCCACCAGATATGAGTGGTGTGTTAAGTTGTACTATTTTTAACAGTTTAATCACTGTTATATGCCTAATTTTTTTTATTTGAGTTTTGTACCCACAGAACAGCAGCAGAGGCCAGAAAAATTAGGAATGTACAAATGACTGAAAAATTTGGGTATTGTTGTAGAAACTGCTGTAGCAGCGGACAGAAAAATTGATGTTTGTAAAACATTTAGAAAGTGCCCTAAAAGCTTGTGGCTTGAACACTAGTTGTTGGCGGATAAGTCAAGCAAGTCATCCGGCTTTATTTTTTATTTATTTTTTAAATTAAACTTGGAATGTATTTATTTAGCCTATTGGCGAGAATCTTAGCTAAGAATTTCATATCAGTATTTATGAGTGAAATTGGTCTAAAGTTCTCTGGGCATGTGGGTGGTTTCCCTGGCTTGGGGATAACTGTGATGTGGGCTTCTAATAATGTTTTATATAGTATGGGGTTGTCCCTTAAACTATTAAAGAGATTAAGAAGGTGAGGGGAAAGGATGTCTTTAAATGTTTTATAATATTTGGAAGAAAAGTCGGGACCAGGGCTTTTACCTGAAGGGGAGTTTTTGATAGCCTGATGTAGCTCCTCTAGTGAAATGGGGGATTCTAAATGTTTCTTTGCTTCTTTATTTAGAGTAGGGAGTTTGAGATCTTGGAAGTATCTGTCTGTGTCAGTCGGGTTGTCTGAGTATTTGATACCATAAAGTGAGCTAAAGTAATCCCGGAAGATGGAAGCTGTGGTTTTACTGTCGTGGGTGAGTTGCCCGTCCTTTGTTTTTAAGGAGTGAATGTATGCTGACAGCTGTTTTCTGCGAAGTTGTCTTGCTAGTATTTTTCTGGGTTTGTTGCCACCCTCATAGTAATATTGCTTAAGATATAAGGCATTGTGTTGATGTACCTCAACTAGGAAGTGTTTAAGATCTTTTCTTGCCCCTATCAGTGCTTGTGTGATGGATGTATCATTAGGATTAATTTTATGATTTTTTTCGAGGGAGTCGATTTTAGCTAAAAGGTTGGTGTGGAGTTCCCTAGATTGTTTAGAGATTCTGGCTCTGTGTTTAATAAATAATCCTCTTAATACAGATTTATGAGCTTCCCTTTCTACAAAGGGAGTCGAGGCAGTGTTAGTGTTGGCTAAAAAATATTCTGATAGATTTTTCCCCACGTCTTCTAGAATCAGTGGGTTCTCCAATAGGGTGTCATCTAGCCTCCATGTTTTAGTCGTGATTGGGAGACCCGGCCAAGTAAATGAACAAGTGACCGGGGCATGGTCTGACCAAGAGATATTTCCTATTTTGCATTGGTCTATGAGGGTGAGGCCATTAGTATCTGTGAATATATAGTCTATCCTTGTGTAACAATTATGGGGAGAGGAGTAGAAGGTGTAATCTTTCGTGTTAGGGTGCATGATTCTTCAAGTATCCTGGAGTGTGAGACTGCACAGGGAGTTTTTCACTGATCGAAGTACCGATTTGGGTACATTGGACAAACCTCTAGAAGCATCTACCGTAGGATCAAATGAAATATTAAAATCCCCTGCCAGGAATATTACTCCTTTGGCATGATCTAGTAGCAAGTTTGAGATTTTCTTAAAGAAACTGTTTTGATTGTGGTTAGGGGCATAGACATTTAATAGAGTAATTTGTTGCCCCAAAGAGGGAGCCTAACAGTAGTACATATCGGCCCTCTGGGTCTTTAAGGTTCTGTGTTACTTTTATTGGTAAGGTTTTATGGATCAGGATTCCCACCCTGTTTTTCTTATTTGGGCTCGAAGTGAAGCAGGATGTAGTATAGTGTTGAGGGGACCATTGGGGTTCCCTACCTTTTTTGAAATGCGTTTCCTGGATCATCAGAATTTGACTGCTGAGTTTATTCAATTCTCTAAGAACTAAAGACCTCTTGCCTGGGCTATTAAGGCCTTTTACATTTATTGACGTCATCTGGAAGGACTGGTCTTTAAACCTAGTGAATCTAGAAGGCATATTTCTTTGCAATGTGGTGGGATGTAGGGAAAAAAAAAGGAAAGGGAGAGAAAAAGAAGTTTATAGAGCAGTTAAAAGAAAGAAAATAACAGTCTAATAGTTGTAAGCAGCGATTTTCAGTAAGCTTTCTGTTTGTGATGAAGTCACACAAAGTTGGTTACTTAGTAACAGGTAACCTAAAACAGGGGGAAGTATCTCCATAACCGGATCATTGAAATATAACTATAGAAATCTTACACTACTCAGGGACATGGGAGGGTAAGTGGTGTTGAGGTGGATGGAGGAGGGGAGCATAGTGATCTTGCAAGGTTCACGGTGGGGAGGATCGGTGAGCAAGAGATGTTAGAGGATTGCCTTTAAGCTAAAGTGTGGTGGACATGGCTATCTAGAAAAGTGTGATTTGAGTTTTTAAGTGTTGTCTCTATAGAGAGTGAGATATTTAAACACTTCTTCTTTTACTGTGAAATATTTCTAGATATCTAAACTGTTGGTTCATTAGAGTTTAATTTAGTCACAAGGGGACATGTTAATCAGTGTAAGAAGTGTTACCTTTAGTTCTAGTAAGTTATTTCTTCTTAGACAAGGGGATTGTCATGGGATGTCCAATTTATTAAACATCATGTTACCCTTTTAATACAATATTATCAACAACAATAACAAGTGAGAGAAATAATCACATAACTCATGCGTACCACCGTTAGTTAAGCAAGAAGGGTGTTGAAGTGTTGGGGTGGTCTTCTCAACATCACTCCAACAGTGAGTGGTCTAGTAATGAAACAAACCTAAACAACACATCAAACAGTATATTTGAGAAACAAGACAAAAATAACACTAAACCTTAGTAAACGTAAAGAATTGTAAAAGGATACGGGAACAAGAAATTCAAGTTCCTTTGTTAGATGAATGTAGATGATCTACGTTATAAGTTCTTATAAGAGATAGTCTCACTGTCCAATATGCTTTAGTCCTCTAGTGGAGAAGGTTAAGCAAGAGTCCGTGGATGGTGGTATCAATTTGTATTGCCAGTGCTATTTGACCCCTCCCCGTTTATCAGGCCATCTCCAGGTCTCAGTCGGGAAATGCTGTCATCCAAGTTACATGGCAGGGATAGCTCTTTGAAGAATAGGTTAGGGTCTGAGTCCGGTCTAAAGATCGCTGTTTTGTTGTTGTTTGTGGCTATAAGAGAAACTGGGAATCCCCACCTATAGTGAACTTTGTGGGTCTTTAGGGTAGAGGTGATGTGTGATAGCTCTCTCCTCTTCTGCAGGGTTGTTGGGGATAGATCTGAGAATAGTTGAATTTCTTCGCCCACATGCATAATGGGACTCCTCTCTCTAGCATAGCGTAGAAGTTCATCTTTATCTTTGTATCTTAGAAACTTAACAATTATATCTCTAGGAGGGGCTTTGGCAGGAGGTTTTGGTCTTATAGCTCTGTGAGCTCTCTCTTTTTGAATATCCTCTGCTGAGGGGTTGTTTTTGATGACTCGAAACAGGGCTTAAAGGTATCCCTCTATGGCTGGTGGGAAAACAGTTTCGGAGACCCCTCTTATTCAGAGGTTATTCCAACGGCATCGGTTCTCCAGATCCTCCAATTTTTCAGACAAGTTCTGAATCTTGCTTTCATGTTCTAGGATGCTTGCGGAGTTAGTTTGAGTCTCTGTTTGCAGAGTGCTTTGTTTTGTCTCTAAGGAGGTAACTCTTTTATCAATAGCCCCCAGATACTTTCTCAGGTCTCCAAATAGGGTTCTCATCTCATGTAGGACAACTTTAATATCATCCTTAGATGACAGATGAGTTATGTCATTTTTTTGTGACATAAGGGCTGATTTCAGAGTCCCCCTGCTGTGAGGAAGTAGACATTTGTGATGATGTATTTAAAGTGGGTTCTGGATGAGTAATAGTCTGCTGATCTTTAGGTTTTAGGTATTGATTTAGGGTCTTTGTGGATGGAATCGTATCTCCTTTTTTTTGCCTTTTGCAAGGCATTACCTATTAGGTATATATTAGTGTGCATAAGCAGGATCAAGCCACAACAAACGGGGAAAGTGCAAAAGAGAAAAGAACAGTTCTTTTATTTATAATAATAAAACCATGCAGCTTTGCAGTGAGTAGTGCTGCTGAATGTGTTTTTGTTCTGCACTGGAATCCTCCCTGTCGCTGCCCCCTGTCAGCAATGGCCGCTGCTCCCGCCTAATGGGAGTATCATCTAATGCCAGATACCAGTTAACCCGTCCATAAGGTGTGTTTAAAGCCTTAACATCAGAGTTGAAGTGTTTTATGTGGAGGAAAATGCTGCAACTAATGTATCCCCCTGTGTATCTATGATCTCACCGTCAGCTTATGGGTTTTTTGGATGCGAGAAAGTAAAAAGCTTTTTACCTGATCTAGGTCAGCTGTTTGAAGCAGTTGTGTGCGCGGGAGTATGGAGGGTGCAATCTCTCAGTGTTCCGCTTTTTTCTAACTCTGTAGCTGATGTAAAAGAGACGTTTTCTCTCACCCTGTAGTGGCTCCGTTATTGAGCGGTTGATCAGAGTTATCACAGGGCTTTTGTAGTGAGGAGCTTCCTCTGTGGTGTCGTGTAGCTCCTGCGGTCTCTGTCTCCAATGCCGCAATGGGCCTCAGGGCGGTCTCTGGGATTTATTGTTCTTTTACGGCCCCGGTACCACTCAGACATAAGCAGCTAGCCTTTAGTTATGATTTGCAGGGTAAGGGGAGTTGAGTAGTGGGTTCATGTCCCTGTAGTTTGCTTTAAGCTGTTATGGAAGATGGGAGCCCTTCTAGCTATCAGCCATCTTCCAGCGTGGCTAGAGTCCGCCCCAGTCATCCGGCTTTATAAGAAAAAAAAAAGGCTAGCCTGTGTGCCAGTTGTAGCCCAAGCCAGTTCATCTCATCATCAGGCCTTTTTTACTCAAATGTATCGCCCAATGTCAGTCCCTTCGGGATCCATCCCTCATTCATTTTTATAAAAGTGAGATAGTCAAGGCTTTTTTGACCTAGGTGACTTTTCTTCTCAGTGACAAAACCTCTTGCTGCACTGAAGGTCCTTTTGGACAGGACACTTAAAGCGGGGCAGGCCAGAAGTTCCATTGCAAATTGGGATAGCTCAAGCCACAAGTCAAGCCTGCACACCCAGTAGTCAAGGGTGTCGAGATCAGCAGTTAAAGCAGTTAAAGCTAGGTAGTCTGCTACCTGTCGGTTGAGTCTTTCTCTGAGGCTGGATCCCGAATGGCTCTAGGAATGCAATACTCTTCTTGCGTTGCCGCAGGTCCAGCAAGCAATGCTGATAAGGCTGTTTGTGGGGGTGATGGACACCACAACTCTTCCTCTTCCTCTTCACGCTCATCTACGGCCTGATCCAGCACTCTTCGCAGGGCACGCTCCAGGAAGAAAACAAATGGTATGTCGCTGATGGTGCCTTTGGTGCAACTGACAAGGTTTGTCACCTCCTCAAAAGGATGCATGAGCCTACAGGCATTGTGCATGAGCGTCCAGTAATTTGGCAAAAATATCCCCAGCTCCCCAGAGGCTGTCCTAGCCCCCCGGTTATACAACTACTCATTAACAGCTTTTTCTTGTTGGAGCAGGCGGTCAAACATTAGGATTGTTGAATTCCACTGTATCGGGCTGTCGTAAATCAAGCGTCTCACTGGCAGGTTGTTTCGACACTGGATATCGGACAAGTGTGCCATGGCCGTTTAGGAATGCCTGAAATGGCACACACCTTCCGGGCCTGCTTCAGGACGTCCTGTAAGCCTGGGTACTTATGGACAAATTGTTGAACAATTAGATTACACACATGTGCCATGCACGGCACATGTGTCAACTTGCCCAATTTCAATGCCGCCACCAAATTACTTCCATTGTCAGAAACAACCTTGCCAATCTCCAGTTGGTGCGGAGTCAGCCACTGATCCACCTGTGCGTTCAGGGCAGTCAGCAGTGCTGGTGCGGAGTGACTCTCCGCTTTCAGGCAAGTCAACCCCAAGACGGCATGACACTGCCGTACCCGGGATGTAGCATAGTACCTGGGGAGCTGGGGGGTGCCATAGATGTGGAGCAAGATGCAGAAGTTGAAGAGGACTCAGCCGAGGAAGAGGTTATGGAAGAGGATGGAGTAGGAGGAGTAGAGGAGGTAGCAGCAGGCCTGCCTGCAAATCATGGCAGTTTCAAAAACTCTTCAGCAGAGCCACGCATTTCATGCTTGTCAGACATCAGCAGGTTTACCCAATGTGCAGTGTAGGTGATATACCTGCCCTGACCATGCTTTGCAGACCAGCTATCCGTGGTCATATGGACCCTTTCCCCAACGCTGTGTGCCAGACATGCTATAACTTCCTTTCTCTCAACAGAGTACAGGTTTGGGATTGCCTTTTGTGAAAAGAAATTTCTGCCAGGTACTTTCCACTGCGGTGTCCCAATAGATAAATTTTTTTTGAAAGCATCAGACTCCACCAGCTTGTATGGTAAAAGCTGGCGGGCTAAGAGTTCAGACAAGCCAGCTGTCAGACACCGGGCAAGGGGGTGACTTTGAGAAATTGGCTTCTTACGCTCAAACATGTCCTTGACAGACAGCTGACTGTGGGCAGATGACCAGGAACTGCTACGTAAGAGAGACTGAGTGGAGGATGTTTGAGAGGGGGCAAGGAGGACAGCAGTGGTTGACGTGGCTGAAGATGCTGGAGCAGGAGGAGGAGGGCAGCTTTCACTTTGTGTGCTGCTTCTACTCATGTGTTCTTCCCAACGGTGTTTGTGATGGGAGATCATGTGCCTTCGCAAAGCAGTTGTACCTAGGTGGGTGTTGGACTTCCCACGACTCAGTTTCTTTTGGCACAGGTTGCAAATGGCATCGCTATTGTCAGAGGCAGACACACAAAAAAAATGCCACACTGCTGAGCTCTGCGATGACGGCATTCTGGTGGTGGCAACAGCATGCGTTGATGGGCGTCAGCGTGCTGTCTGTCTGACCCCGGTTGCCGATGAATGCTGTCTGACTGTGCCACTAGCTCCTTGAGACGACCTCCCCATGCTTCCAACTCGTCTCCTCCTCCTCCTCTCTGTCTCCACATCTGAACTTTCCCCCTCTTCTTCTTCTCTTCTAGCAGGCACCCACGTGACATCCACCGACACATCATCATCAACCGCTTCACTGGTATCTGACACATCAAGAAAGGAAGCAGCAGCGAGCACAACATCATCATTATCACACCGTACCTCCATGTCGGTAATGCTGCCTGACTGAGACTGATCACTGTTATCTGCATCCTCTGTCAATGATGGTTGCGCATCACTCATTTCTTCCAAATGATGTGTCAATAACTCCTGTGACAGATCAAGTGAAGCGGCTGTGGTGCTAGTGTTGGTGGTGGCGACAGGCGGGCGAGTTGCACTGGTCACTTGAAACCTGCCCAAAGCACAGCTGGATGTAGATGGTGCGTCATGGTTAGGAGGACTAGGAGCGGAAGCTGTAGAAGATTGGGTGTCCTGTGTTAGCCATTCAACTAGGTCCTCCTCAGAACTTTTTGCGTCCCCTCTGGCACCCGGCGTCTGAACAATGTGCATATTTGTAGGGTCTAAAGGAATCACAGCACCACGACCACGACCACGGAACCTGCGGGGTTGCCTGCATCTGCCTGTCATTTTTTTTAAAATGGAGACTAACAATACTATAACACAAATTATATGAGTGGTGGCACTGTGCAAGTGGGCACAGTATACACTGTGAGACTGACAACAACAAAAAAGACAGATGTTTTAAAAATCACAAATTGTTAATTTTTTTAAATATTAGAAGTACTGTGACAACAAATATGATTATTGGCAATAGTTGGCAAATGGGCCTGTCTGGCACACACGCTGGGAGAAAGGAAACTGCAATTCAATAGCACTAGGAGACTGAAGATTCACAGTCAAAACAGTTATGATTAACAAAAATTTCAATACTGTTACAAGAAATATGATTGGTGGCACTAATTGGCTAGTTGGGCCTGGCACACAGGCTGGCAGGCAGGAGGAAAGTGCAATTCAATGGCACGAGAAAACTGAGGATTCAGAACAACAATCAAATTTTTTTTCATTTTAATTAGTAACAATACTGTGACAACAATTATGATTGGTGTAAATAGTAGGCAAGACGGCCTGGCACACAGGCTGGCAAGCAGGAGGAAAGTGCAATTCAATGGCACGAGCAAACTGAGGATTAGTGATGTCGCAAATCTAAAATTTTCGGTTCGCGAACGGTGGACTTGAACTTCCGGTATTGTTTGCGAACCTGCGAACCGCCATTGACTTCAATAGGCAGGCGATCTTTAAATCCTGCAAGGACTCTTTCTGGCCACAATAGTGATGGAAAAGTTGTTTCAAGGGTACTAACACCTGGACTGTGGCATAAGGGCTGATTTCAGAGTCACCCTGCCGTGAGGAAGTAGACATTTGTGATGATGTATTTAAAGTGGGTTCTGGATGAGTAATAGTCTGCTGATCTTTAGGTTTTAGGTATTGATTTAGGGTCTTTGTGGATGGAATCGTATCTCCTTTTTTTTGCCTTTTGCAAGGCATTACCTATTAGGTATATATTAGTGTGCATAAGCAGGATCAAGCCACAACAAACGGGGAAAGTGCAAAAGAGAAAATAACAATTCTTTTATTTATAATAATAAAACCTTGCAGCTTTGCAGTGAGTAGTGCTGCTGAATGTGTTTTTATTCTGCACTGGAATCCTCCCTGTCGCTGCCCCCTGTCAGCAATGGTCGCTGCTCCCGCCTAATGGGAGTATCATCTAATGCCAGATACCAGTTAACCCGTCCATAAGGTGTGTTTAAAGCCTTAACATCAGAGTTGAAGTGTTTTATGTGGAGGAAAATGCTGCAACTAATTTATCCCCCTGTGTATCTATGATCTCACCATCAGCTTATGGGTTTTTTGGATGCGAGAAAGTAAAAAGCTTTTTACCTGATCTAGGTCAGCTGTTTGAAGCGGTTGTGTGCGCGGGAGTATGGAGGGTGCAATCTCTCAGTGTTCCGCTTTTTTCTAACTCTGTAGCTGATGTAAAAGAGACGTTTTCTCTCACCCTGTAGTGTCTCCGTTATTGAGCGGTTGATCGGAGTTATCACAGGGCTTTTGTAGTGAGGAGCTTCCTCTGTGGTGTCGTGTAGCTCCTGCGGTCTCTGTCTCCAATGCCGCAATGGGCCTCAGGGCGGTCTCTGAGATTTATTGTTCTTTTACGGCCCCGGTACCACTCAGACATAAGCAGCTAGCCTTTAGTTATGATTTGCAGGGTAAGGGGAGTTGAGTAGTGGGTTCATGTCCCTGTAGTTTGCTTTAAGCTGTTATGGAAGATGGGAGCCCTTCTAGCTATCAGCCATCTTCCAGCGTGGCTAGAGTCGGCCCCAGTCATCCGGCTTTATAAGAAAAAAAAAAGGCTAGCCTGTGTGCCAGTTGTAGCCCAAGCCAGTTCATCTCATCATCAGGCCTTTTTTACTCAAATGTATCGCCCAATGTCAGTCCCTTCGGGATCCATCCCTCATTCATTTTTATAAAAGTGAGATAGTCAAGGCTTTTTTGACCTAGGCGACTTCTCTTCTCAGTGACAAAACCTCTTGCTGCACTGAAGGTTCTTTTGGACAGGACACTTGAAGCGGGGCAGGCCAGAAGTTCCATTGCAAATTGGGATAGCTCAGGCCACAAGTCAAGCTTGCACACCCAGTAGTCAAGGGTATCGAGATCAGCAGTTAAAGCAGTTAAAGCTAGGTAGTCTGCTACCTGTCGGTTGAGTCTTTCTCTGAGACTGGATCCCGAATGGCTCTAGGAATGCAATACTCTTCTTGCGTTGCCGCAGGTCCAGCAAGCAATGCTGATAAGGCTGTTTGTGGGGGTGATGGACACCACAACTCTTCCTCTTCCTCTTCATGCTCATCTACGGCCTGATCCAGCACTCTTCGCAGGGCACGCTCCAGGAAGAAAACAAATGGTATGATGTCGCTGATGGTGCCTTCGGTGCGACTGACAAGGTTTGTCACCTCCTAAAAAGGATGCATGAGCCTACAGGCATTGTGCATGAGCGTCCAGTAATTTGGCAAAAATATCCCCAGCTCCCCAGAGGCTGTCCTAGCACCCTGGTTATACAACTACTCATTAACAGCTTTTTCTTGTTGGAGCAGGCGGTCAAACATTAGGAGTGTTGAATTCCACTGTGTCGGGCTGTCGCAAATCAAGCGTCTCACTGGCAGGTTGTTTCGACACTGGATATCGGACAAGTGTGCCATGGCCGTTTAGGAATGCCTGAAATGGCACACACCTTCCGGGCCTGCTTCAGGACGTCCTGTAAGCCTGGGTACTTATGGACAAATTGTTGAACAATTAGATTACACACATGTGCCATGCACGGCACATGTGTCAACTTGCCAAATTCCAATGCCGCCACCAAATTACTTCCATTGTCAGAAACAACCTTGCCAATCTCCAGTTGGTGCGGAGTCAGCCACTGATCCACCTGTGCGTTCAGGGCAGTCAGGAGTGCTGGTGCGGAGTGACTCTCCGCTTTCAGGCAAGTCAACCCCAAGACTGCGTGACACTGCCGTACCCGAGATGTAGCATAGTAACTGGGGAGCTGGGGGGGTGCCATAGATGTGGAGCAAGATGCAGAAGTTGAAGAGGACTCAGCCGAGGAAGAGGTTATGGAAGAGGATGGAGTAGGAGGAGTAGAGGAGGTAGTAGCAGGCCTGCCTGCAAATCATGGCAGTTTCAAAAACTCTTCTGCAGAGCCACGCATTCCATGCTTGTCAGACATCAGCAGGTTTACCCAATGTGCAGTGTAGGTGATATACCTGCCCTGACCATGCTTTGCAGACCAGCTATCCATGGTCATTTGGACCCTTTCCCCAACGCTGTGTGTCAGACATGCCATAACCTCCTTTCTCTCAACAGAGTACAGGTTTGGGATTGCCTTTTGTGAAAAGAAATTTCTGCCAGGTACCTTCCACTGCGGTGTCCCAATAGATACAAATTTTTTGAAAGCATCAGACTCCACCAGCTTGTATGGTAAAAGCTGGCGGGCTAAGAGTTCAGACAAGCCAGCTGTCAGACACCGGGCAAGGGGGTGACTTTGAGAAATTGGCTTCTTACGCTCAAACATGTCCTTGACAGACAGCTGACTGTGGGCAGATGACCAGGAACTGCTACGTAAGAGAGACTGAGTGGAGGATGTTTGAGAGGGGGCAAGGAGGACAGCAGTGGTTGATGTGGCTGAAGATGCTGGAGCAGGAGGAGGAGGGCAGCTTTCACTTTGTGTGCTGCTTCTACTCATGTGTTCTTCCCAACGGCATTTGTGATGGGAGACCATGTGCCTTCGCAAAGCAGTTGTACCTAGGTGGGTGTTGGACTTCCCATGACTCAGTTTCTTTTGGCACAGGTTGCAAATGGCATCGCTATTGTCAGAGGCAGACTCACACAAAAATGCCACACTACTGAGCCCTGTGATGACGGCATTCTGGTGGTGGCAACAGCATGCGTTGATGGGCGTCGGCGTGCTGTCTGTCTGACCCCGGGTGCCAATGAATGCTGTCTGACTGTGCCACTAGCTACTTGAGACGACCTCCCCATGCTTCCAACTCGTCTCCTGCTCCTCCTCTCTGTCTCCCCATCTGAACTTTCCCCCTCTTCTTCTTCTCTTCTAGCAGGCACCCACGTGACATCCACCGACACATCATCATCAACCGCTTCACTGGTATCTGACACATCAAGAAAGGAAGCAGCAGCGAGCACAACATCATCATTATCACACCGTACCTCCATGTCGGTAATGCTGCCTGACTGAGACTGATCACTGTTATCTGCATCCTCTGTCAATGATGGTTGCGCATCACTCATTTCTTCCAAATGATGTGTCAATAACTCCTGTGACAGATCAAGTGAAGCGGCTGTGGTGCTAGTGTTGGTGGTGGCGACAGGCGGGCGAGTTGCACTGGTCACTTGAAACCTGCCCAAAGCACAGCTGGATGTAGATGGTGAGTCATGGTTAGGAGGACTAGGAGCGGAAGCTGTAGAAGATTGGGTGTCCTGTGTTAGCCATTCAACTAGGTCCTCCTCAGAACTTTTCGCGTCCCCTCTGGCACCCGGCATCTGAACAATGTGCATATTTGTAGGGTCTAAAGGAATCACAGCACCATGACCATGACCACGGAACCTGCGGGGTTGCCTGCATCTGCCTGTCATTTTTTTTTAAAATGGAGACTAACAATACTATTACACAAATTATATGAGTGGTGGCACTGTGCAAGTGGGCACAGTATACACTGTGAGACTGACAACAACAAAAAAGACAGATGTTTTAAAAATCACAAATTGTTAATTTTTTTAAATATTAGAAGTACTGTGACAACAAATATGATTATTGGCAATAGTTGGCAAATGGGCCTGTCTGGCACACACGCTGGGAGAAAGGAAACTGCAATTCAATGGCACTAGGAGACTGAAGATTCACAGTCAAAACAGTTATGATTAAAAAAAAATTCAATACTGTTACAAGAAATATGATTGGTGGCACTAATTGGCTAGTTGGGCCTGGCACACAGGCTGGCAGGCAGGAGGAAAGTGCAATTCAATGGCACGAGAAAACTGAGGATTCAGAACAACAATCAAATTTTTTTTTCATTTTAATTAGTAACAATACTGTGACAACAATTATGATTGGTGTAAATAGTAGGCAAGACGGCGTGGCACACAGGCTGGCAAGCAGAAGGAAAGTGCAATTCAATGGCACGAGCAAACTGAGGATTAGTGATGTCGCGAACCTAAAATTTTCGTTTCGCGAACGGCAGACTTGAACTTCCGGTATTGTTTGCGAACCTGCGAACTGCCATTGACTTCAATAGGCAGGCAATCTTTAAATCCTACAAGGACTCTTTCTGGCCACAATAGTGATGGAAAAGTTGTTTCAAGGGTACTAACACCTGGACTGTGGCATGCTGGAGGGGGATCCATGGCAAAACTCCCATGGAAAATTACATAGTTTATGCAGAGTCTGCTTTTAACCCATAAAGGGCCTAAATCAACTAACATTCCCAAATGGTTTGCAATAACGTGCTTTAAAACATCAGTTATGATGTTTTATCTATCAGGTAGTATAAGGGTTACGGCCGCATCACAGTGACAGAGCAAACTCCAAGTGTTACGCTAGGTAAATGCAATTCAATGGCACTAGGAGAATGAATATTTGCAGTCCAAAAAAATATGATTTTTATTTTTTTATATACTGTTACAAGAATTATGATTGGTTCCACTAAGGCAGAAGGTAAGTGCAATTCAATGGCACAAGCAAACTGAGGAATCACAAGCGATCAATTTGGAATTTTAAAGATTAACAATACTTTTACAACAACTAGGATTGGTGGCACTAATTGGCTAGTTTGTGCCTGGCACACAGGCTGCCAGGCAGGAGGAAACTGCAATTCAATGGCACTAGTAGACTGAATATTTGCAGTCCAAAAAAATATGAAGTTTAATTTTTTTGATACTGTTACAAGAATTATGATTGGTGCCACTAATTGGCTAGTTGGGCCTGACACACAGGCTGGCAGATATGAGTCGTGGATGGTAGGTAGGGCAGCAATTTAACACAGTATGCTGTGTAAGTGACAAAAACACAGGCCTGATAGAAAATTAAGTTAGATTACACTAGCAAAATATTTTAAAATTGTATATTTTAATATTAAAATAATGTTAAGAAGTGCAATGCACATATGAGTGGTCGCACTGGCTGGCTGCTACGTAGGGCAGCAATTAACAACAGTATGCTGTGTAAGTCAGATAGACAGTTAGACACAGGCCTGATAGAAAATAAAATTAGATTACACTAGCATAATGATTTAAAGACTTTTTTGGGGAATTTAAAGAAAAAGGTTAAGCACATACATATGAGTCGTGGCTGATAGCCTTGGAAGGGCAGCTATTAAAAACAGTAGGCTCTGTAAGTCAGATACACACACGCCTGATAGAAAATACTATTAGATTACACTAGAAAAATGATTTAAATTATTTTTTGGGGGGGGGGAATTAAAAAAAAGGTTAAACACATATGAGTCGTGGCTCATAGACTAGGGAGGGCAGCAAGTAAACACAGTAGGCTCTGTATGTCAGCAAAACACACAGGCCGGATAGAAAATTATGTTAGATTACACTATCAAACAAATTTAAACTTTTTTTTTTATACATTTAAATTAAGGTAAAGAAGATATGAGTGGTGGCTGTCTGGCACAGACCAATTAACCAAAAGACTGAAAAAAAAAGAGGTATATTAATGCTGAGTGAGCCTGACAGACACAGGCCTGATAGAAAATGTAATTAGATTACACTAGAAAAATGATTTAAATAATTTTTTTTAATTTAAAATAATGTTATAAAAGGATATTAATACTGGTGGCTGGCACAGAGCAATGAACCAGAGTATATGCTGTGTGACACAGGCCTGATAGAAAATGAAAAAAAATTACACTAGCAAAATAATTAAAATTTTTGGTTAGTTAAATTTAAACTAATGTTGTTAGGGAGATATCAGTGGTGGCAGTAATCGCAGCATATGCTGTGAGCCTTAAACACACAGGCTGAAAGCCAGGCAAATGCTAATTAAAAAAATACGAAAAAAAAACCGCACAAAATATAGCCCTAAAAAGGGCTTTTTGGGGTGCTGTGCTTGCAGCAGAGATGAATGGAGTCCTTCTGGACTGTAGTGGACACTAAATACACTAGCCTAGCTATGTTTTTCCTATTAATGTCAGGAGCAAAAACACAACACGTCCTCTCATTAAGAAAGCAAGGTCGTTATGAGTCTAAAATGGCGGATTCCGAGTAGCTGGGAGGGTCTGTGAGGGAGTGTCTGATGTTGATTGGCTCTAATGTGTCAGACGGCTGTGACATACAGGGTCAAAGTTTCCTCAATGATGACACATAGGGGCGGATCTAACATCCCCATGTGTTCGCCCGCAAACGCGAACGCGAACAAGCTATGTTCGCTGTGAACCGTTCGCGGGCGAACAGTTCGGGACATCACTACTGAGGATTCAGAATAACAATCCCAAATTTTTTTATTATAATTATTAACAATACTGTGACAACAAATAAAATTGTTGTAACTAGTTGGCAAGTCGGCCTGGCACACAGGATGGCAGGCAAGAGAAAAATGCAATTTGAGGACACTAGTAGACTGCAGATTGACAGTCAAAACAGTGATGATTGACAATTTTTGCAATACTGTTAAAAGAAATATGATTGCTGGCATTAATTGGCTAGTTGGGCCTGGCACACAGGCTGGCAGGCAGGAGGAAAGTGCAATTCAATGGCACGAGCAAACTGAGGATTCAGAATAACAAGCAAATTTTTTTTAATTTTAATTATTAACAATGCTGTGACAACAAATATGATTGGTGTAAATAGTTGGCAAGTCGGCCTGGCACACAGGCTGGCAGGCAGAAGGAAAGTGCAATTCAATGGCACGAGCAAACTGAGGATTCAGAATAACAAGCAAATTTTTTTTAATTTTAATTATTAACAATGCTGTGACAACAAATATGATTGGTGTAAATAGTTGGCAAGTCGGCCTGGCACACAGGCTGGCAGGCAGAAGGAAAGTGCAATTCAATGGCACAAGCAAACTGAGGATTCAGAATAACAATCCAAAAATTTTTTTATTATAATTATTAACAATACTGTGACAACAAATAAGATTGGTGTAACTAGTTGGCAAGTTGGCCTGGCACACAGGCTGGCAGGCAGGAGGAAAATGCATTTTGAGGACAATACTAGACTGCAGATTGACAGTGATGATTGACAATTTTTGCAATACTGTTAAAATAAATATGATTGCTGGCACTAATTGGCTAGTTGGGCCTGGCACACAGGCTCGCAGGCAGGAGGAAAGTGCAATTCAATGGTACGAGCAAACTGAGGATCCAGAATAACAAGCAACATTTTTTAAATTTTAATTATTAACAATACTGTGACAACAAATATGATTGGTGTAAATAGTTGGCAAGTCAGCCTGGCACACAGGCTGGCAGGCAGAAGGAAAGTGCAATTCAATGGCACAAGCAAACTGAGGATTCAGAATAACCATCACATTTTTTTAATTTTAATTATTAACAATACTGTGACAACAAATATGATTGGTGTAAATAGTTGGCAAGTCATCCTGGCACACAGGCTGGCAGGCAGGAGGAAAGTGCAATTCAATGGCACGAGCAAACTGAGGATTCAGAATAAAAATCCAAAATTTTGTAATTATAATTATTAACAATACTGTAACAACTAATAAGATTGGTGTAACTAGTTGGCAAGTCGGCCTGGCACACAGGCTGGCAGCCTGGCAGGCAGGAAGAAAATGCAATTCAAGGACACTAGCAGAATGCAGATTCACAGTCAAAACAGTGATGATTGACAATTTTTGCAATACTGTTAAAATAAATATGATTGCTGGCACTAATTGGCTAGTTGGGCCTGGCACACAGGCTGGAAGGCAGGAGGAAAGTGCAATTCAATGGCAAGAGCAAACTGAGGATTCAGAACAACAATCAATTTTTTTTTAATTTTTATTATTAACAATACTGTGACAACAAGTATGATTGGTGTAAATAGTTGGCAAGTCAGCCTGGCACACAGGCTGGAAGGCAGGAGGAAAATGCTATTAAAAGACACTAGTAGACTGCAGATTGACAGTCAAAACAGTGATGATTGACAATTTTTGCAATACTGCTAAAATATATATGATTGCTGGAATTAATTGGCAAGTTGGGCCTGGCACACAGGCTGGCAGGCAGGAGGAAAGTGCAATTCAATGGCACGAGCAAACTGAGGATTCAGAACAACAATCAAAATGTTATTAATTTTAATTAGTAACAATACTGTGACAACAATTATGATTGGTGCAAATAGTTGGCAAGACGGCCTGGCACACAGGCTGGCAGGCAGGAGGCAAGTGCAATTCATTGGCACGAGCAAACTGAGGATTCAGAATAACAATCCAAATATTTTTAATTTTAATTATTAACAATACTGTGACAACAAATAAGATTGGTGTAACTAGTTGGCAAGTCGGCCTGGCACACAGGCTGGCAGGCAGGAGGAAAATGCAATTCAAGGACATTATTAGACTGAATATTGACAGTCAAAACAGTGATGATTGACAATTTTTGCAATACTGTTAAAATAAATATGATTGCTGGGAATAATTGGCTAGGTGGGCCTTGCACACATGCTGGCAGGCAGGAGGAAAGTGCAATTCAATGGCACAAGCAAACTGAGGATACAGAACAACAATTGAAAAAAAAAAATTTAATTATTAAGAATACTGTGACAACAAATATGATTGGTGTAAATATTTGGAAAGTCAGCCTGGCAAACAGGCTGCCAGGCAGGAGGAAAGTGCAATTCAATGGCAAGAGCAAACTGAGGATTCAGAACAACAATCAAACATTTTTTGATTTTAATTATTAACAATACTGTGACAACAAATATGATTGGTGTAAATAGTTGTCAAGTCGGGCCGGCACACAGGCTGGCAGGCAGGAGGAAAGTGCAATTCAATGGCATGAGCAAACTGAGGATTCAGAACAACAATCAAATTTTTTTTAATTTTAATTAATAACAATACTGTGACAGCAAATATGATTGCTGGCACTAATTGGCAAGTTGGGCCTGGCAACCAGGCTGGCGGGCAGGAGGAAAGTGCAATTCAATGGCACGAGAAAACTGAGGATTCATAACAACAATCAAATTTTTTTTTTCATTTTAATTAGTAACAATACTGTGACAACAATTATGATTGGTGTAAATAGTTGGCAAGACGGCCTGGCACACAGGCTGGCAAGCAGGAGGAAAGTGCAATTCAATGGCATGAGCAAACTGAGGATTCAGAATAACAATCAAAAATGTTTTTATTATAATTATTAACAATACTGTGACAACAAATAAGATTGGTGTAACTAGTTGGCAAGTCGGCCTGGCAGACAGGCTGGCAGGCAGGAGGAAAATGCTATTTGAAGACACTAGTAGACTGCAGATTGACAGTCAAAACAGTGATGATTGACAATTTTTGCAATACTGTTAAAATAAATATGATTGCTGGCACTAATTGGCTAGTTGGGCCTGGCACACAGGCTGGCGGGCAGGAGGAAAGTGCAATTCGATGGCACGAGCAAACTGAGGATTCAGAATAACAAGCAAAAATTTTAAAAATGTAATTATTAACAATACCATGACAACAAATATGATTGGTGTAAATAGTTGCCAAATCGGCATGGTACACAGGCTGGCAGGCAGAAGGAAAGTGCAATTCAATGGCACGAGCAAACTATCGATTCAGAATAACAATCCAAACATTTTTAATTTTAATTAATAACAATACTGTGACAACAAATAAGATTGGTGTAACTAGTTGGCAAGTTGGCCTGGAACACAGGCTGGCAGGCAGGAGAAAAATGCAATTCAAGGGCACTAGTAGACTGCAGATTGACAGTCAAAACAGTGATGATTGAAAATTTTTGCAAGACTATTAAACGAAATATGATTGCTGGCACTAATTGGCTAGTTGGGTCTGGCACACAGGCTGGGAGGCAGGAGGAAAATGCAATTAAAGGACACTAGTAGACTGCAGATTGACAGTCAAAACAGTGATGATTGACAATTTTTGCAATACTGCTAAAATATATATGATTGCTGGAATTAATTGGCTAGTTGGGCCTGGCACACAGGCTGGCAGGCAGGAGGAAAGTGCAATTCAATGGCACGAGCAAACTGAGGATTCAGAACAACAATCAAAATGTTTTTAATTTTAATTAGTAACAATACTGTGACAACAATTATGATTGGTGCAAATAGTTGGCAAGACGGCCTGGCACACAGGCTGGCAGGCAGGAGGCAAGTGCAATTCATTGGCACGAGCAAACTGAGGATTCAGAATAACAATCCAAATATTTTTAATTTGAATTATTAACAATACTGTGACAACAAATAAGATTGGTGTAACTAGTTGGCAAGTCGGCCTGGCACACAGGCTGGCAGGCAGGAGGAAAATGCAATTCAAGGACACTATTAGACTGAATATTGACAGTCAAAACAGTGATGATTGACAATTTTTGCAATACTGTTAAAATAAATATGATTGCTGGGAATAGTTGGCTAGGTGGGCCTTGCACACATGATGGCAGGCAGGAGGAAAGTGCAATTCAATGGCACAAGCAAACTGAGGATAAAGAACAACAATTAAAAAAAAACAATTTTTTAATTATTAAGAATACTGTGACAACAAATATGATTGGTGTAAATATTTGGAAAGTCAGCCTGGCAAACAGGCTGCCAGGCAGGAGGAAAGTGCAATTCAATGGCAAGAGCAAACTGAGGATTCAGAACAACAATCAAACATTTTTTGATTTTAATTATTAACAATACTGTGACAACAAATATGATTGGTGTAAATAGTTGGCAAGTCGGCCCGGCACACAGGCTGGCAGGCAGGAGGAAAGTGCAATTCAATGGCACGAGCAAACTGAGGATTCAGAACAACAATCAAATTTTTTTTAATTTTAATTAATAACAATACTGTGACAGCAAATATGATTGCTGGCACTAATTGGCAAGTTGGGCCTGGCAACCAGGCTGGCAGGCAGGAGGAAAGTGCAATTCAATGGCACGAGCAAACTGAGGATTCAGAACAACAATCAAAATGTTTTTAATTTTAATTAGTAACAATACTGTGACAACAATTATGATTGGTGCAAATAGTTGGCAAGACGGCCTGGCACACAGGCTGGCAAGCAGGAGGCAAGTGCAATTCATTGGCACGAGCAAACTGAGGATTCAGAATAACAATCCAAATATTTTTAATTTTAATTATTAACAATACTGTGACAACAAATAAGATTGGTGTAACTAGTTGGCAAGTCGGCCTGGCACACAGGCTGGCAGGCAGGAGGAAAATACAGTTCAAGGACACTATTAGACTGAATATTGACAGTCAAAACAGTGATGATTGACAATTTTTGCAATACTGTTAAAATAAATATGATTGCTGGGAATAGTTGGCTAGGTGGGCCTTGCACACATGATGGCAGGCAGGAGGAAAGTGCAATTCAATGGCACAAGCAAACTGAGGATAAAGAACAACAATTAAAAAAAAAAAATTTTTAATTATTAAGAATACTGTGACAACAAATATGATTGGTGTAAATATTTGGAAAGTCAGCCTGGCAAACAGGCTGCCAGGCAGGAGGAAAGTGCAATTCAATGGCAAGAGCAAACTGAGGATTCAGAACAACAATCAAACATTTTTTGATTTTAATTATTAACAATACTGTGACAACAAATATGATTGGTGTAAATAGTTGGCAAGTCGGCCCGGCACACAGGCTGGCAGGCAGGAGGAAAGTGCAATTCAATGGCACGAGCAAACTGAGGATTCAGAACAACAATCAAATTTTTTTTAATTTTAATTAATAACAATACTGTGACAGCAAATATGATTGCTGGCACTAATTGGCAAGTTGGGCCTGGCAACCAGGCTGGCAGGCAGGAGGAAAGTGCAATTCAATGGCACGAGCAAACTGAGGATTCAGAACAACAATCAAAATGTTTTTAATTTTAATTAGTAACAATACTGTGACAACAATTATGATTGGTGCAAATAGTTGGCAAGACGGCCTGGCACACAGGCTGACAAGCAGGAGGCAAGTGCAATTCATTGGCACGAGCAAACTGAGGATTCAGAATAACAATCCAAATATTTTTAATTTTAATTATTAACAATACTGTGACAACAAATAAGATTGGTGTAACTAGTTGGCAAGTCGGCCTGGCACACAGGCTGGCAGGCAGGAGGAAAATGCAGTTCAAGGACACTATTAGACTGAATATTGACAGTCAAAACAGTGATGATTGACAATTTTTGCAATACTGTTAAAATAAATATGATTGCTGGGAATAATTGGCTAGGTGGGCCTTGCACACATGCTGGCAGGCAGGAGGAAAGTGCAATTCAATGGCACAAGCAAACTGAGGATACAGAACAACAATTAAAAAATTTTTTTTTTTAATTATTAAGAATACTGTGACAACAAATATGATTGGTGTAAATATTTGGAAAGTCAGCCTGGCAAACAGGCTGCCAGGCAGGAGGAAAGTGCAATTCAATGGCAAGAGCAAACTGAGGATTCAGAACAACAATCAAACATTTTTTGATTTTAATTATTAACAATACTGTGACAACAAATATGATTGGTGTAAATAGTTGTCAAGTCGGGCCGGCACACAGGCTGGCAGGCAGGAGGAAAGTGCAATTCAATGGCATGAGCAAACTGAGGATTCAGAACAACAATCAAATTTTTTTTAATTTTAATTAATAACAATACTGTGACAGCAAATATGATTGCTGGCACTAATTGGCAAGTTGGGCCTGGCAACCAGGCTGGCGGGCAGGAGGAAAGTGCAATTCAATGGCACGAGAAAACTGAGGATTCATAACAACAATCAAATTTTTTTTTCATTTTAATTAGTAACAATACTGTGACAACAATTATGATTGGTGTAAATAGTTGGCAAGACGGCCTGGCACACAGGCTGACAAGCAGGAGGAAAGTGCAATTCAATGGCATGAGCAAACTGAGGATTCAGAATAACAATCAAAAATGTGACAACAAATAAGATTGGTGTAACTAGTTGGCAAGTCGGCCTGGCAGACAGGCTGGCAGGCAGGAGGAAAATGCTATTTGAAGACACTAGTAGACTGCAGATTGACACTCAAAACAGTGATGATTGACAATTTTTGCAATACTGTTAAAATAAATATGATTGCTGGCACTAATTGGCTAGTTGGGCCTGGCACACAGGCTGGCGGGCAGGAGGAAAGTGCAATTCGATGGCACGAGCAAACTGAGGATTCAGAATAACAAGCAAAAATTTTAAAAATGTAATTATTAACAATACCATGACAACAAATATGATTGGTGTAAATAGTTGCCAAATCGGCATGGTACACAGGCTGGCAGGCAGAAGGAAAGTGCAATTCAATGGCACGAGCAAACTATCGATTCAGAATAACAATCCAAACATTTTTAATTTTAATTAATAACAATACTGTGACAACAAATAAGATTGGTGTAACTAGTTGGCAAGTTGGCCTGGAACACAGGCTGGCAGGCAGGAGAAAAATGCAATTCAAGGGCACTAGTAGACTGCAGATTGACAGTCAAAACAGTGATGATTGAAAATTTTTGCAAGACTATTAAACGAAATATGATTGCTGGCACTAATTGGCTAGTTGGGTCTGGCACACAGGCTGGGAGGCAGGAGGAAAATGCAATTAAAGGACACTAGTAGACTGCAGATTGACAGTCAAAACAGTGATGATTGACAATTTTTGCAATACTGCTAAAATATATATGATTGCTGGAATTAATTGGCTAGTTGGGCCTGGCACACAGGCTGACAGGCAGGAGGAAAGTGCAATTCAATGGCACGAGCAAACTGAGGATTCAGAACAACAATCAAAATGTTTTTAATTTTAATTAGTAACAATACTGTGACAACAATTATGATTGGTGCAAATAGTTGGCAAGACGGCCTGGCACACAGGCTGGCAGGCAGGAGGCAAGTGCAATTCATTGGCACGAGCAAACTGAGGATTCAGAATAACAATCCAAATATTTTTAATTTTAATTATTAACAATACTGTGACAACAAATAAGATTGGTGTAACTAGTTGGCAAGTCGGCCTGGCACACAGGCTGGCAGGCAGGAGGAAAATGCAATTCAAGGACACTATTAGACTGAATATTGACAGTCAAAACAGTGATGATTGACAATTTTTGCAATACTGTTAAAATAAATATGATTGCTGGGAATAGTTGGCTAGGTGGGCCTTGCACACATGATGGCAGGCAGGAGGAAAGTGCAATTCAATGGCACAAGCAAACTGAGGATACAGAACAACAATTAAAAAAAAATTAAATTTTAATTATTAAGAATACTGTGACAACAAATATGATTGGTGTAAATATTTGGAAAGTCAGCCTGGCAAACAGGCTGCCAGGCAGGAGGAAAGTGCAATTCAATGGCAAGAGCAAACTGAGGATTCAGAACAACAATCAAACATTTTTTGATTTTAATTATTAACAATACTGTGACAACAAATATGATTGGTGTAAATAGTTGTCAAGTCGGGCCGGCACACAGGCTGGCAGGCAGGAGGAAAGTGCAATTCAATGGCATGAGCAAACTGAGGATTCAGAACAACAATCAAATTTTTTTTAATTTTAATTAATAACAATACTGTGACAGCAAATATGATTGCTGGCACTAATTGGCAAGTTGGGCCTGGCAACCAGGCTGGCGGGCAGGAGGAAAGTGCAATTCAATGGCACGAGAAAACTGAGGATTCATAACAACAATCAAATTTTTTTTTCATTTTAATTAGTAACAATACTGTGACAACAATTATGATTGGTGTAAATAGTTGGCAAGACGGCCTGGCACACAGGCTGACAAGCAGGAGGAAAGTGCAATTCAATGGCATGAGCAAACTGAGGATTCAGAATAACAATCAAAAATGTGACAACAAATAAGATTGGTGTAACTAGTTGGCAAGTCGGCCTGGCAGACAGGCTGGCAGGCAGGAGGAAAATGCTATTTGAAGACACTAGTAGACTGCAGATTGACACTCAAAACAGTGATGATTGACAATTTTTGCAATACTGTTAAAATAAATATGATTGCTGGCACTAATTGGCTAGTTGGGCCTGGCACACAGGCTGGCGGGCAGGAGGAAAGTGCAATTCGATGGCACGAGCAAACTGAGGATTCAGAATAACAAGCAAAAATTTTAAAAATGTAATTATTAACAATACCATGACAACAAATATGATTGGTGTAAATAGTTGCCAAATCGGCATGGTACACAGGCTGGCAGGCAGAAGGAAAGTGCAATTCAATGGCACGAGCAAACTATCGATTCAGAATAACAATCCAAACATTTTTAATTTTAATTAATAACAATACTGTGACAACAAATAAGATTGGTGTAACTAGTTGGCAAGTTGGCCTGGAACACAGGCTGGCAGGCAGGAGAAAAATGCAATTCAAGGGCACTAGTAGACTGCAGATTGACAGTCAAAACAGTGATGATTGAAAATTTTTGCAAGACTATTAAACGAAATATGATTGCTGGCACTAATTGGCTAGTTGGGTCTGGCACACAGGCTGGGAGGCAGGAGGAAAATGCAATTAAAGGACACTAGTAGACTGCAGATTGACAGTCAAAACAGTGATGATTGACAATTTTTGCAATACTGCTAAAATATATATGATTGCTGGAATTAATTGGCTAGTTGGGCCTGGCACACAGGCTGACAGGCAGGAGGAAAGTGCAATTCAATGGCACGAGCAAACTGAGGATTCAGAACAACAATCAAAATGTTTTTAATTTTAATTAGTAACAATACTGTGACAACAATTATGATTGGTGCAAATAGTTGGCAAGACGGCCTGGCACACAGGCTGGCAGGCAGGAGGCAAGTGCAATTCATTGGCACGAGCAAACTGAGGATTCAGAATAACAATCCAAATATTTTTAATTTTAATTATTAACAATACTGTGACAACAAATAAGATTGGTGTAACTAGTTGGCAAGTCGGCCTGGCACACAGGCTGGCAGGCAGGAGGAAAATGCAATTCAAGGACACTATTAGACTGAATATTGACAGTCAAAACAGTGATGATTGACAATTTTTGCAATACTGTTAAAATAAATATGATTGCTGGGAATAGTTGGCTAGGTGGGCCTTGCACACATGATGGCAGGCAGGAGGAAAGTGCAATTCAATGGCACAAGCAAACTGAGGATACAGAACAACAATTAAAAAAAAATTAAATTTTAATTATTAAGAATACTGTGACAACAAATATGATTGGTGTAAATATTTGGAAAGTCAGCCTGGCAAACAGGCTGCCAGGCAGGAGGAAAGTGCAATTCAATGGCAAGAGCAAACTGAGGATTCAGAACAACAATCAAACATTTTTTGATTTTAATTATTAACAATACTGTGACAACAAATATGATTGGTGTAAATAGTTGTCAAGTCGGGCCGGCACACAGGCTGGCAGGCAGGAGGAAAGTGCAATTCAATGGCATGAGCAAACTGAGGATTCAGAACAACAATCAAATTTTTTTTAATTTTAATTAATAACAATACTGTGACAGCAAATATGATTGCTGGCACTAATTGGCAAGTTGGGCCTGGCAACCAGGCTGGCGGGCAGGAGGAAAGTGCAATTCAATGGCACGAGAAAACTGAGGATTCATAACAACAATCAAATTTTTTTTTCATTTTAATTAGTAACAATACTGTGACAACAATTATGATTGGTGTAAATAGTTGGCAAGACGGCCTGGCACACAGGCTGACAAGCAGGAGGAAAGTGCAATTCAATGGCATGAGCAAACTGAGGATTCAGAATAACAATCAAAAATGTGACAACAAATAAGATTGGTGTAACTAGTTGGCAAGTCGGCCTGGCAGACAGGCTGGCAGGCAGGAGGAAAATGCTATTTGAAGACACTAGTAGACTGCAGATTGACACTCAAAACAGTGATGATTGACAATTTTTGCAATACTGTTAAAATAAATATGATTGCTGGCACTAATTGGCTAGTTGGGCCTGGCACACAGGCTGGCGGGCAGGAGGAAAGTGCAATTCGATGGCACGAGCAAACTGAGGATTCAGAATAACAAGCAAAAATTTTAAAAATGTAATTATTAACAATACCATGACAACAAATATGATTGGTGTAAATAGTTGCCAAATCGGCATGGTACACAGGCTGGCAGGCAGAAGGAAAGTGCAATTCAATGGCACGAGCAAACTATCGATTCAGAATAACAATCCAAACATTTTTAATTTTAATTAATAACAATACTGTGACAACAAATAAGATTGGTGTAACTAGTTGGCAAGTTGGCCTGGAACACAGGCTGGCAGGCAGGAGAAAAATGCAATTCAAGGGCACTAGTAGACTGCAGATTGACAGTCAAAACAGTGATGATTGAAAATTTTTGCAAGACTATTAAACGAAATATGATTGCTGGCACTAATTGGCTAGTTGGGTCTGGCACACAGGCTGGGAGGCAGGAGGAAAATGCAATTAAAGGACACTAGTAGACTGCAGATTGACAGTCAAAACAGTGATGATTGACAATTTTTGCAATACTGCTAAAATATATATGATTGCTGGAATTAATTGGCTAGTTGGGCCTGGCACACAGGCTGACAGGCAGGAGGAAAGTGCAATTCAATGGCACGAGCAAACTGAGGATTCAGAACAACAATCAAAATGTTTTTAATTTTAATTAGTAACAATACTGTGACAACAATTATGATTGGTGCAAATAGTTGGCAAGACGGCCTGGCACACAGGCTGGCAGGCAGGAGGCAAGTGCAATTCATTGGCACGAGCAAACTGAGGATTCAGAATAACAATCCAAATATTTTTAATTTTAATTATTAACAATACTGTGACAACAAATAAGATTGGTGTAACTAGTTGGCAAGTCGGCCTGGCACACAGGCTGGCAGGCAGGAGGAAAATGCAATTCAAGGACACTATTAGACTGAATATTGACAGTCAAAACAGTGATGATTGACAATTTTTGCAATACTGTTAAAATAAATATGATTGCTGGGAATAGTTGGCTAGGTGGGCCTTGCACACATGATGGCAGGCAGGAGGAAAGTGCAATTCAATGGCACAAGCAAACTGAGGATACAGAACAACAATTAAAAAAAAATTAAATTTTAATTATTAAGAATACTGTGACAACAAATATGATTGGTGTAAATATTTGGAAAGTCAGCCTGGCAAACAGGCTGCCAGGCAGGAGGAAAGTGCAATTCAATGGCAAGAGCAAACTGAGGATTCAGAACAACAATCAAACATTTTTTGATTTTAATTATTAACAATACTGTGACAACAAATATGATTGGTGTAAATAGTTGGCAAGTCGGCCCGGCACACAGGCTGGCAGGCAGGAGGAAAGTGCAATTCAATGGCACGAGCAAACTGAGGATTCAGAACAACAATCAATTTTTTTTTAATTTTAATTAATAACAATACTGTGACAGCAAATATGATTGCTGGCACTAATTGGCAAGTTGGGCCTGGCAACCAGGCTGGCAGGCAGGAGGAAAGTGCAATTCAATGGCACGAGCAAACTGAGGATTCAGAACAACAATCAAATTTTTTTTAATTTTAATTAGTAACAATACTGTGACAACAATTATGATTGGTGCAAATAGTTGGCAAGACGGCCTGGCACACAGGCTGGCAGGCAGGAGGCAAGTGCAATTCATTGGCACGAGCAAACTGAGGATTCAGAATAACAATCCAAATATTTTTAATTTTAATTATTAACAATACTGTGACAACAAATAAGATTGGTGTAACTAGTTGGCAAGTCGGCCTGGCACACAGGCTGGCAGGCAGGAGGAAAATGCAATTCAAGGACACTATTAGACTGAATATTGACAGTCAAAACAGTGATGATTGACAATTTTTGCAATACTGTTAAAATAAATATGATTGCTGGGAATAATTGGCTAGGTGGGCCTTGCACACATGATGGCAGGCAGGAGGAAAGTGCAATTCAATGGCACAAGCAAACTGAGGATACAGAACAACAATTAAAAAAAAATTAAATTTTAATTATTAAGAATACTGTGACAACAAATATGATTGGTGTAAATATTTGGAAAGTCAGCCTGGCAAACAGGCTGCCAGGCAGGAGGAAAGTGCAATTCAATGGCAAGAGCAAACTGAGGATTCAGAACAACAATCAAACATTTTTTGATTTTAATTATTAACAATACTGTGACAACAAATATGATTGGTGTAAATAGTTGGCAAGTCGGCCCGGCACACAGGCTGGCAGGCAGGAGGAAAGTGCAATTCAATGGCACGAGCAAACTGAGGATTCAGAACAATAATCAAATTTTTTTTAATTTTAATTAATAACAATACTGTGACAGCAAATATGATTGCTGGCACTAATTGGCAAGTTGGGCCTGGCAACCAGGCTGGCAGGCAGGAGGAAAGTGCAATTCAATGGCACGAGAAAACTGAGGATTCATAACAACAATCAAAATTTTTTTTCATTTTAATTAGTAACAATACTGTGACAACAATTATGATTGGTGTAAATAGTTGGCAAGACGGCCTGGCACACAGGCTGGCAAGCAGGAGGAAAGTGCAATTCAATGGCACGAGCAAACTGAGGATTCAGAATAACAAGCAAAAATTTTAAAAATGTAATTATTAACAATACCGTGACAACAAATATGATTGGTGTAAATAGTTGCCAAATCGGCATGGCACACAGGCTGGCAGGCAGAAGGAAAGTGCAATTCAATGGCACGAGCAAACTATCGATTCAGAATAACAATCCAAACATTTTTAATTTTAATTAATAACAATACTGTGACAACAAATAAGATTGGTGTAACTAGTTGGCAAGTTGGCCTGGAACACAGGCTGGCAGGCAGGAGAAAAATGCAATTCAAGGACACTAGTAGACTGCAGATTGACAGTCAAAACAGTGATGATTGAAAATTTTTGCAAGACTATTAAAAGAAATATGATTGCTGGCACTAATTGGCTAGTTGGGTCTGGCACACAGGCTGGGAGGCAGGAGGGAAATGCAATTCAAAGGCATGAGAAAACTGAGGATTCAGAACAACCATCATAATTTTTTTAATTTTAATAATTAACAATACTGTGACAACAATTATTATTGGTGAAAATAGTTGGCAAGTCGGCCTGGCACACTGGCTGGCAGGCAGGAGGAAAGTGCAATTCAATTGCACGAGCAAACTGAGGATTCAGAATAACAATCAAAAAATTTATAATTTAAATTATTAACAATACTGTGACAACAAATATGATTGGTGTAACTAGTTGGCAAATCGACCTGGCACACAGGCTGGCAGGCAGGAGGAAAATGCAATTCAAGGACACTAGGAGACTGCAGATTCACAGTCAAAACAGTGATGATTTACAATTTTTTCAAGACTGTTAAAAGAAATATGATTGCTAGCACTACGTGGCTAGTTGGGCCTGGCACACAGGCTGCCAGGCAGGAGGAAAGTGTGATTCAATGGCACGAGAAAACTGAGGATTCAGAATAACAATCAAATATTTTTTTTATTTTAAATAATAACAATACTGTGACAACAAATATGATTGTTGTAACTAGTTGGCAAGTCGGCCTGGCACACAGGCTGGCAGGCAGGAGGGAACTGCAATTCAATGGCACTACTAGACTACAGAATCACAGTCAAAAAAGTGATGATTTACAATTTTTTCAATACTGTTTAAACAACTATAATTGGTGGCACTGATTGGCTAGTTGGGACTGGCACACAGGCTGCGAGGCAGGAGGAAACTGCAATTCAATGGCACTAGGAGACTGAAGATTTGCAGTCAAAAAAAATATGATTTAATTTTTTTTATATACTGTTAGAAGAAATATGATTGGTGGCACTAATTGGCTAGTTGGGCCTGGCACACAGGCTGGCAGGCAGGAGGGAACTGCAATTCAATGCAACAAGCCAAATGATGAATCACAATCGAACAATGTTTAATTTTAAATATTAACAATACTGTTACGAAAACTAGCGGCTAGATTTAGAATTCTGCGGCCAAAGGGGTGCGTTAGCTACGCTGGCTTTTTTTCTCCCGCACCTTTTAAATACCGCTGGTATTTAGAGTTCACAGAATGGCTGCGTTAGGCTCCAAAAAGGGAGCGTAGAGTATATTTACCGCCACTGCAACTCTAGATACCAGCGTTGCTTACGGACGTGGCCAGCTTAAAAAATGTGCTCGTGCACGATTTCCCCATAGGAAACAATGGGGCTGTTTGCGCTTAAAAAAAAACTAACACTTGCAAAAAAGCAGGGTTCAGCTCCTAACGCAGCTACATTGTTTCCTATGGGGAAACACTTCCTAAGTCTGCACCTAACACCCTAACATGAACCCCCGAGTCTAAACACCCATTACCTTACACTTATTAACCCCTAATCTGCCGCCCCCGCTATCGCTGACCCCTGCATATTATTATTAACCCCTAATCTGCCGCTCCATACACCGCCGCCAGCTACGTTATCCCTATGTACCCCTAATCTGCTGCCCGTAACATTGCCGACCACTATGTTATATTTATTAACCCCTAATCTGCCGCCCCCGCTATCGCTGACACCTGCATATTATTATTAACCCCTAATCTGCCGCTCCGTACACCGCCGCAACCTACATTATACCTATGTACCCCTAATCTGCTGCCCCTAACACCGCCGACCCCTATATTATATTTATTAACCCCTAATCTGCCCCCCACAACGTCACCTCCACCTACCTACAATAATTAACCCCTAATCTGCCGACCGGATCTCACCTCTACTATAATAAATGTATTAACCCTTAAAGCTAAGTCTAACTCTAACCCTAACACCCCCTAACTTAAATATAATTTAAATCTAACGAAATAAATTAACTATTATTAAATAAATTATTCCTATTTAAAGCTAAATACTTACCAGTAAAACAACCCCTAATATAGCTACAATATAAATTATAATTATATTGTAGCTATTTTAGGATTAATATTTATTTTACAGGCAACTTTCTAATTATATTAACCAGGTAGAATAGCTATTAAATAGTTAATAACTATTTAATAGTTACCTAGTTAAAATAATTACAAAATTACCTGTAAAATAAATCCTAACCTAAGTTACAATTAAACCTAACACTACACTATCAATAAATTAATTAAATACAATACCTACAATTATCTACAATTAAACCTAACACTTCACTATGAATAAATTAATTAAATACAATACCTACAAATAAATACAATGAAATAAACTAACTAAAGTACAAAAAATAAAAAAGAACTAAGTTACAAAAAATAAAAAAATATTTACAAACATTAGAAAAATATTACAACAATTTTAAACTAATTACACCTATTCTAAGCCCCCTAATAAAATAACAAAGCCCCCCAAAATAAAAAAAATGCCCTACCCTATTCTAAATTAAAATATTTTTGTAATATGTAATATTTTTCTTATGTTTGTAAATATTTTTTTATTTTTTGTAACTTAGTTCTTTTTTATTTTTTGTACTTTAGTTAGTTTATGTAATTGATTTGTAGGAATTGTATTTAATTTATTTATTGATAGTGTAGTGTTAGGTTTTATTGTAGGTAATTGTAGGTATTTTATTTAATTAATTTATTGATAGGGTAGTGTTAGGTTTAATTATAACTTAGGTTAGGATTTATTTTACAGGTAATTTTGTTATTATTTTAACTAGGTAACTATTAAATAGTTCTTAACTATTTAATAGCTATTGTACCTGGTTAAAATAATTACAAAGTTGCCCGTAAAATAAATATTAATCCTAAAATAGCTACAATGTAATTATAAATTATATTGTAGCTATATTAGGATGTATTTTACAGGTAAGTATTTAGCTTTAAATAGGAATAATTTATTTAATAAGAGTTAATTAATTTCGTTAGATGTAAATTATATTTAAGTTAGGGGGGTGTTAGTGTTAGGGTTAGATTTAGCTTTAGGGGTTAATCCATTTATTATAGTAGCGTTGAGCTCCGGTCGTCAGATTAGGGGTTAATAATTGAAGTTAGGTGTCGGCGATGTTAGGGAGGGCAGATTAGGGGTTAATACTATTTATGATAGGGTTAGTGAGGCGGATTAGGGGTTAATAACTTTATTATAGTAGCGGTGCGGTCCGCTCGGCAGATTAGGGGTTAATAAGTGTAGGCAGGTGGAGGCGACGTTGAGGGGGCAGATTAGGGGTTAATAAATATAATATAGGGGTCGGCGGTGTTAGGGGCAGCAGATTAGGGGTACATAAGGATAACGTAGGTGGCGGCGCTTTGCGGTCGGCAGATTAGGGGTTAATTATTGTAAGTAGCTGGCGGCGACGTTGTGGGGGGCAGGTTAGGGGTTAATAAATATAATACAGGGGTCGGCGGGGTTAGGGGCAGCAGATTAGGGGTACATAAGTATAACGTAGGTGGCGGTCGGCAGATTAGGGGTTAAAAAATGTAATCGAGTTGCGGCGATGTGGGGGGACCTCAGTTTAGGGGTACATAGGTAGTTTATGGGTGTTAGTGTACTTTAGGGTACAGTAGTTAAGAGCTTTATGAACCGGCGTTAGCCCAGAAAGCTCTTAACTACTGACTTTTTTCTGCGGCTGGAGTTTTGTCGTTAGAGCTCTAACGCTCACTTCAGAAACGACTCTAAATACCGGCGTTAGGAAGATCCCATTGAAAAGATAGGATACGCAATTGACGTAAGGGGATCTGCGGTATGGAAAAGTCGCGGCTGAAAAGTGAGCGTTATACCCTATTTTGAGTGACTCCAAATACCGGCGGTAGCCTAAAACCAGCGTTAGGAGCCTCTAACGCTGGTTTTCACGGCTACCGCCAAACTCTAAATCTAGGCCTATGATTTTCAATTTTTTATATACTGTTACAAGAATTATGATTGGTGCCACTAATTGGCTAGTTGGGCCTGGAAAACATGCTGGCAGGCAGGAGGAATGTGCAATTCAATGGCACGAGCAAACTGATGAATCACAAGCAAACAATTTGTAATTTTAAAGATTTACAATACTGGCTGCAAAGTGAGCATTAGACCCTTTCCTGACTGACTCCAAATACCAGCAGGCGGTAAAAACCAGCGTTAGAAACCTCTAACGCTAGTTTTGATGGCTACCGCCCAACTCTAAATCTAAGCCTAGGATTGGTGGCACTAATTGGCTAGTAAGGGCCTGGCACACAGGCTGGCAGGCAGGAGGAAACTGCAATTCAATGGCACTAGGAGACTGAATATTTGCAGTCAAAAAAATTATGATTTTCAATTTTTTATATACTGTTACAACAACTAGTATTGGTGGTACTAATTGGCTAGTTTGGGCCTGGCACACAGGCTGGCAGGCAGGAGGAAACTGCAATTCAATGGCACTAGGAGACTGAATATTTTCAGTCAAAAAAATTATCGCCTAGATTTAGAATTTGGCGGTAGCCGTCAAAACGAGCGTTAGAGGCTCCTAACGCTGGTTTTTACCGCCCGCTGGTATTTGGAGTCAGTCATTAAAGGGTCTAACACTCACTTTGCAGCCGCGACTTTTCCATACCGCAGATCCCCCTACGCCAATTGCGTATCCTATCTTTTCAATGGGATCTTTCTAATGCCGGTATTTAGATTCTTGGCTGAAGTGAGCTTTAGAACTCTAACGACAAAACTCCAGCCGCAGAAAAAAACCAGGAGTTAAGAGCTTTTTGGGCTAACGCCGGTTCATAAAGCTCTTAACTACTGTGCTCTAAAGTAAACTAATACCCATAAACTACCTATGTACCCCTAAACCGAGGCCCCCCACATCGCCGCCACTCGATTAAATTTTTTTAACCCCTAATCTGCCGACCGCACAACGCCGCTAACAACGTTATCCCTATGTACCCCTAATCTGCTGCCCCTAACACCGCCGACCCCTATATTATATTTATTAACCCCTAATCTGCCCCCCTCAATGTTGCCGACACCTACCTACACTTATTAACCCCTAATCTGCCGACCGGACCTCGTCGCTACTATAATAAAGTTATTAACCCCTAATCCGCCTCACTCCCGCCTCAATAACCCTATAATAAATAGTATTAACCCCTAATCTGCCCTCCCTAACCTCACCGACACCTAACTTCAAGTATTAACCCATAATCTGCCGACCGGGCCTCACCGCTACTATAATAAATGTATTTACCCCTAAAGCTAAGTCTAACCCTAACCCTAACACCCCCCTAAGTTAAATATAATTTAAATCTAACGGAATAAATTAACTCTTATTAAATAAATTATTCATATTTAAAGCTAAATACTTACCTGTAAAAAAAAACCCCTAATATAGCTACAATATAAATTATAATTATATTGTAGCTATTTTAGGATTAATATTTATTTTACAGGCAACTTTGTAATTATTTTAACCAGGTACAATAGCTATTAAATAGTTATTTACTATTTAATAGCTACCTAGTTAAAATAATTACAAAATTACCTGTAAAATAAATCCTAACCTAAGTTACAATTAAACCTAACACTACACTATCAATAAATTAATTAAATAAAATACCTACAATTATCTAAAATTAAACCTAACACTACAATATCAATAAATTAATTAAATAAAATACCTACAATTAAATACAATTAAATAAACTAACTAAAGTACAAAAAATAAAAAAAGAACTAAGTTACAAAAAATAAAAAAATATTTACAAACATAAGAAAAATATTACAACAATTTTAAACTAATTACACCTACTCTAAGCCCCCTAATAAAATAACAAAGCCCCCCAAAATAAAAAAATGCCCTACCCTATTCTAAAATAAAAATAGAAAAGCTAGCCCTGAAAAAAACCAGCCCTGAAAAGGGCCCTTTTCGGGGCATGCCCCAAATAATTCAGCTCTTTTGCCTGTAAAAAAAAACATACAATACCCCCCCCAACATTACAACCCACCACCCACATACCCCTAAAATAACCCAAACCCCCCTTAAATAAACCTAACACTAAGCCCCTGAAGATCTCCCTACCTTGTCTTCACCACACCGGGTCCTGATCGGTCCAGAAGAGCCTCCGAAATCTTCCTCCAAGCCCAAGCGGGGGCTGAAGAGTGACGTCCATCCTCCGGCTGAAGTCTGGATCCAATTGGCGGCTAAAGAATTCCATCTTCGGGCAGAAGTCTTCATCCTATCCGGGCAGAAGAGTCGATCCGGACCGGCAAACATCTTCATCCAAGCCGCATCTTCTATGTTCTTCCATCCGATGACGACCGGCTCCATCTTGAAGACCTCCAGCGCGGATCCATCCTCTTCTTCCGACGACTAGACCATGAATGAAGGTTCCTTTATGGGACTTCATCCAAGATGGCGTCCCTCGAATTCCGATTGGCTGATAGGATTCTATCAGCCAATCTGAATTAAGGTAGGAAAATTTTGATTGGCTGATGGAATCAGCCAATCAGAATCAAGTTCAATCCGATTGGCTGATCCGATCAGCCAATCAGATTCAGCTCGCATTCTATTGACTGATCGGAACAGCCAATAGAATGCGAGCTCAATCTGATTGGCTGTTTGGATCAGCCAATCGGATTGAACTTGAATCTGATTGGCTGATTCCATCAGCCAATCAGAATTTTCCTACCTTAATTCCTATTGGCTGATAGAATCCTATCAGCCAATCGGAATTCGAGGGATGCCATCTTGGATGACATCCCTTAAAGGAACCTTCATTCGTCGTCTAGTCGTTGGAAGAAGAGGATGGATCCGCGCTGGAGGTCTTGAAGATCAGCCACTCATCATCGGATGGAAGAACATAGAAGATGCCTCCTGGATGAAGATGTTTGCCGGTCCAGATGTCCTCTTCTGCCCGCTTGGATCAAGACTTCAGCCGGAGGATGGATGTCTTCAGCCCCCCGCTTGGGCATGGATCAAGACATCGGAGCCTGGACGGATCGCTGATACCCGGTGTGGTGAAGATAAGGTAGGAAGATCTTCAGGGGCTTAGAGTTAGGTTTTTTCCAGGCAAAAGAGCTGAATTCTGTGGGGCATGCCCCGCAAATGGCCCTTTTAAGGGCTGGTAAGGTAAAAGAGCTTTTCTATTTTAATTTTAGAATAGGGTAGGGCATTTTTTTATTTTAGGGGGCTTTGTTATTTTATTAGGGGGCTTAGAGTAGGTGTAATTAGTTTAAAATTGTTGTAATATTTTTCTAATGTTTGTAAATATTTTTTATTTTTTGTAACTTAGTTCTTTTTTATTTTTTGTACTTTAGTTAGTTTATTTAATTGTATTTAATTGTAGGTATTTTATTTAATTAATTTATTGATATTGTAGTGTTAGGTTTAATTGTAGATAATTGTAGGTATTTTATTTAATTAATTTATTGCTAGTTTAGTGTTAGGTTTAATTGTAACTTAGGTTAGGATTTATTTTACAGGTAATTTTGTAATTATTTTAACTAGGTAGCTATGAAATAGTTATTAACTATTTAATAGCTATTGTACCTGGTTAAAATAAATACAAAGTTGCCTGTAAAATAAATATAAATCTTAAAATAGCTGCAATATAATTATAATTTATATTGTAGCTATATTAGGGTTTATTTTACAGGTAAGTATTTAGCTTTAAATAGGAATAATTTATTTAATAAGAGTTAATTTATTTCGTTAGAATAAAATTATATTTAACTTAGGGGGGTGCTAGGGTTATGGTTATACTTAGCTTTAGGGTTTAATATATTTATTAGAGTAGCTGCGAAGTCCGGTCAGCAGATTAGGGGTTAATAATTGAAGTTAGGTGTCGGCGATGTTAGGGAGGGCAGATTAGGGGTTAATACTATTTCTTATAGGGTTATTGGGGCGGGAGTGAGGCGGATTAGGGGTTAATAATTGTAGGTAGCTGGCGGCGACGTTGTGGGGGGCAGATTAGAGGTGAATAAATATAATATAGGGGTCGGCGGTGTTAGGGGCAGCAGATTAGGGGTACATAGCTATAACGTAGGTTGCGGCGGCATACGGAGCGGCAGATTAGGGGTTAAAAATAATATGCAGGGGTCAGCGATAGCGGGTGCGGCAGATTAGGGGTTAATAAGTGTAAGGTTAGGGGTTTTTAGACTCGGGGTACATGTTAGGGTGTTAGGTGCAGACTTAGGAAGTGTTTCCCCATAGGAAACAATGGGGCTGCGTTAAGAGCTGAACGCTGCTTTTTTGCAGGTGTTAGGTTTTTTTTTTAGCTCAAACTGTCCCATTGTTTCCTATGGGGGAATCTTGCACGAGCACGTTTTTGAAGCTGTCCGTGTCCGTAAGCACCGCTGGTATTGAGAGTTGCAGTGGCGGTAAATTATGCTCTACGCTCCCTTTTTGGAGCCTAACGCACTGAAAACCCCGCCATTCTGTGAACTCTAAATACCAGCGGTATTTAAAAGGTGTGGCCAAAAAAAAGCAAGCGTAGCTAACGCACCCCTTCTAATGCAAAACTCCAAATCTAGGCCTATGATTTAATTTTTTTTATATACTGTTACAAGAATTATGATTGGTGCCACTAATTGGCTAGTTGGGCCTGGAAAACACGCTGGCAGGCAGGAGGAAAGTGCAATTCAATGGCATGAGCAAACTGATGAATCACAAGCAAACAATTTGGAATTTTAAAGATTAACAATACTGTTACAACAACTAGGATTGGTGGCACTAATTGGCTAGTTTGGGCCTGGCACACAGGCTGGCAGGCAGGAGGAAACTGCAATTCAATGGCACTAGGAGACTGAATATTTGCAGTCAAAAAAATTATGATTTTAATTTTTTTATATACGTTACAAGAATTATGATTGGTGCCACTAATTGGCTAATTGGGCCTGGAAAACATGCTGGCAGGCAGGAGGAAAGTGCAATTCAATGGCACGAGCAAACTGATGAATCACAAGCGAACAATTTGTAATTTTAAAGATTAACAATACTGTTACAACAACTAGGATTGGTGGCACTAATTGGCTAGTTGGGCCTGGCACACAGGTTGGCAGGCAGGAGGGAACTGCAATTCAATGGCACTACTAGACTGCAGATTGACAGTCAAAAAAGTGATGATTCACAATGTTTTCAATGCTGTTACAACAACTATGATTGGTGGCACTAATTGGCTAGTTGGGCCTGGCACATAGGCTGGCAGATATGAATCGTGGCTGGTAGGTAGGGCAGCAATTTAACACAGTATGCTATGTAAGTGACAAAAACACAGGCCTGATAGAAAATTAAGTTAGATTACACTAGCAAAATATTTTAAAATTTTAGATTTTAATATTAAAATAATGTTAAGAAGTGCAATGCACATATGAGTGGTCGCACTGGCTGGCTGCTACGTAGGGCAGCAAATAACAACAGTATGCTGTGTAAGTCAGATAGACAGTTAGACACAGGCCTGATAGAAAATAAAATTAGATTACACTAGCACGTAGATATGAGTCGTGGCTGATAGCCTTGGAAGGGCAGCTATTAAATACAGTAGGCTCTGTAAGTCAGATACACACACGCCTGATAGAAAATACTATTAGATTACACTAATGACAAATGATTTAATTTTTTTGGGGGGGGGAATTAAAAAAAGGTTAAACACATATGAGTTGTGGTTCATAGACTAGGGAGGGCAGCAAGTAAACACAGGCCTGATAGAAAATTATATTAGATTACACTATCAAAAAAATGTAAACGTTTTTTTTTTTTTAAATTTAAATTAAGGTGAAGACGATATGAGTGGTGGCTGCCTGGCACAGAGCAATTAACCAAAAGACTGAAAAAAATGAAGTATATTAATGCTGTGTGAGCCTGACAGACACAGGCCTGATTATTTTTTTTTATTTTTTTTTTATTTAAAATAATGTTATAAACGGATATGTGTGACACAGGCCTGATAGAAAATTAAAAAAAATTACACTAGCAAAATAATTAAAAAATTTTGTTGGTTAAATTTAAACTAATGTTTTTAGGCAGATTTAAGTGGTGGCAGTAATCACAGCATATGCTGTGAGCCTCACACACAGGCTGAAAGCCAGGCAAATGCTAATAAAAGTACGAAAAAAAAACAAAAAAAACCTGCTCGAATTATAGACCTAAAAAGGGCTTTTTGGGGTGCTGTCCTTGCAGCATAGATGAGATGAGTACTTCTGGACTGTAGTGGACAATAAATACACTAGCCTAGCTATCTTTTTCACTATAATGTCAGCAGCACAAAAACAGCACGTCCTCTTACTAAGAAAGCAAGGTCGTTATGAGTCTAAAATGGCGGCTTCCAAGTAGCTGGGAGGGTCTGTGAGGGAGTGTCTGATGTTGATTGGCTCTAATGTGTCAGAAGGCTGTGACATACAGGGTCAAAGTTTCCTCAATGATGACACATAGGGGGTGGATCGAACATCGCATGTGTTCGCCCACAGCCGCGAACGCGAACTTACTATGTTCACCGTGAACCGTTCGCGGGCGAACCGTTCGGGACATCACTACTGACAAGGTGGCTGTGTTTGAGGATGGAGGGCTAAAGGGATGAATAGAAGCTGGTGTATGAGGGTTAGTTGGCTGAGAGGGTGAGCAGAGTGTGAGGTTGCTGAGAAGATGAGTTTGAGGAAGTGAGAGGTAAAGAAATATTGTGTGGAGGGGAAATGGAGGTGAGAGTGTGAAGAGGAGATTGTGTGTTAGGAGGGAGGAGGAGGCTGCATGAAAAGGTGCCCAGGGTCTTATGTAAGCAAGAGTGAGATCAGATGGTGCAATTATACTATATCATTGGTGATGTGATTATATGTATCTTGTGTGATGTCATAGTGATGTGATTATATGTATCTTGTGTGATGTCATTGTGATACAAGAAAAAAAGTTCTCAACGCATTAAGCATAAAAAACAGGAGGAAACATGTAGATTCATAGAGGTAGATTTATCATAGTGCGAACGGACATGATACGATGTAGCATATCATGTCCGCCGTACATCAATAAATGTCGATAGCATACTCTGTCGGCATTTATCATTACACCAGCAGTTCTTGTGAACTGCTGGTGCAATGCCGCCTCCTGCAGATTTGCGACCAATCGTCCACTAGCAGGAGGTGTAAATCAACCCAATCGTATTTGACCTGGTTGATTTCTGTCCGCGGCCTCAGAGCAGGCGGACAAGTTATGGAGCAGCGGTCTTTAGACTGCTGCTTCATATATTCTGTTTCCGGTGAGCCTGAAGGCTCAAGCAAAAATAGGAGCATCAAGTTCCATACGGAGCTTGATAAATCGGTTCCATAGACACAACAGTCTGACTGTTGTGGCTATGGGGCCTATTTATCAAAGCGTCAACTATGTTGCATTCACCAGCGTCAATACGCTAAGCAGACATTGCATGCTGCTGACCTTAATACGATCTCCTTATTTAGCAAAAAACGTCAAAACCATGCCTGTATGGTGAGAAGAGCTTTGGACTGGTGTTAACTAACAGTCATTGATGTTGCGGTTGTTAAGGTTTTTCCCAACTTTATTTATACCATTACTGTCCATGAACAAGCACACTTCTCTAAAATTAATCTTTTATTTTTCATCTGTTAATGTCCAAGAAATAGATTGATTTATACCTCAACAAACAAAATCTCATAGAAAGTTATTTTTATATTTATTTGTTATATGATACTTTCACAGAAATTAATGTATATTTGTATTTCTAGGAGTCATATTTTTTAAATTATTATTAACGCTAGAATTTGTAAATATACCCTTGCACATATATATATATATTTTTTGTTATAAACAATGTTGTCTGTCATATCTCTGTGTTTGTATTTATTTGCAATCAATGGATATTTTAAAGGGATAGGAAAGTCAAAATTTAAGTTGCATGATTCAGATAGAGCATGTCATTTTAAAACACTTTCAAATTCACTTTTATTTTCAAATGTGCTTTGTACTCTGGTATAAAAAAGAAAAGACAGGCGGCTGCTGAGCTACAAAAAAAAAGGTTTTTATTCCAATAAAAAATATATTATGGACAAAAGCAAAAATAAGACACAACGTACCAAAGGAGGGAGACAGCAGTCTTACATGTTTCGCGCACACTTGAGCTTAATCATAGAAGCTGAATGGGAGCTCCAACACATTTATGATATAAAGGAACCTTTCAGTTCCGGCATCCTTCTGTACATGAGGTATATAGATGATCTCATTTTTATTGTAAAAGAGGACTTTCCCTTCGATGACTTTTTGACAGTCCTTAACACTAATGATGTTAATCTAAAATTCACAGGAGAGTTACATCACGATTATGTTAATATTTTAGATCTCAATTTATATGGTGACATCATAACCAACAAGATTATGTCCACTACATATAGAAAAGAAATGGCTGGTAATACTATCCTTCATGCCACCTCATGTCTTCCCCTATATTTAGTCAAATCAATTCCAAGAAGCCAATTTATTAGGCTCAGACGTAATGCCAGCACTCTGGACAATTACATCCAAGGTGGCAAAGACCTCATTACCAGATTAGAAGCCAGAGGGTACAATGGCAAAGAGTTACTCAAAATATTTGAAGAAATAAAGACTGGAAACCACATTTAAAGGGTCAATCACCAGAAGCAGATAATACTAACACTAGTGGCTTAACAGTCCATAGGATATCACAAAACAAAGGGAACATTAACACAAGTAGAAGTAAGAAAAACTATCTAGATGAACGAAGTGTTGTTTTTTCTACTCAGTTCTCTCCCCAATAAAATTCAATATGTGGGGGGCGGAGCTAGCCACGTTACTGAGCAGTCACATCTACAATTTGCTCTGCAGCCCAAGTGCTATATTTCACCTCTTATATTAATTTTCTACGCCAATATTATATTTTTTGGTTCCCCTTTTATTTTCTTTAACACTCCCTGTCTCTTTTACAAACTCCTATTACACCGGACTTAAAGACAAAGAGGATAATTCAGTTTGAGTGTCGCACAGACACAACCGCGGTGCCGACCTGCAGTATATCTGCTTCTCACCAGCCAGAACTGTGGTCACTAACAACTCGGTTGTTATCAGAGGCGTCAGTCTATAAATATACTTGGATCTCTTAAAATACTGACCTGCTCTCCACTCCCTTAGTTGCAATTCCGCACCCACCCGCGGCTCACAGCTTGTCTGCTTAACTCAGGCGGTGATCTTTACCTGGCAATTCAGTGTGCAGACTCCATCCAGCAAGCGCCTTCACATATCCGATCTGTGAGCCTTAAGCGGTACATCCTCATATACCCGGATCTCCGGTACAGACCTTACCGCTGCTCTTTACTGCAAAGTCTATCATAAGATCGGAACAAGTGCACACATTGCTGAGGCCTACTGTAAAGAAATAGAGACATACCCACGTGGCAGCCGCAGGAGGCCTTACCAGAGCCGTGCTTAGACAGTAAGTTTCTAAAAGTTTCCTCCACATTTTATTAAGGGATTTAGATCTCTACTATCCACATTAATTAACTAAGAGGGGTTATTACACTAGATTCAGAGGAAGATTCTAACTTACTATAATGTATTGAACTGTGACCTGGTCTACAATACCTCTTGAGCTGCACTGCAGCTTTAACACTTTTTACTGCCACCCTCTTTTGTAACACTCTGAGACTCAGCCTGCAATTTACCACACTATAGAAGCTGGGATTGTACTTATTGAGCCCAGTAACATCTACTCAGAGTAAAGAGCATCTTTAATTTTCCATGTAAGCGGCTACTAATAGCTGTAAATAGCCAAACTTTTTCCCACTGTGACTTTCTAGCTAAGACTCTATAACGGTCATAGACTATACAACAATAACCTTGAGAAGCGTAATCTGATGAACTACACCTACAGATTTCAGGCACTAACACCTCAGGTTCAAGAAATAGAGTCCTCTTTCCACAAATATCTATCTTATCCCTGCCAGATGGTGCTTTGATTCAGTGGAAACTTTGACCTAATACTCTCTCACCATGTTGTAAGTACCTGCCTCCCCACCTCCCTTTACCATGGGCTTCCTTTACCCACGGGTCATACCCCACAGTCCTTTTTCCTGTCCTGCTCAGGGAGAGCACACGGCCCTGGTGGGAGAGGCAGAGTCCAACCAGTGGTACTTGGTTACCCACTCTCAAGTTATAAATTCGACACAACTTAAACAGGCCGCTTCCCCCATTTCAAAATGTGCTTACTAGGCATAATGATGTGCTGAGCGCACTCTGCTAGGGGGGGGGTGCTGAGTTTCTGTTCTCCACCTGCTACATAATATAGGAGACTTCTGTGACCCTATCTCACTGGAACTTTGTCCACTAACATCTATCCTAGGTACAATATGTCTCACTCTCAGAAAAAGAAACCCAAACATACAGATCCACCAAAGAGGACCCTTTTGGATCATTTTCTACATAAGACCCCATATGAGCAAGATCTATCTGATGAGGATTCTAGGGAGTCACTAACCTCTACTAAAGAGCTTCATAGATCAACTTCTCATCTAGCTGAAAGGCTACAGACCCTGCACTCGTCTATTTTGGACTCTATTAAAGATCTCTCAGACAAGATGGACTCCCACCATTCCTCACTTAAACAAGAGCTTAAAGCCTCAGTTTCAGAACTTAAAAGAGATGTATCCCTATTAGGGTACCCAAAACCTGGAAAAAAAACAAGAAGTTCTTCACCTGGATCATTCTAACCTCTTAGTGTACACTCAGTCTCTAGCAGAAATGATTACGGACTTAGAGACAAAACTGGCGGACCTTGAAGATAGGTCCCGCCATAATAATATTAGCATTCGGGGTATCCCAGAGGAAGTGGGTACAACTGAGCTTACTAAATACCTCTCAAAGCTGTTTAAAGAATTGTTTGGCTCGGTTCAAGAACAAGAGGCTTTGATCGATAGAGCTCACCGAGCACTGTGGCCAAGAAATGCCCCTTCTGGCTCTCCCAGAGACGTAATCCTCAGACTGCACTACTTCACGTTCAAGGAGAAATTGCTCAGAGCTGCATACCAACACAAGCAACTAAAAGACCCATATCAGTCTATCCAGATCTTCCCAGACTTGTCTACACTCACTCTAAACAAAAGACGTTCTTTTCAGCAAGTAACCCAGACCCTGTGTAAAAACAATATAAAATATAGATGGGGTTTTCCAGTCAAATTATTCTTCCAAATTGAAGACCGGTCACATATAGTCTCTACCCCTGAACAAGGATACAAAATCCTTCATTCTGCTGGCCTTCTTCGATCTCAAAATGAACCCACAAGTTCTTCAGCCCAACCTGAGAAGCTTAATCCTGCCGCCCTGGAGTGGCGTCCTCTCCCACAACGATTCAACTATCAAACTAAAAGAAAAGAGATTCCCTCTATTCAAGGGGATATTTGACTTTATTCATAATGAAAAAGATACTCTGCATTTCAATAGTCAGTCCTTGTCTTCTCTAATGAGATTCACACGATAATATCACCGACTGGAGTCTACATGATCTTTCAATCGGACAATGGGTAATGTTCTTTGTTATGTTTGTTAGGATTTTTAGGCTACCAGTTTGTATTTTGTTGTTATGTTTTCAGATCAAGGATCTAATGTAGAGGCTCGGAGAGTTTATTTTTATTTACCATGCCAACTTCAGACAACTTAGTCTCATTGGAGTATTTACTTTATTACTACACCTGGGTGACACTACTAGGCACCTCCTGAGCCTCCTCCTCATTTATGCTAGGTTAACGCAGATTACTTCCATACTAGTAATGTAGCAACCTTTTATCTGGTTCACTTATGACTATGTTATCCTGGGTTTTTGTAATATATCCTGGAGTGTTTAACATTCTTTAAGATATCTCTCTACTAGATATATGTAATATTCTCCAAACAAGAGATGACCATTATCATACCATATAGTAAGGCAGTTTGAGACTGTTTCAAACCTCCACCTCAATGAAACAAGTTAAATATAGATCAACCTTATACTGTTAAAACAACAGCATTTTATTACGTTCACATATAACTATGTCCTGCTGGTTTTTCTGATGTATTCTAAATTGTATAACGTTTATTATGATGTTCTTTCGAAATATTATGTTATCAAACCAATAGTCGAATGTTATGACTTAGAGAGTTTATTGCTATTTAACATACCAACACCTACTTGCCTTAGTCCCTTAGAATATTCAATCCCCCCTATACCAGATTAGCATTACTTGATACCTGGTAAATCTTCACCTCAATTTTGCCAGATTAGCGCAGACTTTACCCATATTATTAATGTAACAACCTGCCATTAGGTTCATTTATGGTTCTCTTCTCAAGGCTCCTCATAATGTATCCTGGAGTGTTGTACATTGTATATGATATTTTTTAGTTGGGTATATGTAATATGCTCCAAACCAGAGAATACCATTGTCATACTATATAGTAAGGTTGTTTGATATCTTCTACACCCCCAATTCTATTCTGCTAGTTTGACATAGATTAAATTTATAATGTTACAATAACAGTTTTTTTTTTTTTTCCATCCAAAGTTCATTCCTTAAAATCCCTTAGGTCATAATTCCTTACAGATTCCTCTTACACTCCGATAATTGTCAATCTTGGAGAACTCCCCCTTTATTATTAAACATAGGCACCCCCCCCTTCTTGTATATTGCAGCTCATACTAGTCTCCCTTAATTTTTAGCTTTAGCTGCTTGATTTAGCATGGATCTTTATCCCATATCCCTATTATCATACCCATATAGCACTTGGTTTATTAACTTTTATAACACAGTGCGTACTGCTCACGCTACTCTCATTAATCTAATTATCATTTTATATACATATTACTCTAACCCCCCCACCACCCTCACCCCCTCAATTTATGAGCGGCTCTCGCCTGCTGAATATCCACTCCCCTCACTCTGAGTTTTTATAGTGTTATTATGCATTCAGTTTGATTTATTGTTCTCATAGATACTCTAAAGCTATATATATATATATTTTCTCACCCCCTTCCCCCCTTCCCTTTTTATTTATTTATTTATTTTTTTCCCACTTACCCTACCCTTTTTACCCTCCCTGTCTGCTCCATAAGGTAGATATGGCCCAATTACGCATTCTAACACTCAATGTACAGGGCCTAAATTCTCCCACTAAGCGCAGTCTTATGCTAAACATGCTACAACGCACCAGAATAGATGTCGCCCTGTTATAGGAAACACATTGGCTCACCAATGCTGTCTCCTCTATACCGAAATTGACCCGCAAGCTAGATATATTGTGTTAATATGCAGATTAAATGACAAACTAATTACTATTGTAAACGCTTATGCCCCCAACACAAAACAAATTAGATTTCTCAGGCGCCTACTAGACATGGTATCGGCTATCCAGCAGGGTGAGCTGATATTAGGTGGTGATCTGAATCTGATATGGGATTCCACAGTAGATAGACTAGGCCCGAAAATCTCATCAGGTGAGAGATCCACACATCCCCTTTCTATTGCCTTTCAGAAATTACTTGCCAAATTTGACCTGTATGATATCTGGAGAGCATTACACCCTTTTGATAAGGAATTTACCTTCTACTCCCCACCACATCGATCTTACACTCGTATTGACTTCTTCTTTATGAACGGGTGACGCTAGCTAAGATATATCCAGTTTCCAGTTTCCTGGTCGGATCATGACTTGGTTTTACTTACATTAGGTCCACACCCCACTTGCACGCCCTCATATACCTGGTGACTTTAAAATCACTTAGTCACCAATCCAACTCTCAAACTTGAATCCCTTGACTTGATGAGGAACTTTCTAGAAGTAAATGACACTCCTCATGTTTCTGCAGAAGTCCTGTGGGCATCCCTTAAAGCTTTTCTCAGGGGTCATTATATTACTAAAGATATACAGATCCATAGAACACAAAACACATCTCTAGCCACATTAACTTGCCATCTCAGATCACTTAAAAGCTGTCTCGCTACCTCTTACACTATGAACCTGAACACACAAATATCTGATCTTACGAGACAGATAAAGGACTTAGAACTTCAGAGAACGCAGGTAAATTTAGAAAAATTTAAGCAAATTTACTACTATAAAAGTAATAAGACTTCCTCACTTTTAGCTTCCAAATTACGACACAGAACAGCACAGGCTAAAATTGTTCGACTTAACTTGAGTTGCGGGGTAGTCACCTCGCCAAAGGACATTGGGGAAACCTTCCGGGCGTACTATTCAGATTTATACAACCTGGTGAATTCAGATCCGACCCCTCTCCTTGAGACACAGGAGATACGTAGGCGCTTGGAGACTCTTAAACTCCCTCTGGTTAATTTGGAATCCTCCCGGGATCTCACTACCCAGATCTCCCTGAAAGAAGTTAGTGATAATATTAAGGAACTTAAAATAACTAAGTCTCCGGGCCCGGATGGGTTTACTGGCCAGTTTTAAAAGACTTATGACACCATAGTAACCCCTATTCTGTGCAGAGTTTTCAATGAAGTAATGAGCAAAGGTGCCTTCCGCAAAGAATACCTTGTAGCGACTATCACCACTATCCTTAAACCGGGCAAGAACCCTCTGGATTGTGGGAGCTACCGCCCTATCTCTATGTTGAATCTCGACACAAAATTGTACGCTAAAATATTAGCCAATCGCCTCTCTAAAATAATTCCTTCCCTAGTACACCCTAACCAGGTAGGGTTTATCCCCATGAGAGAGGGTCCAGATGCGACCAGATATGTCTTAGACATCCTGGTCCAAGCAGCCGAACTGAGACCTCCCATGCTCGCCCTGTCATTGGATGCCGAGAAGGCCTTTGACAGGGTGAGATGGGCTTATCTATTGGAAACCTTGTGGGTTTATCAGTTTCCAACTGATTTTATCACTGCCATACAGGCACTCTATTCAAATCCCTCGGCCTCAGTCAAAGGTGTGGGGTTTCAATCTGATCCTTTCCAAATATCCAATGGGACTAGGCAGGGGTGTCCCCTATCACCCCTGCTATTTGCCCTTTCAATAGAACCTATGGCGCAGGCAATTTGACTAGACCCGAATATTATGGGGTTTAGCACACCGGGAGCACAGCATAGAATTTCACTTTATGCTGATGACATTACATTACTTTTAACACAACCCTTTAAGTCCCTCCCCACCGTGTTTGACCTCATCAAGCACTTTTCCTCCCTAAGCCATTACAAATGAAATCTCTCCAAGACGGAAGCCCTATATCTAAATATACTGCCAACTGATCTTGACCGCTTACAGAGACTGTATAAATTTCATTGGTCTGCACAGTCCATTAAATTGTTAGGTGTTCATCTTAGTATGGACACTTCCATTATAGTATCCAAAAACTTTTCAGACAGGCTCTCTGAGTGGCGTAAGCTTCTAGATTCATGGGAATTCTGAGAGATTTCATGGACAGGCAGGATAGCTGCGGTCAAAATGTCCTTTATCCCTAAAATTACCTATCTATTTAGATCTCTCCCAATAAATATACCTAGACCCATACTAAACAGACTGCAGAGCCTTATCACATCTTACGTTTGGAAAGGTAAAAAACCCAGGACAGCCACACAGACCCTACAGAGACATGTATCTAAAGGCGGCTTAAGTCTCCCAAACATTATACTATACTACCAAGCAGCCCGCCTAACCCACTTATTAAGCTGGAGTTATTCAGCTAACCCAGCCTCGTGGGGAACGGTTGAATTATCCTTATTGCCTGATAACCTCCAGTTACAAGACTTACCATGGATACCCACACACTATAGGAAAGACCTTAAATTGACTCATCCAGTAATTTTCGACACATTACAGTTTTGGGACCAAACCAGACATTCCCCTAATGTAGCCCCCCACCCCTCACCACGACAGACAATATCCAGTACCCTTGTATGCCTCCCAGACTCTCATATGCTTGCATGGTCTAAATATAATGTTAAATACATATCTGATCTATATGATCGGTCAAATATGCTCTCTCATACCAACTTATGTGTAACCGTTCCTTTAATTTTGAGGCGTTTCGCCTCTGCTCTATTCTCAAATCATGGGGATTTCCCAATACAACCCTTAGAGAAATAACGAACTGGGAAGGGCGTTGGTCAATAGCCTTACAGATTAGAGGTGCTCTCTCTTACCACTATAATTTACTCATTGAGCCTTACTCAATTCATAAGTTATCCCAACACATAGCTTGGGAAAAAGATTTAAATTTTACCTGCGACATAGATACCTGGCATAGAGAAACCCTAATCACTAGAAAGATTCTACACTGTGCTACATTGTGGGAATTACATTTTAAAATAACAGTACGTTGGCATCTAGTCCCAGTTACTCTCCAAAAGATATATAATACCCATCCACCTACCTGTTGGAGAGGCTGGGGCCTTCTTGGCACACAGAGTCATATATGGTGGTATTGCCCGCTCATAGCTCCCCTTTGGGCCCGACTTTTCAACATACTCAGACAATTGGGCATCACTCTACAACTAAGTCCCCAAACATGTATTCTACATTTGGATTTCCCTCCACTCACCACAGCACAAAAATACCTAACCATATATCTGCTAATGTCCACTAAACTTGAGATAGCGAAAGCCTGGAAACAGAGATCTCCTCCATCTATTAAACAGGTCATAGCCACTGTCTCATTCCTCTACAAGATGGAATCCTACGCATATACGGCCATAGACGCATTTGATACTTACCTAGATATATGGCGCCCATAGGTAGAGAAGTTTACCCTCGTGGAAACCTGAGCTACCTCTCCAGATCCCCCCTCCCCTACTCCCCTACACAAAACACCCCTTTCTGCTCCTTTCCCATCCTCCCTTCCCTTTCCCCCCCACCTTTTTTTTTTTTTCCTCTTGCCCCTCCCGATCTATCTACGAGAACCCTGTAAATGTATAAATCTCTGCATATAATTACTAAATATCAGAAAATGAGAAATCATTTTGGTAACTTTAGAGTCTAACTTTTATTAATGTCTTGTCAACCCTTATATCTGGGTCCTTATCCTATATTTATATAGATTGTTTTATGATATCAAGACCCCACTGCTGGTCGTCATAATTTGTTCTTGACCAAATGTTTTTCTTTATTATATATAAGTTACTTGGAAACTGTGTTTATACAAACAAATTGTTATCCCTGTGTGGATATTGATAGTATACATGTTTGTATCTACTTTTCTCAATAAAAATCTTTATTTGAAAAAAATCAATATGTGGAATCATTAGAAAACATCTACATTTATTGAAGGGTGACGAGATCCTACAGCCGTATATAAAAGAATGTAGATTTGTTGAAAAGAAGCCACCTACATTATTAGCCTCTAAGTTTGGTTAAATCTAATACTCAGTCAAGTGACAATTGGCTTAGAGGTACAGGCAATTTTAGGGCACATCTTTCCAATTGTCTCACTTGCGAGACCATGGATTTCACCAGAAGGTTCTTCAGTAAAGTAACTGGTGATTCCTTTGAGATTGATTTTTATGCAACATGTCTTACAAGTTATATACAGGGAGTGCAGAATTATTAGGCAAGTTGTATTTTTGAGGATTAATTTTATTATTGAACAACAACCATGTTCTCAATGAACCCAAAAAACTAATTAATATCAAAGCTGAATAGTTTTGGAAGTAGTTTTTAGTTTGTTTTTAGTTATAGCTATTTTAGGGGGATATTTGTGTGTACAGGTGACTATTACTGTGCATAATTATTAGGCAACTTAACAAAAAACAAATATATACCCATTTCAATTATTTATTTTTACCAGTGAAACCAATATAACATCTCAACATTCACAAATATACATTTCTGACATTCAAAAACAAAACAAAAACAAATCAGTGACCAATATAGCCACCTTTCTTTGCAAGGACACTCAAAAGCCTGCCATCCATGGATTCTGTCAGTGTTTTGATCTGTTCACCATCAACAATGCATGCAGCAGCAACCACAGCCTCCCAGACACTGCTCAGAGAGGTGTACTGTTTTCCCTCCTTGTAAATCTCACATTTGATGATGGACCACAGATTCTCAATGGGGTTCAGATCAGGTGAACAAGGAGGCCATGTCATTAGATTTTCTTCTTTTATACCCTTTCTTGCCAGCCCCGCTGTGGAGTACTTGGACGCGTGTGATGGAGCATTGTCCTGCATGAAAATCATGTTTTTCTTGAAGGATGCAGACTTCTTCCTGTACCACTGCTTGAAGAAGGTGTCTTCCAGAAACTGGCAGTAGGACTGGGAGTTGAGCTTGACTCCATCCTCAACCCGAAAAGGCCCCACAAGCTCATCTTTGATGATACCAGCCCAAACCAGTACTCCACCTCCACCTTGCTGGCATCACCACACCACTTCTCATTACAGAGATGCACATCACCTAATTTGCTTAATTGGTAGTAGTCTTTTGAGCCTATACAGTTTGGAGTAAGACAACATGCATAAAGAGGATGATGTGGTCAAAATACTCATTCGCCTAATAATTCTGCACTCCCTGTAGTATACCTTCTAGATTGCCAACTTTGTGGAGCCAAATATGCAGGTCAGTCAACTAGAACTCTCAGAGATCGGGTGAGAGAACACCTTAGAGATATTAAAAATTTCAATAGAGATTCAGCGGTAGCTAAACATTTTAATTGTTTTCACTTCACAAAATCAAGGTCATAGATATAGCCAGAACCCCTTACAGAGGGGGTGACATATGCAAGGTCCTTGATAGAAAAGAATTGTTCTGGATCTATAAGTTGAACACCAGGTCACCCTTGGGTATGAATTTAGAATGGGACATTAGATACTTTGTGGACTAGAATAGATAGTGTTTTCAATATATGGATAGTTATACATATATTTTCATATTAGTATAATTTTTACATTATATTACATTATTACATTTCTCCATGATAGCTTTCTCTCATCCTATGAAAACCCTTATATCAGAGTATATTAGAGTGTAATATGGATAGTTTCTGAATCATTGATATCCTATGAACCACTGTTTCGTTACGAATTCTGAACTTTTGTTTACATTTATGTTTATATTTATTTTTGTTTATTTTGTTTATTTTGCTTACTCAATTTCATAATTCTCTTTTACGCTTCCATTTATTTATATTAACAAGAATTCTCCTATATTATGACATCTAAGGACATGAATGGTTCCTAATGTTTTGAACAGCACCTTGTTTCTTGTTACTAGGTGATATAAATAGCACCGTGTTCCTTTAAATGTACAGTTGCTGCTGTCTCTTTTCAAACTTGATATTGAATTGTTAAATCCTGTTGCTGTATTTATTTTTGCAAGATTATAAGATTGAAACAATTATTTGCTTATTTGTTATTAGTTACCAACTTTACATATATAAACATATTTACAACTTTACATATATACAACATATTTACAACTTTACATATATACACATATTTACAACTTTACATATATACACATATGTACAACTTTACATATATACACATATTTACAACTTTACATATATACACATATTTACAACTTTACATATATACACATATTTACAACTTTACATATATAAACATATTTACAACTTTACATATATACACATATTTACAACTTTACATATATACAACATATTTACAACTTTACATATATACACATATTTACAACTTTACATATATACACATATTTACAACTTTACATATATACAACATATTTACAACTTTACATATATACACATATTTACAACTTTACATATATACACATATTTACAACTTTACATATATACAACATATTTACAACTTTACATATATACACATATTTACAACTTTACATATATACAACATATTTACAACTTTACATATATACACATATTTACAACTTTACATATATACACATATTTACAACTTTACATATATACACATATTTACAACTTTACATATATACACATATTTACAACTTTACATATATACACATATGTACAACTTTACATATATACACATATTTACAACTTTACATATATACACATATGTACAACTTTACATATATACACATATTTACAACTTTACATATATACACATATTTACAACTTTACATATATACACATATTTACAACTTTACATATATACAACATATTTACAACTTTACATATATACACATATTTACAACTTTACATATATACACATATTTACAACTTTACATATATACAACATATTTACAACTTTACATATATACACATATTTACAACTTTACATATATAAACATATTTACAACTTTACATATATACACATATTTACAACTTTACATATATACACATATTTACAACTTTACATATATACACATATGTACAACTTTACATATATACACATATTTACAACTTTACATATGTACACATATTTACAGCTTTACATATATCCAACATATTTACAACTTTACATATATACACATATTTACAACTTTACATATATACACATATTTACAACTTTACATATATACACATATTTACAACTTTACATATATACACATATTTACAACTTTACATATATACACATATGTACAACTTTACATATACACAACATATTTACAACTTTACATATATACACATATTTACAACTTTACATATATACACATATTTACAACTTTACATATATACACATATTTACAACTTTACATATATACACATATTTACAACTTTACATATATACACATATGTACAACTTTACATATATACACATATTTACAACTTTACATATATACACATATTTACAACCTTACATATATACACATATTTACAACTTTACATATATACACATATTTACAACTTTACATATATACACATATTTACAACTTTACATATGTACACATATTTACAACTTTACATATATACACATATTTACAACTTTACATATATACACATATTTACAACTTTACATATATACACATATGTACAACTTTACATATATACAACATATTTACAACTTTACATATATACACATATGTACAACTTTACATATATACACATATGTACAACTTTACATATATACACATATGCATGTTCACACTTATACATTTTGTGAAATTGTAATGCAATGTTATACAGTTTCTCTTATTTTAATTTATCGCCAGATTTTGCCTTTCTTCACAAGTATATCAACTATGTTTTTATTTTTCTGATCTGTAGTACTCACTGTGGAAGCACACATCTAAGTATCTGTGTGACACCTGTCCATTAGGTCAATTTTCAGACTGAGCTTTTTCATTGGTGCGCTGTCCCTTTAAGTACTACAGCTGATCCTACTTGCATTCAGCTTCTATGATTAAGCGCAAGTGTGCGCGACACATGTAAGACTGCTGTCTCCCTCCTTTGGTTCGTTGTGTCTTATTTTTGCTTTAGTGCATAATATATTTTTTATTGGAATAAAAACCTTTTTTTCTGTAGGTCAGCAGCCGCCTGTCTTTTCTTTTTTGGCTTTTGCGGCTGTCCTCCGCTTTATGGGCTGGCTACACACACCCCTGTTTTAGTGGGTCTGCTTTACTACCTTTCCCTTACCCGACGGACGTCTTCTGTAGCAGCACTTCCTTCCACTATTGTACTCTTGGTATCCCTTGTTGGAAAAGAATACGCACATATCCTACACTAGTGGGAGCTAGCTGCTAATTGGTGCCTGCACACATTTGTCTCTTGTGATTGACTAAACAGATGTGTTCAGCTAGCTGCCAGTGTTCCTTCAGCAAAGGATAACAAGAGAATGAAGCAAATTTGATAATAGAGGTAAATTTGAAAGTTGTTCAAAATTGTATGTTCTATCCAAATCATGAAATAATATTTTGGGGTTTCCTGACCCTTTAAAGGGACAGTCTACACCAGAATTTTTACTGTTTTAAAAGATAGATAATCCCTTTATTACCGATTCCCCAGTTTTGCATAACCAACACAGTTATAATAATATACTTTTAACCTCTGTGACTACCTTGTATCTAAGCCTCTGCAAACTGCCCCTTTTTCAGTTCTTTTGACAGACTTGCAGTCTAGCCAATCAGTGCCTGCTCCCAGATTACTTCACGTGCACGAGCACAGTGTTATCTATATGAAATATGTGAACTAACACCCTCTAGTGGTGACAATCTGTTAAAATGCAATCTGAAAGAGGTGGGCTTCAAGGTCTAAGAAATTAGCATATGAACCTCCTAGATTATGCTTTCAACTGAGAATACCAAGAGAACAAAGCAACATTGGTGATAAAAGTAAATTGGAAAATTATTTAAAATTACATGCTCTATCTGAATCATGAAAGTTTATTTTGGCCTAGACTGTCCCTTTAAGAGCTGGGCCAGTTTTCTCTCTGCACCTGTCTAACCTCTCCTGATTGCAATCTATTTTTAAAAACCACTCCTTCACAGGTGCAGGTAATATGGGCTGACATATAAGATGACATTTCTTACTGAAAAAGAAATTCAAGAGAAGGAAGAAATACACTAAAATAGCATGACAGTAAAGAGGTGATTTTAATTTCTGCTGTATCTGAATAATGACAGTTTAATGTTAGGTGGGCTATCAAGCATCAATACTAATTTTAAAATCCTTCTCTAAAATATTACACTATTTCCTAATGTCAGCATCAGTGTTTATCTTTAATACTAATTTCACATATACATACTTTTAAAGTATAATACACAATGTAACAAATGGCACTTACAAGTTCTGATGAGTATCAAACCATTTGATTAGTTAGTGATAGTTTATAATGTGTATTTGAATCAGATTGGCTAATGTCATAAATCATGTGATTATGCATATTCCAACTAAAAGTGGTTGAAAAATTCATTAGTGTGTGGGTTATTTAGGAGTTTGCATCATAATTTGTGCAAAAAGTATTGAGTCAAATATGGCGCAAAGTGGAGAGTGGGACTTGTATTACATGGCTTAAAGATAGTGCAAATAGATTTTTCCAACAAATAAAAAGGAAGATAGCTATATTATGTTGTGTATTTATTTAATTTTTATCTCTATATCTATTAGTGCAATAAGTTTGGGGCAAAACTGCACCAAATATATAGAAATAATAGTGTCCCCTTGCTTTGTAATGAGAGACAAAGTTGTAGCATAATCCATAATTAGTAATGTATTTTTCATTTTTCTCCCTATATCTACTAGTGTACCAAATGTGTAGCAATAATATTGTTTGATTTAGAAAGGGTATAAAATTTTAATAGAGTTTCTAATTTACTTTTATTATGTAATATACTTCATTCTCTTGCAGCATCGAACATAAGCTTTCTGTGTTTTCAGACTCCCATTGAGTTCTATGGCATCCACGACCTCAAGGGTGGCAAATTGAAAACTAGGTACACTGAGTCAGAAAAGACGCAAGCGTAAATGTAGAATTTTTGATAACTTAGTGAGAGCTTTAAATAATGTCGAATAGGAGGGCGAATGAACACAATTCCGCTCGAATGCCACTGTTTCTTTCATGTATTGGCCATGAGCTAGTGACGTATGGGATATACAATCCTACAAGGAGGGGCAAAGTTTCCCAAACCTCAAAATGCCTATAAATCCACCCCTCACCACACCCACAATTCAGTTTTACAAACTTTGCCTCCTATGGAGGTGGTGAAGTAAGTTTGTGCTAAGATTTCTAAGTTGATATGCGCTTCTCAGCATTTTGAAGCCCGATTCCTCTCAGAGTACAGTGAATGTCAGATAGATGTGAAGTGAGTATCACCTATTGAATGCAATGGTTTTCCTCACGAGAGATCTATTTCATAGGTTCTCTGTTATCGGTCGTAGAGATTCATCTCCTACCTCCCTTTTCAGATTGACGATATACTCTCATATTCCATTACCTCTACTGATAACCGTTTCAGTACTGGGTTGGCTATCTGCTATATGTGGATGGGTGTCTTTTGCTAAGTATGTTTTCATTACTTAAGACACTCTCAGCTACGGTTGGCACTTTATGTATTTATATAAAGTTCTTAATATATGTATTGTACTTATATTTGCCATGATTCAGGTTTCAGTATACTTCCTTTTGCATACTGTCAGTTTCATATTTGGTAAATGCATTTTTTAGGAAACATTTATTTCTTACCTGGGGTATAGTCTTTTTTCAATGGACTGTCATTTTAAATTTGCGGGCAGAAATAGGCTCGCAAGGGTGCAAAATGCCAAAGTATATTGCGTCATTTTTGGCGCAAGATTTTTTGGCGCGAAGCTACATTCGATGATGCAAATTCGTCCTTTCACAGGGTTGTGTCTTCAATGACGCTAGTGTGTCATTTCTGGATGTTGTTATCGCCAAAAAAAAAAAAATTCTGTCTGTTGTGCGTCATACTTGGCACCAAATATTTTCATTATTTAAAGCCCTATTCCTATATGCCTCTTGCCTTTTTTCCCTGTCAGAGGGCTATGCTGTTTGCATTTTTTTCCCATTCCTGAAACTGCCATATAAGGAAATTGATAATTTTGCTTTATATGTTGTTTTTTCTCTTACATTTGCAAGATGTCTCAATCTGATCCTGTCACAGAAATCACTGTTGGAACCCTGCTGCAGGATAACAGTTCTACCAAAGAAAAGTATACTTGTTGTAAACTTGTGGAGATTATATCTCCAGCTGTGATTTGTAATAGTTGTCATGATAAACTTTTACATGCAGAGAATGTGTCCATCAGTAATAGTACATTGCCTGTTGCTGTCCCTTCAACATCTAATGTACAAGATATACCTGGGAAATTTAAAGAATCTATCGCTGATTCTATTCAGAATGCTTTGTCTCCCATCCCGCCTTCTAATAAACGTAAAGGTCTTTTAAAACTTCTCATAAAGTTGATGAAATTTCAAATGACCAACAACATACTGAATTATCCTCCTCTGATGAGGATCTATCTGATTCAGAAGATCCTTCCTCAGATATTGACACTGACAAATCTACTTATTTATTTAAAATGGAGTACATCCGTTCTTTGTTAAAGAAGTGTTGATTACATTGGATATTGAGGAAACTAGTCCTCTTGATACTAAAACTAGTAAACATTTAGATTCTGTTTATAAATAGTGATGTCCCGAACTGTTCGCCCGCGAACGGTTCCCTGCGAACATAGCTTGTTCGCGTTCGCGTTTGTGGGCGAACACATGGCGATGTTCGATCCGCCCCTATGTGTCATCATTGTGGAAACTTTGACCCTTTATGTCACAGCCGCCTGACACATTAGAGCCAATCAACATCAGACACTCCCTCACAGACCCTCCCAGCTACTCGGAATCCGCCATTTTAGACTCATAACGACCTTGCTTTCTTAATGAGAGGACGTGTTGTGTTTTTGCTCCTGACATTAATAGGAAAAACATAGCTAGGCTAGTGTATTTACAGTCCATAAGGACTCCACTCATCTCTGCTGCAAGCACAGCACCCCAAAAAGCCCTTTTTAGCGCTATATTTTGTGCCGTTTTTTTTTCGTTTTTTTTTTTTAATAGCATTTGCCTGGCTTTCAGGCTGTGTGTTTAAGGCTCACAGCATATGCTGTGACTACTGCCACCGCTGATATCTCCCTAGCAACATTAGTTACATTTAACTAACCAAAATTTTTTATTATTTTTCTAGTGCAATTTTCTTTTTCATTTTCTATCAGGCCAGTGTCACACAGCATATACTCTGGTTCATTGCTCTGTGCCAGCCAGCAGCCACCAGTGTTAATATCAGTTTATAACATTATTTTAAATTTAATATACCTCATTTTTTTTCAGTCTTTTGGTTAATTGGTCTGTGCCAGGCAGCCACCAAGCACTCATATACATTCTTCTTCACCTTAATTTTAATATATAAAAAAAAAAAGTTTAAATTTGTTTGCTAGTGTAATCTAATATAATTTTCTATCAGGCCTGTGTGTTTTGCTGACATACAGAGCCTACTGTGCCCTCCCTAGTCTATGAGCCACAACTCATATGTGTTTAACCTTTTTTTAATTTCCCCCCAAAAAAATAATTTCAATCATTTTTGTAGTGTAATCTAATAGTATTTTCTATCTGGCGTGTGTGTATCTGACTTACAGAGCCTACTGTTTTTAATAGCTGCCCTTCCAAGGCTGTCAGCCACGACTCATATGTATGTGCTTAACCTTTTTCTTTAAATTGCCAAAAAAAGTCTTTAAATCATTATGCTAGTGTAATCTAATTTTATTTTCTATCAGGCCTGTGTCTAACTGTCTATCTGACTTACACAGCATACTGTTGTTAATTGCTGCCCTACGTAGCAGCCAGCCAGTGCGACCACTCATAGAGTCATATGTGCATTGCACTTCTTAACATAATTTTAATATTAAAATCTAAAATTTTAAAATATTTTGCTAGTGTAATCTAACTTAATTTTCTATCAGGCCTGTGTTTTTGTCACTTACACAGCATACTGTGTTAAATTGCTGCCCTACCTACCATCCACGACTCATATCTGCCAGCCTGTGTGCCAGGCCCAACTAGCCAATTAGTGGCACCAATCACAATTCTTGTAGCAGTATATAAAAAAATAAAAATCATAATTTTTTGGACTGCAAATATTCAGTCTCCTAGTGCCATTGAATTGCATTTACCTCCTGCCTGCCACTGCCAGCCTTTTGTGCCAGGCCGTCTAGCCAACTATTTACACCAATCATAATTGTTGTCACAGACAGTATAGTTACTAATTAAAATTAAAACATTTTTGATTATTGATCTTAATCCTCAGTTTGCTCGTGCCCTAGAATTGCACTTTTCTACTGCCTTCCACGCCTGTGTGCCAGGCCTACTTGAAAAATATTTACACCAATCATATTTGTTGTGACAGTATTCTTAATAATTAAAAATTTAAATTTTTGGTAATAGTTGTTGAGAATCTTCAGTTTGCTGGTGCCATTGAATAGCACTTTCCTGCTGCCTTGCAGCCTGCTGTGAGCCAGGCCCACCTAGCCAATTGTTGCCAGCAATCATATTTCTTTTAACAGTATTGCAAAAATTGTCAATCATCACTGTTTTGACTGTCAGTAATCAGTCTCCTAGTGTCCTTGAATTGCATCTACCTCCTGCCTGCCTGCCTTTTGTGCCAGGCCGTCTTGCCAACTATTTACACCAATCATAATTTTTTTGTCACAGTATAGTTACTAATTAAAATTAAAAAATTCTTGATTGTTGATGATCTTAATCCTCAGTTTGCTCGTGCCCTAGAATTGCACTTTTCTACTGCCTTCCAAGCCTGTGTGCCAGGCCTACTTGAAAAATATTTACACCAATCATATTTGTTGTCACAGTATTCTTAGTAATTAAAAATTAATTTTTTTGTTAATAGTTGTTGTGAATCATCAGTTTGCTGGTGCCAGTGAATAGCACTTTCCTCCTGCCTTGCAGCCTGCTGAGTGCCCGGCCCACCTAGCCAATTATTGCCAGCAATCATATTTCTTTTAACAGTATTGCAAAAATTGTCAATCATCACTGTTTTGACTGTCAGTAATCAGTCTCCTAGTGTCCTTGAATTGCATCTACCTCCTGCATGCCAGCCTTTTGTGCCAGGCCGTCTTGCCAACTATTTACACCAATCATAATTTTTGTCACAGTATAGTTACTAATTAATATTAAAACATTCTTGATTGTTGATGATCTTAATCCTCAGTTTGCTCGTGCCCTAGAATTGCACTTTTCTACAGCCTTCCAAGCCTGTGTGCCAGGCCTACTTGAAAAATATTTACACCATTCATATTTGTTGCGACAGTATTCTTAATAATTAAAAATTAAAATTTTTGGTAATAGTTGTTGTGAATCCTCAGTTTGCTGGTGCCATTGAATAGCACTTTCCTTCTGCCTTGCAGCCTGCTGTGAACCAGGCCCACCTAGCCAATTGTTGCCAGCAATCATATTTCTTGTAACAGTATTGCAAAAATTGTCAATCATCACTGTTTTGACTGTCAATAATCAGTCTCCTAGTGTCCTTGAATTGCATCTACCTCCTACCTGCCAGCCTTTTGTGCCAGGCCGTCTTGCCAACTATTTACACCAATCATAATTTTTGGTCACAGTATAGTTACTAATTAAAATTAAAAAATTCTTGATTGTTGATGATCTTAATCCTCAGTTTGCTCGTGCCCTAGAATTGCACTTTTCTACTGCCTTCCAAGCCTGTGTGCCAGGCCTACTTGAAAAATATTTACACCAATCATATTTGTTGTCACAGTATTCTTAGTAATTAAAAATTAAAATTTTTGTTAATAGTTGTTGTGAATCCTCAGTTTGCTGGTGCCAGTGAATTGCACTTTCCTCCTGCCTTGCAGCCTGCGGTGTGCCCGGCCCACCTAGCCAATTATTGCCAGCAATCATATTTCTTTTAACTATTGCAAAAATTGTCAATCATCACTGTTTTGACTGTCAGTAATCAGTCTCCTAGTGTTCTTGAATTGCATTTACCTCCTGCCTGCCTGCCAGCCTTTTGTGCCAGGCCATCTTGCAAACTATTTACACCAACAATAATTGTTGTCACAGTACAGTTACTAATTAAAATTAAAAAAATCTTGATTGTTGATCTTAATCCTCAGTTTGCTTGTGCCCTAGAATTATACTTTTCTACTGCCTTCCAAGCCTGTGTGCCAGGCCTACTTGAAAAATATTTACACCAATCATATTTGTTGTCACAGTATTCTTAATAATTAAAAATTAAAATTGTTGGTAATAGTTGTTGTAAATCCTCAGTTTGCTGGTGCCATTGAATTGCACTTTCCTCCTGCCTTGCAGCCTGCTGTGTGCTAGGCCCACCTAGCCAATTATTGCCAGCAATCATATTTCTTTTAACAGTATTGCAAAAATTGTCAATCATCACTGTTTTTTACTGTCATTAATCAGTCTCCTAGTGTCCTTGAATTGCATCTACCTCCTGCCTGCCAGCCTTTTGTGCCAGGCTATCTTGCCAACTATTTACACCAATCATAATTGTTGTCACAGTATAGTTACTAATTAAAATTAAAACATGTTTGATTGTTGATCTTAATCCTCAGTTTGCTCGTGCCCTAGAATTGCACTTTTCTACTGCCTTCCACGCCTGTGTGCCAGGCCTACTTGAAAAATATTTACACCAATCATATTTGTTGTGACAGTATTCTTAATAATTAAAAATTAAAATTTTTGGTAATAGTTGTTGAGAATCCTCAGTTTGCTGGTGCCATTGAATAGCACTTTCCTGCTGCCTTGCAGCCTGCTGTGAGCCAGGCCCACCTAGCCAATTGTTGCCAGCAATCATATTTCTTTTAACAGTATTGCAAAAATTGTCAATCATCACTGTTTTGACTGTCAGTAATCAGTCTCCTAGTGTCCTTGAATTGCATCTACCTCCTGCCTGCCTGCCTTTTGTGCCAGGCCGTCTTGCCAACTATTTACACCAATCATAATTTTTGTCACAGTATAGTTACTAATTAAAATTAAAAAATTCTTGATTGTTGATGATCTTAATCCGCAGTTTGCTTGTGCCCTAGAATTGCACTTTTCTACTGCCTTCCAAGCCTGTGTGCCAGGCCTACTTGAAAAATATTTACACCAATCATATTTGTTGTCACAGTATTCTTAGTAATTAAAAATTAAATTTTTTGTTAATAGTTGTTGTGAATCCTCAGTTTGCTGTTGCCAGTGAATAGCACTTTCCTCCTGCCTTGCAGCCTGCTGTTTACCCGGCCCACCTAGCCAATTATTGCCAGCAATCATATTTCTTTTAACAGTATTGCAAAAATTGTCAATCATCACTGTTTTGACTGTCAGTAATCAGTCTCCTAGTGTCCTTGAATTGCATCTACCCCTGCCTGCCAGCCTTTTGTGCCAGGCCGTCTTGCCAACTATTTACACCAATCATAATTTTTGTCACAGTATAGTTACTAATTAATATTAAAAAATTCTTGATTGTTGATGATCTTAATCCTCAGTTTGCTCGTGCCCTAGAATTGCACTTTTCTACTGCCTTCCAAGCCTGTGTGCCAGGCCTACTTGAAAAATATTTACACCAATCATATTTGTTGTCACAGTAATCTTAGTAATTAAAAATTAAATTTTTTGTTAATAGTTGTCGTGAATCCTCAGTTTGCTGGTGCCAGTGAATAGCACTTTCCTCCTGCCTTGCAGCCTGCTGTGAACCAGGCCCACCTAGCCACTTATTGCCAGCAATCATATTTCTTTTAACAGTATTGCAAAAATTGTCAATCATCACTGTTTTGACTGTCAGTAATCAGTCTCCTAGTGTCCTTGAATTGCATCTACCTCCTGCCTGCCAGCCTTTTGTGCCAGGCCGTCTTGCCAACTATTTACACCAATCATAATTTTTGTCACAGTATAGTTACTAATTAATATTAAAACATTCTTGATTGTTGATGATCTTAATCCTCAGTTTGTTCGTGCCCTAGAATTGCACATTTCTACAGCCTTCCAAGCCTGTGTGCCAGGCCTACTTGAAAAATATTTACACCATTCATATTTGTTGTGACAGTATTCTTAATAATTAAAAATTAAAATTTTTGGTAATAGTTGTTGTGAATCCTCAGTTTGCTGGTGCCATTGATTAGCACTTTCCTTCTGCCTTGCAGCCTGCTATGAACCAGGCCCACCTAGCCAATTGTTGCCAGCAATCATATTTCTTGTAACAGTATTGCAAAAATTGTCAATCATCACTGTTTTGACTGTCAATAATCAGTCTCCTAGTGTCCTTGAATTGCATCTACCTCCTACCTGCCAGCCTTTTGTGCCAGGCCGTCTTGCCAACTATTTACACCAATCATAATTTTTGGTCACAGTATAGTTACTAATTAAAATTAAAAAAATCGGGGGGCGGAGCCTGACAGCAAAGGGAGCAGACGTGTAAGTTTGGAGCTCTCCTGATATATTTGGCTAAATATATACAAATATCTATTATGGACCAGACTCAATGGCTAAAGTGTGCAGAAATTAAAGATCACTACATTTGCCAGCCCTTTGAGAAGCAGAAATTTGAATTCTGAGTTGTGGAGTTATCGAAGGGGCGATACGATCTGGGGCCTCTGCCGTATCACTAAGAGATGAGGATAAGATCCCCCTTAACATTTGCGAAGCTCTTTACTCTCTTTATGTTCTACAATGGATCTGGAAGCGGCGTTATACAGATTTGAAAATAATACTTCTAGAATCCTGGAAGATCACTTCTCAACAATAAGCCAGCTGCTGGCACAACTCTACGAACAGTACTATACCCTGCATGGCAGACAAGATGGTGGCGACAGATTTGATCCCAGCATAGAAACGCGGTTGCAACCCCTGAATGCACCGGAAAGTTATGTCCCGGCAGAAATGTGTGAGCACTATTGTGGCTCAGATGATGAGCAATCGCTAAACAGCATGAGAATGCCGAGTTTTCAGGGCACCATACCGGAACCATTTCCAGATGAAGAACTGAACGTATGTGCGGATAGATCCAGGGGAGCGACTCCACACCAGTTGATCTACAGGGCTGACCTAGGTTCACCACTATATGGAGAGATGGACTTTTGCTACCTCCCAAGCCTGTATCATGGAGGCATAGTCTGGGTCCTGGGTGGCGGGCTCTATGAGCTCTCCATTACAGTACAACTGTCAGGAGCGGGAGTTGAACCGGCTGCGGGCATTGGTTAAGTTACAGGACTACGGTTGACAGCACAAATTGAGTTTGAGGGCTTGTGTGCTGGGACCTCTTTATGTATACTGCAATCTTTGTTTAGACACCACACAACTGGATCGTTACATGTACCCACACCAACTGTCTTATTTTAAAGTATGCCACTCAAATCTAGGTCAAGCAGACAAGATTTATATACACTGAACGTGGGCACATGATGTCATTGTAAATTGTTTATGCGTCTCTCTGGCTGGAACGATGTCAGGATTCATGACTTCTATGTCTCTGCTACTATACTGTTCCTACTCAGACACTTCCACAGTTCCAGAGCACGATACCATGATGGACATTACTGAGCTAAAATACCAGTTTGAGGGACTATGATGGAAGGCTGCTCTTAGAATGCTTTAGAAAGGGTACTGTGACCTATCTATCTCATATATATTTCAGAACTTGTTCAAAGGCTGTACACACTTGCATTATTATGACACTAGATTTTAAGTCCGGACAAATTAAATATGTTATTCTTACTTCTAACATAATATCCCTCTAATTCAACTTACTTTTTACTAAATAAGTCTAAGTAACTTCTGTTATAAGCAGCCACATACCACATACTATGTTGCATGCAATTGTTTATGGTTTGCCTATAAATAATGTTCCTGCAGGAACTTAAGATTACACCTCATATACATCTAGAATCATTAAGAGTTAATTTAAGCAGCAGTAGGGAAAACTTCAACACTCCTGCCGGAGATTATGAGACTTATGACATTGTAAGTTCCCATATTGCTAAGTTTATAGTTAGTGGGGTGGAATACTGGAGATCAAATCCTATAGATGGCTAAGGTTATTACAATCTTTGCAGTTAGCTGATGACAGGGACATATGTATAGAATGTCATGTTTTTTAGTCGCATGATATGAATATTATTACTGTACTGTATTTACATGTTATTATCTGATGGGTTAATGACAGCTCTCTTGTGTTATGCTGCTCAGAGGAGCAATGTTATATTTCACCATCCTCAGGGTATTCAGGCAGAACATTTGGAGATGTTACCGAGTTATGCATGTGGGATATAATCTCATCACTAGGGCCCTGGAAATTAGGGTACCTAAGTTAAACAGGTGGACCTTGTCATATTAGGTGCTGGAGTGTGTTGCCAGCGGCCGGGGCGGCATACTGTAGTATTCTGGTAGGGGATTACCTGATACCCTGTAGCAACCTTTAAAGTCGTGCATACATAATATCCTGTGTCTATTAAGCTAGTGCTTGGGGCGCAATCTATATATATAGCCATACATTTCACATGAAGTGCATAATAGCAGGAAGTAGCTTAATGTACTAACCTATCTACCTAGAAGTTCACAGGTACCTTTATGTTACAGTGTACTTGTATCGCTTGTGCCACTGGGATCCTCCTAGATAGTTTTTCATCGATATAATTACACCTTTTGTTTGCCTTGGGTTTATCTTATCGCTACCATATCTGAATGTAAAGTGCACCAAGTATACTAACCTCTCCATAAGACATTTAAATACCTAAAATGGCCATAATTAAAGCATATACTCTGTATATTTTTTTTTAATTTAGTTTTTCTTGCTATATATCATCTCCCCCCTCCCCCTCCCTTATTTTATTATTCACCCATTCTGGTAACTCCTTTAGTGGTATTAAACCGCTCAGCAACACTAATTTTCCTTAACCATATTCTGCGCTTCTTTAGGTACAAGAGTTGCCCTCTCTGTCAAAGGAGGAAATTAGTGGCCTAATTTGTTAAATGTTATAAGTATTAAGCACCCCAAGGGGAAAAATATATCTCTCATTTAGGATAAGGCAATAGGTATAAAAAGGTCCGGATAATGTCTAGAAGTAGCGTGTGTGTGACAACAAGACAAGTTTACATGGAGTCCCTTTGGAGAAAAGTAGATCACTACTCTGCACTGTCTATATTTAAATCATCCTCCCCCCCCCCCCCCCTGAGTTAACATGAGTTCCTAGGGGGTAATGTTAGCCATTCACCTTACATGGTGAACTTTTTTTCAGCGGTACTAATCCGCATCCTCACATATCTAGATATATCAATCATGCCCATAAGTGGCTATATATCACAATAATCACCTCCGGCGTCATAAGACATTAGGGATGGGCTCAAGAGCGGCCCATGAAATTAGTTAGGAGGTATATAAAGTTAAAAAAAACTGAGGTTCTTTAGCTAAGTATGTTTTGGTGGAAATACATATCTTCATGTTTGAATTTATTTCATAGTGCTCATATTTGTATAAATGTTGTGTTCATAATAGAACATATTTTACATTTTAATGTTATATGACAAAACCTCAATAAAAATCTTTGATTCAAAAAAAAAAAAAATTAAAAAAATCTTGATTGTTGATGATCTTAATCCTCAGTTTGCTCGTGCCCTAGAATTGCACTTTTCTACTGCCTTCCAAGCCTGTGTGCCAGGCCTACTTGAAAAATATTTACACCAATCATATTTGTTGTCACAGTATTCTTAGTAATTAAAAATTAAAATTTTTGTTAATAGTTGTTGTGAATCCTCAGTTTGCTGGTGCCAGTGAATTGCACTTTCCTCCTGCCTTGCAGCCTGCTGTGTGCCCGGCCCACCTAGCCAATTATTGCCAGCAATCATATTTCTTTTAACTATTGCAAAAATTGTCAATCATCACTGTTTTGACTGTCAGTAATCAGTCTCCTAGTGTCCTTGATATGCATTTACCTCCTGCCTGCCTGCCAGCCTTTTGTGCCAGGCCATTTGTGATTTTTAAAACATCTGTCTTTTTTGTTGTTGTCAGTCTCACAGCGTATACTGTGCCCACTTTCACAGTGCCACCACTCAATTGGTGTAATAGTATTGTTAGTGTCCATTTTTAAAAAAAATGACAGGCAGAGGCAGGCCACCCCGCAGGTTCCATGGTCGTGGTCGTGGTGCTGTGATTCCTTTAGACCCTACAAAAATGCACATTGTTCAGACGCCGGGTGCCAGGGGGGATGCAAAAACTTCTGAGGAGGACCTAGTTGAATGGCTAACACAGGACACCCAATCTTCTTCAGCTTCCACTGCTAGTCCTCCTAACCTTGATGCACCATCTAAGTCCAGCTGTGCTTTGGGCAGGTCTCAAGTGACTAGTGCCACTCCCCCGCCTGTCGCCACCACCAACACTAGCACCACAGTTGCTTCACTTGATCTGTCACAGGAGTTATTGACACATCATTTGGAAGAAATGAGTGATGCGCAACCATCATTGACAGAGGATGTAGATAATAGTGATCAGTCTCAGTCAGGCAGCATTACCGACATGGAGGTACGGTGTGATGATGATGGTGATGTTGTACCCGCTGCTGCTTCCTTTCTTGATGTTTCAGATACAAGTGAAGCGGTTGATGATGATGTGTCGGTGGATGTCACGTGGGTGCCTGCTAGAAGAGAAGAAGAAGAGGGGGAAAGTTCAGATGGGGAGACAGAGAGGAGGAGGAGGAGGAGACGATTTGGAAGCATGGGGAGCTAGTGGCACAGTCAGACAGCATGCATCGTCACCAGGGGTCAGCCAGACAGCACGCCGACGCCCATCAACGCATGCTGTTGCCACCACCAGAATGCCGTCATCGCAGAGCTCTGCAGTGTGATATTTTTTTGTGTGTCTGCCTCTGACAACAGCGATGCCATTTGCAACCTGTGCCAAAAAAAAATGAGTCATGGGAAGTCCAACAGCCACCTAGGTACAACTGCTTTGCGAAGGCACATGGTCTCCCATCACAAAGGCCGATGGGAAAACACATGAGTAGAAGCAGCACACAAAGTGAAAGCTGCCCTCCTCCTCCTGCTCCAGCATCTTCAGCCATGTCAACCACTGCTGTCCTCCTTGCCCCCTCTCAACCATCCTCCACTCAGTCTCTCTTACGTAGCAGTTCCTGGTCATCTGCCCACAGTCAGGTGTCTGTCAAGGACATGTTTGAGCGTAAGAAGCCAATTGCCCGGCGTCTGACAGCTGGCTTGTCTGAACTCTTAGCCCGCCAGCTTTTACCATACAAGCTGGTGGAGTCTGATGCTTTCAAAAAATTTGTATCTATTGGGACACCGCAGTGGAAGGTACCTGGCAGAAATTTCTTTTCACAAAAGGCAATCCCAAACCTGTACTCTGTTGTGAGAAAGGAAGTTATGGCATGTCTGGCACACAGCGTTGGGGCAAGGGTCCATATGACCATGGATAGCTGGTCTGCAAAGCATGGTCAGGGCAGGTATATCACCTACACTGCGCATTGGGTAAACCTGCTGACTTCTGACAAGCATGGAATGCGTGGCTCTGCAGAAGAGTTGGTGACACCGCCACGACTTGCAGGCAGGCCTGCTGCTACCTCCTCTACTTCTCCTACTCCATCCTCTTCCATAACCTCTTCCTCGGCTGAGTCCTCTTCAACTTCTGCATCTTGCTCCACATCTATGGCACCCCCCCAGCTCCCCAGGTACTATGCTACATCCCGGGTACGGCAGTGTCACGCCGTCTTGGGGTTGACTTGAGTCACACCGCACCAGCACTCCTGACCACCCTGAACGCACAGGTGGATCAGTGGCTGACTCCGCACCAACTGGAGATTGGCAAGGTTGTTTCTGACAATGGAAGTAATTTGGTGGCGGCATTGAAATTGGGCAAGTTGACACATGTGCCGTGCATGGCACATGTGTGTAATCTAATTGTACAATGATTTGTCCATAAGTACCCAGGCTTACAGGACGTCCTGAAGCAGGCCAGGAAGGTGTGTGGCCATTTCAGGCGTTCCTACACGGCCATGGCGCACTTGTCCGATATCCAGCGTCGAAACAACCTGCCAGTGAAGCACTTGATTTGCGACAGCCTGACACGGTGAAATTCAACACTCCTAATGTTTGACCGCCTGCTCCAACAAGAAAAAGCTGTTAATGAGTATTTGTATGACCAGGGTGCTAGGCCAGCCTTTGGGGAGCTGGGGATATTTTTTCCAAATTACTGGACGCTCATGCGCAATGCCTGTAGGCTCATGCGTCCTTTTGAGGAGGTGACAAACCTTGTCAGTCGCTCCGAAGGCACCATCAGCGACATCATACCATTTGTTTTCTTCCTGGAGCGTGCCCTGCGAAGAGTGCTGGATCAGGCAGTAGATGAGCGTGAAGAGGAAGCAGGAGAGTTGTGGTGTCCATCACCCCCACAAACAGCCGAATCAGCATCGCTTGCTGGACCTCTGGCAACGCAGGAAGAGGATTGTGAGGAAGAGGAGTCAGAGGAGGAATGTGGCTTTGAGGAGGAGGAGGAAGACCGAGCACAACAGGCATCCCAGGGTGCTCGTTGTTGTCACCTCTCTGGTACCCGTGGTGTTGTACGTGGCTGGGGGGAAGAAGATACCATCAGTGAGATCAGTGAGGAGGAGGAACGGGACATGATTAGCTCGGCATCCAACCTTGTTCAAATGGGTTCTTTCATGCTGTCGTGCCTGTTGAGGGACCCTCGTATAAAAAAGCTGAAGGAGAACGACCTGTACTGGGTGTCCACGCTCCTCGACCCCCGGTATAAGCATAAAGTGCCTGAAATGTTACTAAATTCCTGCAAGTCGGAAAGGATGGAGCATTTTCATAATAAATTAAAAACTATGCTTTACACAGCGTATAAGGGTGATGTCACAGCACCACGGGAATGTAACAGGGGAAGAGATGAAATTAATCCTCCTCCTCCAACAACCACGGCGGCAAGGACCGGACGCTTTCCTGACACCTTGTTGATGGAGGACATGCGTACCTTTTTAACTCCCATGCACCATCAGAGCCTTTCGGGATCCAGCCTTAGAGAAAGACTCAACCGACAGGTAGCAGACTACCTAGCTTTAACTGCAGATCTCGACACTCTCAGGAGCGATGGACCCCTTGACTACTGGGTGTGCAGGCTGGACTTGTGGCCTGAGCTATCCCAATTTGCAATGGAACTTCTGGCCTGCCCCGCTTCAAGTGTCCTGTCCGAAAGGACTTTCAGTGCAGCAGGAGGTTTTGTCACTGAGAAGAGAAGTCGCCTAGGTCAAAAAAGCCTTGACTATCTCACTTTTATAAAAATTAATGAGGGCTGGATCCCGAAGGGACTGACATTGGGCGATACATTTGAATAAAAAAGGCCTGATGAAGAGATGGGCTGGTTTGGGCTACAACTGGTACACAGGCTGGCCTTTTTTTTTGGTTATAAAGCCGGCGTACTTGCTTGACTTATCCGCCAACAACTAGTGTTCAAGCCACAAGCTTTTAGGGCAATTTTTAAATGTTTTACAAACATCAATTTTTCTGGCCGCTGCTACAGCAGTTGCTACAACAATACCCAATTTTTTCAGTCATTTGTACATTCCTAATTTTTCTGGCCTCTGCTGCAGCTCTGTGGGTACAAAACTCAAATAAAAAAATAAGGCACATAACACTAGTGATTAAACTGTTACGAATTGTACAACTTAGCATTAGCAAACCACTCATATCTGGTGGACCATTAAATTGAACGCAAAATGCCACAAATTTGAAGGAGGAGGACCGACCAATCATCTTTATCCGTCTCTTGGTTGCTGTAAATTATCTCCGTGTTCCATCTATGCCATATCTGTACTTTATTGTGCAAAAGGGTGGCATATGTGGTGTTTTATGCTGTTGTGCCTGTTGCGGGTCGTGGCCCATGGTATAAAAAGGCTGAAGGAGAACGACCTGTAATGGGTGGCCCATCAAATTTTTAGAAAAATGTTCCTGGTTCCTCTCAATTATCTCTGGGTTTCTAAAATGGATGCCATACCTGTACTTGCTTGTGCAAATGGATGGCATATGTGGTGGTGTTTCCTGCAGTAGTTTCTGTTGAGGGTGCTGGACCCTCTTATAAAAAATCTGAAGGAGAATGACCTGGAGTGGGAGTCCAAGCATGGTTTTTGGGGCTATTGCACTTTTCAAAAAAATTATCTGTGGGTTTCTAAAATCAATGCCGTACCAGTACTCTATTGTTCAAAAGGATGCCATATGTTCTCTTTCCTGCTGGTATTTTGTTTGATGGTCCTGGACCTTCTTATAAAAAGGCCTAAGGAGAAAGAGGTGTACTGGGTGTCCACTCAATTTTTTTTTCTATTTCACATTTGCCCAAAATTATCTCTTGGTTTGTAAAATCAATGCTGTACCTGTACTATATTGTTCAAAAGGATGCCATACGTCCTCTTTCCTGCTGGTCTTTTTTTTTGAGGATCCTGGACCCTCTTATAAAAAGGCCGAAGGAGAAAGAAGTGTACTGGGTGTCCATCGAATCATTTGTTTGATTCAAATTCCCGGTTGCAACAAATTATCTCCCGGGTTTCTAAAATCAATGCCTTTCCTGTAATCTAATTTTCAAAAGGATGCCATATGTCCTCTTTCCTGCTGCTGATTTTGTGGAGGGTCCTGTAGCCTCTGCTAAAAAAGGCCTAAGGATAAATAAGTGTACTGGGTGTCTAATCAATCTTTTTTTAGATTTCACGGTTGCAACAAATTATCCCAGGGTTTCTAAAATCAATGACTTTCCTGTAATCTATTAGTCACAAGGATGCCATATGTCCTCTTTCATGCTGTTGTTTCTGTTGAGGCTCTGGGAGCCTCTTATAAAAAGGCCTAAGGATAAAGAAGTGTACTGGGTGTATAATCAAAGTTTTTTTAGATTTCACGGTTGCAACTAATGATCTCTGTGTTTCTAAAATCAATGCCTTTCCTGTAATCTAATTTTCAAAAGGATGACATATATCCTCTTTCCTGCTGCTGGTTTTGTGGAGGGTCCTGGAGCCTCTGCTAAAAAAAGACCTAAGGATAAATAAGTGTACTGGGTGTCGAATCAATATTTTTTTAGATTTCACGGTTGCAACAAATTATCCCAGGGTTTCTAAAATCAATGCCTTTCCTGTAATCTATTAGTCACAAGGATGCCATATGTCCTCTTTCATGCTGTTGTTTCTGTTGAGGCTCCGGGAGCCTTTTATAAAAAGGCCTAAGGATAAAGAAGTGTACTGGGTGTATAATCTATGTTTTTTTAGATTTCACGGTTGCAACTAATGATCTCTGTGTTTCTAAAATCAATGCCTTTCATGTAATCTAATTTTCAAAAGGATGCCATATGTCCTCTTTCATGCTGCTGGTTTTGTGGAGGGTCCTGGAGCCTCTGCTAAAAAGGCCTAAGGATAAAGAAGTGTACTGGGTGTATAATCTATGTTTTTTTTAGATTTCACGGTTGCAACTAATGATCTCTGTGTTTCTAAAATCAATGCCTTTCCTGTAATCTAATTTTCAAAAGGATGACATATGTCCGCTTTCCTGCTGCTGGTTTTGTGGAGGGTCCTGGAGCCTCTGCTAAAAAAGACCTAAGGATAAATAAGTGTACTGGGTGTCTAATCAATCTTTTTTTAGATTTCACGGTTGCAACAAATTATCCCAGGGTTTCTAAAATCAAAGCTTTTCCTGTAATCTATTAGTCACAAGGATGCCATATGTCCTCTTTCATGCTGTTGTTTCTGTTGAGGCTCCGGGAGCCTCTTATAAAAAGGCCTAAGGATAAAGAAGTGTACTGGGTGTATAATCTATGTTTTTTTAGATTTCACGGTTGCAACTAATGATCTCTGTGTTTCTAAAATTAATGCCTTTTATGTAATCTAATTTTCAAAAGGATGCCATATGTCCTCTTTCATGCTGCTGGTTTTGTGGAGGGTCCTGGAGCCTCTGCTAAAAAGGCATAAGGATAAAGAAGTGTACTGGGTGTATAATCTATTTTTTTTTAGATTTCATGGTTGCAACTAATGATCTCTGTGTTTCTAAAATCAATGCCTTTCCAGAAATCTATTTTTCTAAAGGATGCAATATGTCCTCTTTCCTGCTGCTGGTTTTGTTGAGGGTCCTGGAGCCTCTGCTAATAAGGCCTAAGGATAAATAAGTGTACTGGGTGTCTAATCCAGTTTTTTTTAGATTTCCCGGTTGCAACAAATTATCTCTGGGTTTCTCAAATCAATGCCTTAAATGTAATCTATTGTTCAAAAGGATGCCATATGTCCTCTTTCCTTTTTTTTTTTTTCTCTGTATTTTTGTTTATTTTAGAAAATGTAATGCACTTATAGGTTCACTAAGATTATGACTTTGCACACTGCCATTTTCCATGCAGCATTTTGACATGTCGTGTGATATGACTAGAAGAATGGTATGTTTTTAATCTGCTGAGCAAAATAAAAAAAAAAATAATAATAATTTGACTTGAGTTAATAACTGAAGCATGACTTCAGGAGTCAGGTGTGGTCGTTGGTAGAAAGTTCAAGTCCGAAACGTTGTATTAACTTTTTGGCAAAAATAAAAATCTTTTTATTCAGTGCTGCTGCAGCTTGAACTTTCTACTTATTTTTGGGTTTTCTGGTATGGACCCTTGCAGCCTGCACGGATAAATAACCTCAAAAACAGAGTGCTGAACAGTAACCTGCTGTTGGAAGTGTGGTCGTAGGTAGTGGTTGTTAGCAGATTCTTTTTAATGCAAATTGCAATTGCCACAGCGTGCATAAAATGTGCATCACTAGTCCAAATCTTACCTTTTTTTTTTCATTCAGGATTAGTTTGGTGTCCAGCGCCATATTGGAAACGCAAAAAACAGGTCTCCGTACCTGTTGATATAAGGGGTGACTAGTGCTTTTACCAGGTTCCTCTTGGATAGCCCCAGAAAGTGTGACTATGAATCCCAAAAAAAAAATTAAATTAAGGTTGAAAACTAACTCCAAAGTAAATTGTAAGACCTGGAGCTCCTCAAACACACGTCCTACCGCAACAGCTATAGGCTCCCCCCCTACAAATCTTACCTTTTTAATGCCAATTGATATTGCCACAGCTGGAACAACAGTAAATAACATGTGTGTCACCACAGTCTCCGAAGCTGTTGTCGGATGTATACAAAAACACTGATAAAGTATTCCTTTCTGGGCGCAAAGAGATGGCTACCGGAACACTCCAGGAACTTCCCAAGAGTTGCTGTCTTGTGTTTCTGGTGATGTTGGAGACATCTGGGTAGTGTACAGGGACGCCCAAAATCCTCTCCATCTCTGTGAACCACAGGACAGGACGTCCTTGTCATCCATAAGCACATGAAATTGCTTGCATTTTCCTTGGTTCAAGAAGTTCAGCTTTTGTGGTGAGAGTACAGAATTAAATAAACTTTGGTTTCCTACCATACTCAAGACAATCTTGTAGTTCAAGCTTCGGACTTGCTGTGGGAAACAGTGGCCTGTCCACACCAGGAAGATGATTTAGACAGTAACGGGCTCTGATTGCAGGTGACACATGTTTATCGTCATTCATCAAAGGGGTTGCATGCAGAATATGGCTGATGGCCCCTTATTCACATGTTTGTCCAGAGTCACAACATTTGCAACAGCCAGAAGAAACGTTGGTTCTCACCAGCCTTTAGTTGAGTTTCAATTACCAAGTGCTGATATTCAAAAAATAGACAAATAGTGCCTTAAAAAACACATTTGCAATATGGATTCACCAGAGCAAGGTAATTGCAAGTACTTCCCACGATAACAAAATTAAAATTTTGTTGAGGGTCCTGGAGCCTCTGCTAAAAAGGCCTATGGATAAATAAGTGTACTGGGTGTCTAATCAATGTTTTTTTCTATTTCCAGGGTCATATAAATGATCTCTGGGATTCTAAAATCAATGCCTTTCCTGTAATCTATTATTCAAAAGGATGACATATGTCCTCTTTCATGCTGTTGTTTTGGTTGAGGCTCCGGGAACCTCTTATTAAAAAGGCCTGAGGATAAATAAGTGTACTGGGTGTCTAATCAATGTTTTTTTCTATTTCCCGGTTGCAAATAATGATCTGTGGGTTTCTAAAATCAATGCCTTTCCTGTAATCTATTATTTAAAATGATGACATATGTCCTCTTTCATGCTGTTGTTTTGGTTGAGGCTCCGGGACCCTCTTATTAAAAAGGCCTGAGGAAAAATAAGTGTACTGGGTGTCTAATCAATGTTTTTTTTCTATTTCACGGTTGCAAATAATGATCTGTGGGTTTCTAAAATCAATGCCTTTCCTGTAATCTATTATTCAAAAGGATGACATATGTCCTCTTTCATGCTGTTGTTTCGGTTGAGGCTCCGGGACCCTCTTATTAAAAAGGCCTGAGGAAAAATAAGTGTACTGGGTGTATAATCAATGTTTTTTTCTATTTCCCGGGTCATATAAATGATCTCTGGGATTCTAAAATCAATGCCTTTCCTGTAATCTATTATTCAAAAAGATGACATATATCCTCTTTCATGCTGTTGTTTCGGTTGAGGCTCCGGGACCCTCTTATTAAAAAGGCCTGAGGATAAATAAGTGTACTGGGTGTCTAATCAATGTTTTTTTCTATTTCCCGGGTCATATAAATGATCTCTGGGATTCTAAAATCAATGCCTTTCCTGTAATCTATTATTCAAAAGGATGACATATCTCCTCTTTCATGCTGTTGTTTCGGATGAGGCTCAGGGACCCTCTTATTAAAAAGGCCTGAGGATAAATAAGTGTACTGGGTGTCTAATCAATGCTTTTTTCTATTTCCCAGGTCATATAAATGATCTCTGGGATTCTAAAATCAATGCCTTTCCTGTAATCTATTTTTCAAAAGGATGACGTATGTCCTCTTTCATGCTGTTGTTTCGGTTGAGGCTCCGGGACCCTCTTATTAAAAAGGCCTAAGAATTAATAAGTGTACTGGGTGTCTAATCAATGTTTTTTTCTAATTCCCGGGTCATATAAATGATCTCTGGGATTCTAAAATCAATGCCTTTCCTGTAATCTATTATTCAAAAGGATGACATATGTCCTCTTTCATGCTGTTGTTTCAGTTGAGGCTCCGGGACCCTCTTATTAAAAAGGCCTAAGAGTAGCTGCCGCCATGACCAGACACATATCTTGCTAGCTCCAGATCCCTTAAGGTGATTTCATCTGATTATTATATCCCCAGCTTTGAAATCAGAGTCCTTCCATGTGGATTTGGTTTTATGAAGCTTAGCGGAATCCTTTGAGACCCTTTGCATGGGGATCACAACTACAGATCTATTACAAAACACTACGAGACAAGGAAGACATTTTCTTTTTCATTAAAATGCCCCCCCCCGGTTCGCCGGATACAGCAGACCTATCTAACTGATATCAAAATGCGGTGAGGATATCTGTAGATATGGATGAGGCATTTTGCAGCACAGTACGGGCCCTCTTGGCAGCCCTGGCCCAGAAATTAGATAATAACTTTGCTCACCTCAGATTCCTGGCGAGGACCCATCCCCAACAAGAACCGACAAAGGATCAGCAAATGGCGGCTGTAATGGTGCCTAGTATACAAGATAACATCTTACCGCCTCTTCCCAGCATGCCGGAAAATATACAGAATAGTTTGGACACCTGGAAGAACCCGCATGCGAAACAGCGGGACGTAACTCTTCGGCATCAGGTAAAAGGAGACAAAGAGGTCGCGTCTAACACCATGCCTGTTAGATCCGAGAGGGCATCCTGGGGGAAACAGATTTTAGAGCGGGTGGATACGGCCAGCCACCCAAAGAGATATGAAGAGACATTTATGGCCCCGGTGACGACCGGTGGCTTAAATCCCCCTAGGAGGCCTCCTTCAGTTATGACAGATGCGATCTTACATATAACTCACCCACGCCTCTGGTTCATAGCAGCTCTGATCTACAGGGGGGAATTCCCCCGACACCATTACTTTATTCTGAGCTTTTACCACACAAAAGGAGGGTCTGGATTTACTCGACTAGGAATTGGGTGACCTGAATATGACAGACGACTTCAAACCCGGGAATATGGCCTGTCTTCTCATACTAACCAGCTCGCCATATTTTATTGATGACTTTTCAGTTTGAAATCTTGTTATGGGACTGGAGTCTTCTTTTTTTTCCATATACCCAAGTTGTGGTCCTATCATTTCTAATTTTTACCGTTTAGTTATTTATGTGTCATTAATCACTATTTGGTCCAAAGATGTGTTATAGGATAAGGCTGTATACAGACTCCTTAGTTTGAGGTTTATTTCATTTTATTTTTGTAATGGCAATTTGTTAGATAATTCTTACAGACCTAGCATAAAAAGCAAGCACCCTCTGAATTCATTATAAACTAAATCCCTCAACTTAGGAACTTTATACAAGGGTCATGAATTTTTTTTTACAAGTTATGTAGTTAATTATTGGATTAACATAAGAGTATACCCCCTATCTCAGCATGTATGCCTATGGTCCAAGTCATGCCTTATCCTCAGGGAATTGTATTATGCGGTAAACTATTTTATTATATTGCTACTACAGTATTTGAGTCCCTAATACCGGATTAGGTAGAGGTGTTACCCACTAAAGAATGGGGATTGTCAGAAGGGACTAATAATAATAACCTCAGCCATTCATAATAGTTTATTCTAGTCTTCACCGTTCAGACCCAGTCTTGCACCCTGCTTACACATATCTAAGGTTGCTAAAGTATGTTCAGTGTTACTGGTATTTTCCCTATGTTGCTTTAACATATGCAACCTTTATTTAAATTCACCCAGTATGGTTAATTCCTCAGTGGTATTCATCCGCAGCTTAATTTTAATTTCATAAAGAATTATACCTCTCAGTTAAGGTAGTTAATTATTTTGTTAAATAGTTTCATTTCAAGTTTCATTCTAATAGGCACTTTATCATGATAAAAAGGTCCTATAGTTAAGTACACTAAATGAAAAATGTAAGGTATCATTGTAAGTTCAGCAATTTGGGAAACTGTTTTATGCCAGAATTATGATATGACATATTAGCCCTAAGAATGGATTTTACAGGCCTCCACGTGCTATATGATCCTCTTATATAAGCTCAATTATTTAGCTTCTGATGAATATCGGGAGTTGTGTGTCTATAATGAGTCATGTAAATCTGAGATTGTTTTCTTAATGTGGAGGTAATTTCCATGAAATTGCAATGTAACTGTAATTCTGCTAAATACCTTAATAAAAAACTTTGATTTATAAAAAAAAAAAAAAAAAAAAAAAAAAGGCCTAAGAATAAATAAGTGTACTGGGTGTCTAATCAATGTTTTTTTCTATTTCCCGGATCATATAAATGATCTCTGGGATTCTAAAATCAATGCCTTTCCTGTAATCTATTATTCAAAAGGATGACATATGTCCTCTTTCATGCTGTTGTTTCGGTTGAGGCTCAGGGACCCTCTTATTAAAAAGGCCTAAGGATAAATAAGTGTACTGGGTGTCTAAACAATTTTTTTTTCTATTTCACGGTTGCAAATAATGATCTGTGGGTTTCAAAAATCAATGCCTTTCCTGTAATCTATTATTCAAAAGGATGACATATGTCCTCTTTCATGCTGTTGTTTCGGTTGAGGCTCCGTGACCCTCTTATTAAAAAGGCCTGAGGATAAATAAGTGTACTGGGTGTCTAAACAATGTTTTCTTTCTATTTCCCGGTTGCAAATAATGATCTGTGGGTTTCTAAAATCAATGCCTTTCCTGTAATCTATTATTTAAAAGGATGACATATGTCCTCTTTCATGCTGTTGTTTCGGTTGAGAATCCGGGACCCTCTTATTAAAAAGGCCTAAGGAAAAATAAGTGTACTGGGTGTCTAATCAATGTTTTTTTCTATTTCACGGTTGCAAATAATGATCTGTGGGTTTCTAAAATCAATGCCTTTCCTGTAATCTATAATTCAAAAGGATGACATATGTCCTCTTTCATGCTGTTGTTTCGGTTGAGGCTCCAGGACCCTCTTATTAAAAAGGCCTGAGGATAAATAAGTGTACTGGGTGTCTAATCAATGTTTTTTTCTATTTCAAAGGTCATATAAATGATATCTGGGATTCTAAAATCAATGCCTTTCCTGTAATTTATCATTCAAAAGGATGACATATGTCCTCTTTCATGCTGTTGTTTCGGTTGAGGCTCCGGTACCCTCTTATTAAAAAGGCCTAAGAATAAATAAGTGTACTGGGTGTCTAATCAATGTTTTTTTCTATTTCCCGGGTCATATAAATGATCTCTGGGATTCTAAAATCAATGCCTTTCCTGTAATCTATTATTCAAAAGGATGACATATGTCCTCTTTCATGCTGTTGTTTCGGTTGAGGCTCCGGGACCCTCTTATTAAAAAGGCCTAAGAATAAATAAGTGTACTGGGTGTCAAATCAATGTTTTTTTCTATTTCCCGGGTCATATAAATGATCTCTGGGATTCTAAAATCAATGCCTTTCCTGTAATCTATTATTCAAAAGGATGACATATGTCCTCTTTCATGCTGTTGTTTCGGTTGAGGCTCAGGGACCCTCGTATTAAAAAGGCCTAAGGATAAATAAGTGTACTGGGTGTCTAAACAATTTTTTTTTCTAATTCACGGTTGCAAATAATGATCTGTGGGTTTCTAAAATCAATGCCTTTCCTGTAATCTATTATTCAAAAGGATGACATATGTCCTCTTTCATGCTGTTGTTTAGGTTGAGGCTCCGGGACCCTCTTATTAAAAAGGCCTGAGGATAAATAAGTGTACTGGGTGTCTAATCAATTTTTTTTTTCTATTTCCCGGGTCATATAAATGATCTCTGGGATTCTAAAATCAATGCCTTACCTGTAATCTATTTTTCAAAAGGATGACATATGTCCTCTTTCATGCTGTTGTTCCGGTTGAGGCTCCGGGACCCTCTTATTAAAAAGGCCTAAGAATAAATAAGTGTACTGGGTGTCAAATCAATGTTTTTTTCTATTTCCCGGGTCATATAAATGATCTCTGGGATTCTAAAATCAATGCCTTTCCTGTAATCTATTATTCAAAAGGATGACATATGTCCTCTTTCATGCTGTTGTTTCGGTTGAGGCTCAGGGACCCTCGTATTAAAAAGGCCTAAGGATAAATAAGTGTACTGGGTGTCTAAACAATGATTTTTTCTATTTCCCGGGTCATATAAATTATCTCTGGGATTCTAAAATCAATGCCTTTCCTGTAATCTATTATTCAAAAGGATGACATATGTCCTCTTTCATGCTGTTGCTTCGGTTGAGGCTCCGGGACCTCTTATTAAAAAGGCCTAAGAATAAATAAGTGTACTGGGTGTCTAATCAATGATATTTACTATTTCCCAGGTCATATAAATGATCTCTGGGATTCTAAAATCAATGCCTTTCCTGTAATCTATTATTCAAAAGGATGACATATGTCCTCTTTCATGCTGTTGTTTCGGTTGAGGCTCCGGGACCCTCTTATTAAAAAGGCCTGAGGATAAATAAGTGTACTGGGTGTCTAATCAATTTTTTTTTCTATTTCCCGGGTCATATAAATGATCTCTGGGATTCTAAAATCAATGCCTTACCTGTAATCTATTTTTCAAAAGGATGACATATGTCCTCTTTCATGCTGTTGTTCCGGTTGAGGCTCCGGGACCCTCTTATTAAAAAGGCCTAAGAATAAATAAGTGTACTGGGTGTCAAATCAATGTTTTTTTCTATTTCCCGGGTCATATAAATGATCTCTGGGATTCTAAAATCAATGCCTTTCCTGTAATCTATTATTCAAAAGGATGACATATGTCCTGTTTCATGCTGTTGTTTCGGTTGAGGCTCCGGGACCCTCTTATTAAAAAGGCCTGAGGAAAAATAAGTGTACTGGGTGTCTAATCAATGTTTTTTTCTATTTCCAGGGTCATATAAATGATCTCTGGGATTCTAAAATCAATGCCTTTCCTGTAATCTATTATTCAAAAGGATGACATATCTCCTCTTTCATGCTGTTGTTTCGGATGAGGCTCCGGGACCCTCTTATTAAAAAGGCCTGAGGATAAATAAGTGTACTGGGTGTCTAATCAATGCTTTTTTCTATTTCCCAGGTCATATAAATGATCTCTGGGATTCTAAAATCAATGCCTTTCCTGTAATCTATTTTTCAAAAGGATGACATATGTCCTCTTTCATGCTGTTGTTTCGGTTGAGGCTCCGGGACCCTCTTATTAAAAAGGCCTAAGAATAAATAAGTGTACTGGGTGTCTAATCAATGTTTTTTTTCTAATTCCCGGGTCATATAAATGATCTCTGGGATTCTAAAATCAATGCCTTTCCTGTAATCTAGTATTCAAAAGGATGACATATGTCCTCTTTCATGCTGTTGTTTCGGTTGAGGCTCCGGGATCCTCTTATTAAAAAGGCCTAAGAATAAATAAGTGTACTGGGTGTATAATCAATGTTTTTTTTCTATTTCCCGGGTCATATAAATGATCTCTGGGATTCTAAAATCAATGCCTTTCCTGTAATCTATTATTCAAAAGGATGACATATGTCCTCTTTCATGCTGTTGTTTCGGTTGAGGCTCAGGGACCCTCTTATTAAAAAGGCCTAAGGATAAATAAGTGTACTGGGTGTCTAAACAATTTTTTTTTCTATTTCACGGTTGCAAATAATGATCTGTGGGTTTCAAAAATCAATGCCTTTCCTGTAATCTATTATTCAAAAGGATGACATATCTTCTCTTTCATGCTGTTGTTTCGGTTGAGGCTCCGTGACCCACTTATTAAAAAGGCCTGAGGATAAATAAGTGTACTGGGTGTCTAAACAATGTTTTTTTTCTATTTCCCGGTTGCAAATAATGATCTGTGGGTTTCTAAAATCAATGCCTTTCCTGTAATCTATTATTTAAAAGGATGACATATGTCCTCTTTCATGCTGTTGTTTCGGTTGAGGCTCCGGGACCCTCTTATTAAAAAGGCCTGAGGAAAAATAAGTGCACTGGGTGTCTAATCAATGTTTTTTTCTATTTCACGGTTGCAAATAATGATCTGTGGGTTTCTAAAATCAATGCCTTTCCTGTAATCTATAATTCAAAAGGATGGCATATGTCCTCTTTCATGCTGTTGTTTCGGTTGAGGCTCCGGGACCCTCTTATTAAAAAGGCCTGAGGATAAATAAGTGTACTGGGTGTATAATCAATGTTTTTTTCTATTTCCCGGGTCATATAAATAATCTCTGGGATTCTAAAATCAATGCCTTTCCTGTAATCTATTGTTCAAAAAGATGACATATCTCCTCTTTCATGCTGTTGTTTCGGTTGAGGCTCCGGGACCCTCTTATTAAAAAGGCCTGAGGATAAATAAGTGTACTGGGTGTCTAATCAATGTTTTTTTTCTATTTCCCAGGTCATATAAATGATATCTGGGATTCTAAAATCAATGCCTTTCCTGTAATCTATCATTCAAAAGGATGACATATGTCCTCTTTCATGCTGTTGTTTCGGTTGAGGCTCCGGGACCCTCTTATTAAAAAGGCCTAAGAATAAATAAGTGTACTGGGTGTCTAATCAATGTTTTTTTCTATTTCCCGGGTCATATAAATGATCTCTGGGATTCTAAAATCAATGCCTATCCTGTAATCTATTATTCAAAAGGATGACATATGTCCTCTTTCATGCTGTTGTTTCGGTTGAGGCTCCTGGACCCTCTTATTAAAAAGGCCTAAGAATAAATAAGTGTACTGGGTGTCAAATCAATGTTTTTTTCTATTTCCCGGGTCATATAAATGATCTCTGGGATTCTAAAATCAATGCCTTTCCTGTAATCTATTATTCAAAAGGATGACATATGTCCTCTTTCATGCTGTTGTTTCGGTTGAGGCTCAGGGACCCTCGTATTAAAAAGGCCTAAGGATAAATAAGTGTACTGGGTGTCTAAACAATTTTTTTTTCTATTTCACAGTTGCAAATAATGATCTGTGGGTTTCTAAAATCAATGCCTTTCCTGTAATCTATTATTCAAAAGGATGACATATGTCCTCTTTCATGCTGTTGTTTAGGTTGAGGCTCAGGGACCCTCTTATTAAAAAGGCCTGAGGATAAATAAGTGTACTGGGTGTCTAATCAATTTTTTTTTTTATTTCCCGGGTCATATAAATGATCTCTGGGATTCTAAAATCAATGCCTTACCTGTAATCTATTATTCAAAAGGATTACATATGGCCTCTTTCATGCTGTTGTTTCGGTTGAGGCTCCGGGACCCTCTTATTAAAAAGGCCTAAGACTAAATAAGTGTACTGGGTGTCTAATCAATGATTTTTTCTATTTCCCGGGTCATATAAATTATCTCTGGGATTCTAAAATCAATGCCTTTCCTGTAATCTATTATTCAAAAGGATGACATATCTCCTCTTTCATGCTGTTGTTTCGGTTGAGGCTCCGGGACCCTCTTATTAAAAAGGCCTGAGGATAAATAAGTGTACTGGGTGTCTAAACAATGTTTTTTTTCTATTTCCCGGTTGCAAATAATGATCTGTGGGTTTCTAAAATCAATGCCTTTCCTGTAATCTATTATTTAAAAGGATGACATATGTCCTCTTTCATGCTGTTGTTTCGGTTGAGGCTCCGGGACCCTCTTATTAAAAAGGCCTGAGGAAAAATAAGTGTACTGGGTGTCTAATCAATGTTTTTTTCTATTTCACGGTTGCAAATAATGATCTGTGGGTTTCTAAAATCAATGCCTTTCCTGTAATCTATAATTCAAAAGGATGGCATATGTCCTCTTTCATGCTGTTGTTTCGGTTGAGGCTCCGGGACCCTCTTATTAAAAAGGCCTGAGGATAAATAAGTGTACTGGGTGTATAATCAATGTTTTTTTCTATTTCCCGGGTCATATAAATAATCTCTGGGATTCTAAAATCAATGCCTTTCCTGTAATCTATTGTTCAAAAAGATGACATATCTCCTCTTTCATGCTGTTGTTTCGGTTGAGGCTCCGGGACCCTCTTATTAAAAAGGCCTGAGGATAAATAAGTGTACTGGGTGTCTAATCAATGTTTTTTTTCTATTTCCCAGGTCATATAAATGATATCTGGGATTCTAAAATCAATGCCTTTCCTGTAATCTATCATTCAAAAGGATGACATATGTCCTCTTTCATGCTGTTGTTTCGGTTGAGGCTCCGGGACCCTCTTATTAAAAAGGCCTAAGAATAAATAAGTGTACTGGGTGTCTAATCAATGTTTTTTTCTATTTCCCGGGTCATATAAATGATCTCTGGGATTCTAAAATCAATGCCTATCCTGTAATCTATTATTCAAAAGGATGACATATGTCCTCTTTCATGCTGTTGTTTCGGTTGAGGCTCCTGGACCCTCTTATTAAAAAGGCCTAAGAATAAATAAGTGTACTGGGTGTCAAATCAATGTTTTTTTCTATTTCCCGGGTCATATAAATGATCTCTGGGATTCTAAAATCAATGCCTTTCCTGTAATCTATTATTCAAAAGGATGACATATGTCCTCTTTCATGCTGTTGTTTCGGTTGAGGCTCAGGGACCCTCGTATTAAAAAGGCCTAAGGATAAATAAGTGTACTGGGTGTCTAAACAATTTTTTTTTCTATTTCACAGTTGCAAATAATGATCTGTGGGTTTCTAAAATCAATGCCTTTCCTGTAATCTATTATTCAAAAGGATGACATATGTCCTCTTTCATGCTGTTGTTTAGGTTGAGGCTCAGGGACCCTCTTATTAAAAAGGCCTGAGGATAAATAAGTGTACTGGGTGTCTAATCAATTTTTTTTTCTATTTCCCGGGTCATATAAATGATCTCTGGGATTCTAAAATCAATGCCTTACCTGTAATCTATTATTCAAAAGGATTACATATGGCCTCTTTCATGCTGTTGTTTCGGTTGAGGCTCCGGGACCCTCTTATTAAAAAGGCCTAAGACTAAATAAGTGTACTGGGTGTCTAATCAATGATTTTTTCTATTTCCCGGGTCATATAAATTATCTCTGGGATTCTAAAATCAATGCCTTTCCTGTAATCTATTATTCAAAAGGATGACATATCTCCTCTTTCATGCTGTTGTTTCGGTTGATGCTCCGGGACCCTCTTATTAAAAAGGCCTGAGGATAAATAAGTGTACTGGGTGTCTAATTAATGTTTTTTTCTATTTCCCGGGTCATATAAATGATCCCTGGGATTCTAAAATCAATGCCTTTCCTGTAATCTATTATTCAAAAGGATGACATATGTCCTCTTTCATGCTGTTGCTTCGGTTGAGGCTCCGGGACCCTCTTATTAAAAAGGCCTAAGAATAAATAAGTGTACTGGGTGTCTAATCAATGATTTTTTCTATTTCCCGGGTCATATAAATGATCTCTGGGATTCTAAAATCAATGCCTTTCCTGTAATATATTATTCAAAAGGATGACATATGTCCTCTTTCATGCTGTTGTTTTGGTTGAGGCTCCGGGACCCTCTTATTAAAAAGGCCTGAGGATAAATAAGTGTACTGGGTGTCTAATCAATTTTTTTTTCTATTTCCTGTGTCATATAAATGATCTCTGGGATTCTAAAATCAATGCCTTTCCTGTAATCTATTATTCAAAAGGATGACATATCTCCTCTTTCATGCTGTTTTTTCAGTTGAGGCTCCGGGACCCTCTTATTAAAAAGGGCTAAGATAAATAAGTGTACTGGGTGTCTAATCAATGATTTTTTCTATTTCCCGGGTCATATAAATGATCTCTAGGATTCTAAAATCAATGCCTTTCCTGTAATCTATTATTCAAAAGGATGACATATCTCCTCTTTCATGCTGTTGTTTCGGTTGAGGCTCCGGGACCCTCTTATTAAAAAGGCCTGAGGATAAATAAGTGTACTGGGTGTCTAATCAATGTTTTTTTCTATTTCCCGGGTCATATAAATGATCTCTGGGATTCTAAAATCAATGCCTTTCCTGTAATCTATTATTCAAAAGGATGAAATATCTCCTCTTTCATGCTGTTGTTTCGGTTGAGGCTCCGGGACCCTCTTATTAAAAAGGCCTAAGGATAAATAAGTGTACTGGGTGTCTAATCAATGTTTTTTTCTATTTCCCGGGTCATATAAATGATCTCTGGGATTCTAAAATCAATGCCTTTCCTGTAATCTATTATTCAAAAGGATGACATATGTCCTCTTTCATGCTGTTGTTTGGGTTGAGGCTCCGGGACCCTCTTATTAAAAAGGCCTAAGAATAAATAAGTATACTGGGTGTCTAATCAATGTTTTTTTCTATTTCCCGGGTCATATAAATGATCTCTGGGATACTAAAATCAATGCCTTTCCTGTAATCAATTGTTCACAAGGATGCCATATGTCCTCTTTCATGCTGTTGTTTCAGTTGAGGCTCCGGGAGCCTCTTATAAAAAGGCCTAAGGATAAAGAAGTGTGCTGGATGTCCAATCAATGTTTTTTTTTATTTCACAGTTGCAAAAAAATTATCTATGGCTTTGTAAAATCTATGCCTTACCTGTCATCTATTGTTTAAAAGGATGTCATATGTCTTTCTTCCTGCTGTTGTTTTTGTTGGGGGTCCGGAACACTATTCTAAAAAGGCCAAAGGAGAATGACCTGTACTGTACTTGGTGTCCAATCATGTTTTTGTTTTCAATTTCACGGTTCATAATAAATATAGCCGTGTAACTAAAATCAATGCCATACCTGTACTCTGTCGTTCAAAAGGATGGAATATGTGGTGTTTCATTCTGTTTTGGTTGTTGAGGGTCGTGGCCGTGGGGCAGCGTATAAAACGGCTGAAGGAGAACAACCTGTACAGCCTTGCTCCTCTTTTTAGGCAGGCCAGCTCTTTGCATACATGCCCACAGACTCTGTAACGCATGCCTCTTTTAGGGAGAGGTGCAGCCATAATGCAGGGTCAGAACCTCTGCCTGCAACTGTTATACTCGATTTTGCAAAAGGAAGTAAGCTTACCATGGTTCCCTGCACACATGTATTGTTGTTATATTTTGGTGAGGGTAATCATGATGGCCATGTAGACCACCACCACTGAGAGTCCTGGAAGTAACAGGGATGAGATGAAAGAGCTAAGAATAGTAGAACTTGAAACAACAGAGTTAGCCATGGGTGTTAGTGCAAGACCGCTTGGCTTTTTTTTGGCTTTAGGTGCGGCTATTCATGCAGGCCATATAGAGCTGCCACCATTCGGTGTCGTATCAGCTATTAAACTAATAAGAACAGTACTACCAAAATACAGCCAATGAAGGGCCTTATGAAGACTGAGCCAAGGTTGGATTGTAGTATTTGGTTAGGCTAATCATGATGGCCATGTAGACCACCACCGAGAGTCCTGGAAGTAACAGGGATGATGAGATGAAAGTGCTAAGAATAGTACTACTTGAAACAACAGAGTTAGCCATGGGTGTTAATCCAAGAAGGCTTGGATTTATTTTTGTATTGGGTGCGGCTAATCATGCAGGCCATATAGAGCTGCCACCATTTGGTGTTGTATCAGCTATAAAAATAATAAGAACTGTACTATCAAAATACAGCCAATGAAGGGCCTATGAAGACTGAGCAAAGGTTGGATTGTAGTATTTTGTTCGGCTAATCATGATGGCCATGTAGACCACCCGTAACAGGGATGAAAGTGCTAAGAATAGTACTAATTGAAACAACCGAGTTAGCCATGGGTGTTAGTCTAAGACCACTCAGCTTTTTTTGGGTTTGGGTGCAGCTAATCATTAAGGCCAGATAGACCTGCCACCATTTGGTGTTGTAACAGGTATTAAACTGCAAAGAACAGTACTACTTAACACAACCTACTTTCCATGGGTCCCAGAGCATATGTTTGGTTATTATATTTTGTAAGGGTAATCATGCAGGCCATATAGACCTCCACCGATAGGGTGAGTATGAGTAACAGCTATTAAAATGCGAGGGACATTACTAATTAACATAGTTACCATGGGTCGCAGACCAAGAGCAGATGTCTTATTATTATATTTTGTATGGGTAATCATCCAGGCCATATAGACCTCACCAAATAGGGGGAGTTACAGAGATTAAAGTGCTAAGAATGGTAGTACTTAAAACACAACCTAGTTAAAATGGGTACCAGACCGCATGTCTAATTATTATATTTTTTCAGGGTAATCTGGCAGGCCATATAGAACACCCCCGATAGGGGGGGGAACAGGGATTAAAGTGCTAAGAAAAGTACTATTTAACACAAGCTAGTTGGGTCCAAGAACACATGTTTAATTATTAGACTTTATTAGGGTAATTATATATCTAACAAATCTATCTATTTCTCTTCTATCGATTCTATCTAACTATCAATCTATGTATATCTATCTATCCTATCTATCAATCTATCTTCTGTCCGGGATGTTTTGATACAGCCACTTTGGGAATGTTAGTTGATTTAGGCCCATTATGGCTTAAAAGCAGACTCTGCATAAACTTTGTAATTTTCCATGGGAGTTTTGCCAGGGATCCCCCTCCAGCATGCGACACTCCAGGTGTTAGTACCCTTGAAACAACTTTTCCATCACTATTGTGGCCAGAAAGAGTCCTTGTAGGTTTTAAAGTTCGCCTGCCTATTGAATTCAATGGTGGTTCAATACCGGAACGCGCGGTTCAATACCGGAAGTTCGAGTCCGCTGTTCGCGAACCGAAAATTTTAGGTTCGCGACATCACTATTTATAAACCTTCTGTGGTTTTTCCAGAGGTTTTTCCAGCTCCTGATGCTATTTCTGATATGATTTCTAAGGAAAGGAATAGGCCTGGTATTTCTTTTATTCCTTCTTCAAGGTTTAAAAAATTGTATCTTCACGGAGCTCCAAGATGGAGGTCTATAGCTAGAGCTCCGCTAAGGGAACTGGAGAGAATAGCCATCACTCCTCTAACAGGCTAATATGAGAGGTTCCAACTAACTAAAACACCCTATGAAGTTGCTGGGCATAAGGAGGAAATCCTTTGGAGGAGCGCAATAAAGGCTGCAAGTGTCAGAGAACTGTTACCCGAACTACGGACGTCGCCATCTTCCTCTCAAGGCTAACATACGCAGCGCAGATCTCACTAACAGGCACTGGAGAGGACAACTCAGATGATGATCACCCGATGGCCCGGCATCTAATCCCTAAAAGGACCAGCAACTGATATCTCGCCTTGCGAGAGGCACATACGCAGTGAGTACCGGTCAAGTCATTACCACGGGCCCTAAAAATAAAAAGAGGTCTCTGGTGTTGGTCGCAGAGGTTGCGTGTGGATGGAGGTAATAAAGTGAGCACTAGCTAGTAGAGGGGCTCAAGGTGCCGTATCAGCACAGCAAAAGACTGCAAGCTTGTTCCCAGTCTCAGAGGGCAATCAGCCACTGCTGGGTTAATCGTTACACCATATAAAAATGCACATCTGAGGTGTTGGACTTTCATCAAGCAACATAACGCTTTCTTCACATTATTAGCCCATCACTCAGAAATAAGTGCAGTTCTTATAAGCTGCATTATAGTCAACACAAGGCTGTTTGTTTCTTCTTACTACATGTGGTAGGGGCAGCAAGAGCTCTTAAATACACCTTAACAGATAGATAAGGAGATTTCCTTGGGACAGACACTTTTGAATATTTTTTTATTACTATTACTGGTCACTGGGTGTGTTTTACATTCAGGGCCCATCTCCCTAAAAAAACACAAGAGCTGGGCTTTTAGAAATAATGTAGTCCATGATTTGGGCCTACTCCTAACTCCTCTGCTAGTTTCATTTATTCAAGCAACTTTTCACACGCAGTACAAGACTGACACCCTGTGGCCAAAGGTGGTAAAGTTTACCAAACTACTTATCAGCCATTCAACAGGCGAAAATAAAGGAACATAAAGAGTACAGAAATTAGATACAAGGCTTTTTTTTTTCTTTTTCACCTCTCTTCCTCTTTGTCAATAAGGTTAGGGAGAGTGGAATGGCTGCAAAACGCCTAAATAAACCAGAGAAGCCAAACAAACCCACATCCGTCACTTCCTTTTTCAAACCTTCCCAGGGGGATAACTCTCAAGATCAGCACAGGGAAATGGAGGCAAGTAGTGAGACTGCAACGACAGGGTCTGACCATTTGGGGGATAACACCCCTTTAACCAGAGCTGACCTACATTTGCTTGTCTCTAAACAAGACATAACTAGCAGCTTTGACAAGTTGTGGGCCAAAATGGACACTATGCACACCTCTATGAATGAGAGCCTAAACAACATTAAAAAGGACATTTAGGAGCTGGGTACAAGAGTTGAAACCTTAGAGGACAACAATGATAACTTAGTGGAAGATGTGGAGATGGCGGTCCAACAGGTATCACAACAACAGCAAGTGGTCAATGAGCTGCTTTATAAGATTGAAGATATGGAAAACAGAAATAGGAGAAGTAACATCCGACTGAAAGGTATTCCAGAATCTGTCAAAAATGAAAATCTTCCCTCCTACCTCCATCTTCTATTCTGTGCCATAACAGGGGTGGACTCCTCCACTGAAAATAAATTGAAAGAGCTCAGAGAGCCTTGAAGCCCAGACCCAAGGCTGATCTCCCACCCAGAGACGTTATTGTGGCTTTCTTAATATATCCGGAGAAAGATAATATTCTCAGGGAAGCAGCCAAACAGCCAACTTTCAAGTTCAGAGGCAATGTCATCCACTTTTTTCAGGATTTGAGAACTAGAACTCTTCAAAGAAGGGGGGCGCTACGCCCTCTAACCACTTTATTACGAAAAAATCAAATACCCTATAGGAGGGGTTACCCGTTTGCTCTGCATATCACCAAAGATAACAAAACTCTTACAATCAGGGATGCCATTGGGATTCTGGACATTTGTGAAGCACTGGGCCTAGAAGCCCCGGCCACCTCAGAACCTTCACCACAACAGGAGAAACCCAGACCACAAAGACTTCCCCTGAAATCACAGAGATCACAGTGGGCTAGGACCCCTAAGAAGAAACAAAGGAATAAGTGAAAGACTCATTATTAAATGTCTGGTCCCTTTTCCCTTTTTTTCCATTCTTGCAGATTGTCTTGGTTGGCGTTTCTTACTGAATTTCAGGATGGACATCCATACTGCAGGTCTATGCTGACAAGTCTGTTAAATTGTATGCTATAATTTTCAGGTATACTGTATGTCCCCGGGATTCTAGGTTAAATTGTACAGTAGCAACTAATTTAGTTAAGAGAGTTTTCCCCCACTTTATAATAAACTTAGTAAGAGTGGTTATCTATTCTGACTCACTGAGTTTCTAAGATGTCTCATAAATCTCTGCAAGAAGAACCATACTAGGAGTTTGAGGGCATCTCTCTAGTTCTCATGTTCCCCCCTAGATTATTATATGTCACTTCAGATTTATAAATTTTTGTTTTTCACTTCAGGTTTGCCTATACAGATCATTTACATTGTTTTAACTGTTAATAACCTGCTTTTTTCTCTTTTTTCGCCTTTCTCTTTCCTTGATACCCCCTCTATACTCTTTCCCCCAAAAGGACTGCAAAGATATGTAACACTCTCGCGGAGGGCAGATTTTTCTGTCTGGGTCCTCGGTGCCAAAGGACTGGGTGAGCCGGTTGTAGCACCTCATTTATTTGAGCAGGTACAAGACACGGGGGACTCATCTTACACAATATCTGTTCCTATGGCATCCACTAGTATTATATTGATCTCACATAATGTGAGAGGCCTCAATTCTGTTATTAAGAGAAGAAAAGCCATTTCACAATACAGACAGTTGGGAGCTAATATGATATTTTTGCAGGAGACACATTTTAAGACTGGGCAAATTCCGAAATACTGGGCGAGGCAGTTCCCCCTGCATTTCCACTCAACTATTGATAAGAAAAAAAGAGGAGTTTCAATTATGTTGCACTCTTCTCTGAATTTTAAATCCATAGACACCATCACAGATAAAGAGGGCAGGTACATCATTGTTAGAGGTACCTTAAATAACGTGGAGATTGTTCTTTGCAATGTGTATGCTCCCAATGAGCGGCAGGAGCAGTTCTTTAATAAATTGTCCTATCTCCTCTCAGATTGGAACTCGACCAGGATTTTTCTCGCAGGGGATTTTAATGTGTCTCTATATAATCAAGAATGAATAGACCAAAAGTATGCAAGGTGAGGAAGAGGTTAATGTGGCCGTAAAGATCACGTAGGGGGGTAGTTATCAAGCCGTCAAATTTAAATACGCTGGAATTCCGCAGCGTATTTGTGGCGAGGCTGATTCGCCTTAGTTATCAAAGGCTCGAGACCGGCAAAAGTAGAATTTTGTGATGTAAACTTTGATCCGCCGGACTCAGTCCGACACAGATCGATTCTTACGTCACTCCAGATGTTCCGCACACAAGTGCGGCACAATCTCACTACTTTTGCTAGTTATCAAATGACTAGCAGGTATGCTCGGCACTTTTACGGCCCAGCGTACCTGGTTTTCAAACCGCCACCCCTGGAGGCGGCGGATCCCATAGGAATCAATGGGAGTCTGACCATAGCGAAAGTACAAGTTCGCTGCTGACAGACATCCCATTGATTTCTACACCCTAACATGTACCCCGAGTCTAAACACCACTAATCTGCCCCCCCTACACGGCCGCAACTAAATAAAGTTATTACCCCATAAACCGCCGCTCCCGGAGCCCACCGCAAGTTACTCTATACATATTAACCCCTAAACCGCCGCTCCCGGAGCCCACCGCAACTATAATATATGTATTAACCCCTAAACTGCCGCTCCCGGAGCCCACCGCAACCTATATTAAACTTATTAACCCCTAATCTGCCCCCCCCACACCGTCGCCACCTATAATAAATTTATGAACCCCTATCCTGCCCCCCACTACGCCGCCGCCACTGTAATAAAATTATTAACCCCTAAACCTAAGTCTAACACTAACCCTAACGCCCCCCTAACTTAAATATTAATTAAATAAATCTAAATAATATTTTTATTATTAACTAAATTAATCCTATTTAAAACTAAATACTTACCTTTAAAGTAAACCCTAATATAGCTACAATATAAATAATAATTATATTGTAGCTATCTAGGATTTATATTTATTTTACAGGTAACTTTCAATTTATTTTAGCTAGTTAGAATAGTTATTAAATAGTTATTAACTATTTAATAACTACCTAGCTAAAAGAAATACAAAAATTACCTGTAAAATAAATCCTAACCTAACCTAAGTTACAATTAAACCTAATAAAATAAAACCTAATTAGATTGAGCTCGCATTCTATTGGCTGATCGGAACAGCCAATAGAATGCGAGCTCAATCTGATTGGCTGATTCCATCAGCCAATCAGATTTTTCCTACCTTAATTCCGATTGGCTGATAGAATCCTATCAGCCAATTGGAATTGAGGGGACGCCATCTTGGATGACGTCCCTTAAAGGAGCCTTCATTCGTCGTAGTCCGTCGGTGAAGAAGGATGTTCCGCGTCAGCGGGAGGAAGATTCAAGACCCGGCTTGGAAGATGACCGCCCGGATAGAAGACCTCTTCAGCGCCTCTTGGAAGATGACATCGCCCGGATCGAAGACTTCTTCAGCGCCGCCTGGATGATGACTTCATTGGATGGAAGATTTCTTCAGCGCCGCTTGGAGGATTAACTTCTTCCGCTCCGGATGTCCACTTCAGTTCCATCGCTGCTCGGCTGAGTGAAGACGACTCAAGGTAGGATGATCTTCAGGGGATTAGTGTTAGGTTTTTGTAAGGGGGGTTTGGGTTAGATTAGATTAGGGGTATGTGGGTGGTGGGTTTTAATGTTGGGGGGGGGGTTGTATTTTTCTTTTACAGGCAAAAGAGCTGAACATTTTGGGGCATGCCCCCACAAATGGCCCTTTTAAGGGCTGGTAAGGTAAAAGAGCTTTGAACTTTATTTATTTAGAATAGGATAGGGCATTTTTTTATTTTGGGGAGGGTTGTTATTTTATTAGGGGGCTTAGATTAGGTGTAAATAGCTTAAAATTGTTGTAATATTTTTAAAATGTTTGTAACTTATTTTTTTATTTTTTGTAACTTAGTTTTTTTTTATTTTTTGTACCTTAGTTAGTTTATGTAATTGTATTTAATTGTAGTTATTTGTAGGTAGTTTATTTAATTAATTTAATGATAGTGTAGTATTAGGTTTAATTGTAACTTAGGTTAGGATTTATTTTACAGGTAATTTTGTATTTACAATAACTAGTGTTTCAGTGAAGATATCACTAAAACACTTATAAGATGCGCCTAGGATAAGTATTGCAAAGATTAATAATATAAAGAATATATGAACTGTAAAGATAAAAATAATAAAAAAAATAATTAAATATAATAATGTATATAAAATGGCAATAGCAGTATTATAATATTAGTATCAGAAATGGCAATAGCAGTATTATAATATTAGTATCAGAACATTGCTTGTAATGACACTCAAAAAATAAAAGTAAAAGTAACAATAAAACCTGTAAAGTTCAATGTGTGTATTCTGATACAGAGTCCAAGAATATACAATGGCAATTCCAGAAGCTGATAGACAGGTGAGGGTATTCCAAGATAGTATAGGCTGCTCCTCCAGGGTGTTGTGCCGCAACACAGATGATATATCTAGGAAGGAAAGGAGAAGGAAAGATAGCCTGATGAAAAAGTGTTGAACACTGAGAAACGCGTTGCTGTTGTTTTAATTTGGAATAAATTTTATTACATTTTAACTCTCTATCTGCTGCATCATTTTTGGCCTAGGCCAATTTTATATCACTACCATCCATTTGTTTTTTTTGGGGACTATCTGGTATGAACCATATTGGATACTGACTTGCTCCCATCATACCATTTTGGATTTCCCTGGACTCTCCCTGGTGAGACGAGGAATCCCACCTGACAACATCCCCTGAAAGAGGTCTACCGGACGACGTGTGGTTCCGGACTGCGAATACTGCACATTAGTGCTCTACACTGTGTGAGTAGGATTCTTGTGATCCATTTGCTGCTGTTTTTATTTATTTTTATGATCTGCACCATGTGGCGCCCTCTATCCTTTCCTTCCTAGATATAATTTTGTATTTCTTTTAGCTAGGTAGTTATTAAATAGTTAATAACTATTTAATAACTATTCTAACTAGCTAATATAAATGCAAAGTCACCTGTAAAATAAATATAAATCCTAAGATAGCTACAATATAATTATTATTTATATTGTAGCTATATTAGGGTTTATTTTACAGGTAAGTATTTAGCTTTAAAAAGGAATAATTTATTAAAGTATAGTGTAGTGTTAGGTGTAATTATAACTTAGGTTAGGATTTATTTTACAGGTAAATTTCAGTTTATTTTAGTTAGGTAAGCTATTAAATAGTTAATAACTATTTAATAGCTATTGTACCTAGTTAAAATAAATTGAAAGTTGCCTGTAAAATAAATATAAATCCTAAGATAGCTACAATATAATTATTATTTATATTGTAGCTATATTAGGGTTTATTTTAAAGGTAAGTATTTAGTTTTAAATAGGATTAATTTAGTTAATAATAGAAATATTATTTAGATTTATTTAATTAATATTTAAGTTAGGGGGGCGTTAGGGTTAGTGTTAGACTTAGGTTTAGGGGTTAATAATTTTATTACAGTGGCGGCGGTGTAGTGGGGGGCAGGATAGGGGTTAATAAATTTATTATAGGTGACAACGGTGTAGGGGGGGCAGGATAGGGGTTAATAGGTTTAATATAGGTTGCGGCGGGTTCAGGGAGCGGCGGTTTAGGGGTTAAACTATTTATTTAGTTGCGGCGAGGTGCGGGATCAGCAGGATAGGGGTTAATAATTTTATTATAGAGGGCGACGGTATAGGGGGGGCAGGATAGAGGTTACTAGGTATACTGTAGGTGGCAGCGGTGTCCGGGAGCGGCGGTTTAGGGGTTAATACATTTATCAGAGTTGCAGCAGGGTCTAGGAGCGGCGGTTTAGGGGTTAATACATTTATAAGAGTTGCGGCAGGGTCTAGGAGCGGCGGTTTAGGGGTTAGTAACTTTATTGAGTTGCGGGAGGCTCCGGGGGCGCTGGTATAGGGATAGAACAGTGTAGTTTAGTGTGAGTGCTTAGTGACAGGCTAGCAATAAAGCCGAAGAGCAGCGAAATCGGATGAGAGATAACTCTCACAGTCCGCTGCTCATCGCCCCGCGGCTTTTTGACAGCTTTATTTGATAACTTAGGCGAACGTATTCAAGGTCCGCGGCGGCGAAGGTAGGCGAGCTTAGGCCGGCGTATTGGGCCGGCGAAGGCAGAAAAGTAGACGTCTTGATAACTACCCCCCGTAGTGTGATATAATAATTGGGTGACAGTTCCAGGAAAAAAACAATATATGCAAGAAGCAAGTTGCAAAATGCTTTAGTAATGTTCCTTTCCAGCTTTTAAACTCTTAGTGGCAGATGATAAACTCACTAACTGTGTGGCTGAAGGGATGAGGTGTTCCTATCGCCGTAACAAAACACTTGGCAATTATTTGTCACCCACAGTTTTGAGTAATCCTCAGGCCACTGTGAGCTCATGGCTTACCCACAGGGGTATGTTCAGGTATGAGAGCAGTAGGTGCAAACCGTGTGACTACATAAACATATCTGACACCTTCACGTTCTGTGTCACTCAACGCAAATTCAAGATAAACTTTTGTCTGAATTGCACATCCCAGTTTGTAATATACCTTATAACTTGTACATTGTGCAATGTTCAGTACGTAGGGCTTACAACAAGGGACATAAGATTCCGTATTAGGGAACATCTGTCCACTATTAGAGTAGGGAAATCATCCTCGCCCATAGTCCAACATTTTTGCACTAAACATAGCAAAGACGACTCCTCCTTCAAATGGCAGGCTATAGATTACATACCTACTCCAAAAAGGGGTGGGGATAGACAAAATCTGCTTGAAAAGTGTGAGATGCTTTGGATATTTAAACTTTCTACTAAAATACCCGTAGGCCTCAATGCCGAGTATGACCTAATAAACTATTGGGAATGATTCTCTTCCAATAGATATTCAAAAACTCCACAATATTACACACCTGTGTTTGCTGTCTGTGTGGTATTCAACCTTAGTGATTATATAACATTTTACCCTAGTCTATCATTGATACATTGCATGTTCTCATATTTACTATATTATGTTTTAGTGATTTTTACCAACCTATACACATCGTTTATGTTGGATGATAAGATTTGTCCTATCATAATTCTGTTGCTATGACCCAACATAAAACTATATATATATATATATATATATATATATATATATACATTCTTATATATAGTTATATTGGCTATGGGCTTATTTTACAACTAATTAGAATTCTAGATTTAGGACTTATGCTTTCTTCATTTATTTAATTTTCATTTATTTATAAATGCTTATTTTTACATAATGATGTTTGGATATACATATATGAGTCTCAGGAATACAGGATCAATTCTATCATTGTTTGCTATGTTAGACATAGATTTTGACAGGTTCATTGTCTCATTAGATACAATTTGTGATGTCATATAAGGAGTATCCTTATTTGAATAAATTTTAACCAATAGGGGCTTTACACACCCTTTTTAAACAAGTAAGCTTACAGAGTGTTTCCAGCAGTAGTGATTACGGCACATTGCCGAAACGCGTATACTGTTTTTACTCCATTTGTATCTCCGTTCCTCCATGAACTTTTTAATGTTTTTGCTTCAATAAAAGCTACGTTTTACTTTACTGTTACTGCTCTATGCTCTCTTATTGGGTTGGATCTATATAATCAAGGTCACACACCATATACACATCAGCATACCCTGCACTATAGAAATAATAAGAAAATTAAAACAATATTAAACATTATGGCCTAGATTTGGAGTTCGGCGGTAAAAGGGCTGTTAACGCTCCGCGGGCTTTTTTCTGGCCGCACCATAAATTTAACTCTGGTATCGAGAGTTCAAACAAATGCTGCGTTAGGCTCCAAAAAAGGAGCGTAGAGCATTTTTACCACAAATGCAACTCTCGATACCAGAGTTGCTTACGGACGCGGCCGGCCTCAAAAACGTGCTTGTGCACGATTCCCCCATAGGAAACAATGGGGCTGTTTGAGCTGAAAAAAAACCTAACACCTGCAAAAAAGCAGCGTTCAGCTCCTAACGCAGCCCCATTGTTTCCTATGGGGAAACACTTCCTACGTCTGCACCTAACACTCTAACATGTACCCCGAGTCTAAAGACCCCTAACCTTACACTTATTAACCCCTAATCTGCCGCCCCCGCTATCGCTGACCCCTGCATATTTTTTTAAACCCCTAATCTGCCGCTCCGTAAACCGCCGCCACCTACGTTATCCCTATGTACCCCTAATCTGCTGCCCTAACATCGCCGACCCCTATATTATATTTACTAACCCCTAATCTGCCCCCCACAACGTCGCCTCCACCTGCCTACACTTATTAACCCCTAATCTGCCGAGCGGACCTGAGCGCTACTATAATAAAGTTATTAACCCCTAATCCGCCTCACTAACCCTATCATAAATAGTATTAACCCCTAATCTGCCCTCCCTAACATCGCCGACACCTACCTTCAATTATTAACCCCTAATCTTCCGATCGGAGCTCACCGCTATTCTAATAAATGGATTAACCCCTAAAGCTAAGTCTAACCCTAACACTAACACCCCCCTAAGTTAAATATAATTTTTATCTAACGAAATAAATTAACTCTTATTAAATAAATGATTCCTATTTAAAGCTAAATACTTACCTGTAAAATAAATCCTAATATAGCTACAATATAAATTATAATTATATTATAGCTATTTTAGGATTAATATTTATTTTACAGGCAACTTTGTAATTATTTTAACCAGGTACAATAGCTATTAAATAGTTAAGAACTATTTAATAGTTACCTAGTTAAAATAATAACAAATTTACCTGTAAAATAAATCCTAACCTAAGATATAATTAAACCTAACACTACCCTATCAATAAAATAATTAAATAAACTACCTACAATTACCTACAATTAACCTAACACTACACTATCAATAAATTAATTAAACACAATTCCTACAAATAAATACAATTAAATAAACTAGCTAAAGTACAAAAAATAAAAAAGAACTAAGTTACAGAAAATAAAAAAATATTTATAAAACATAAGAAAAATATTACAACAATTTTAAACTAATTACACCTACTCTAAGCCCGCCAAATAAAATAACAAAGCCCCCCAAAATAAAAAATTCCCTACCCTATTCTAAATTAAAAAAGTTACAAGCTCTTTTACCTTACCAGCCCTGAACAGGGCCCTTTGCGGGGCATGCCCCAAGAATTTCAGCTCTTTTGCCTGTAAAAAAAAAATACAATACCCCCCCCCCAACATTACAACCCACCACCCACATACCCCTAAACCCACCACCCACATACCCCTGATCCAATCAGCCAATCAGATTGAGCTCGCATTCTATTGGCTGTTCCGATCAGCCAATAGAATGCGAGCTCAATCTGATTGGCTGATTGGATCGGCCAATCGGATTGAACTAGATTCTGATTGGCTGATTCCATCAGCCAATCAGAAAATTCCTACCTTAATTCCGATTGGCTGATAGAATCCTATCAGCCAATCGGAATTCGAGGGACGCCATCTTGGATGACGTCCCTTAAAGGAACAGTCATTCGTCGTTCAGTCGTCGGTCCGGATGGATGTTCCGCGCTGGAGGTCTTCAGGATCCTGCCGCTTCGCTCCGGATGGAAGAAGATCGAAGATGCCGCTTGGAGAAGATGTTTGCCGGTCCGGATGTCCTCTTCTTGCCGGATAGGAGGAAGACTTTGGAGCCTCTTCTGGACCTCTTCAGCACCGGATTATGGATCGCCAACCCCCGCTTGGGTTGGATGAAGATCTTGGAGCCAGGACGGATCGGTGATACCTAGATGGTGAAGACAAGGTAGGAAGATCTTCAGGGGATTAGTGTTAGGTTTATTTAAGGGGGGTTTGGGTTAGATTAGGGGTATGTGGGTGGTAGGTTGTAATGTTGGGGGGGGGGGGGTATTGTATGTTTTTTTTTACAGGCAAAAGAGCTGAAATTCTTGGGGCATGCCCCGCAAAGGGCCCTGTTCAGGGCTGGTAAGGTAAAAGAGCTTGTAACTTTTTTAATTTAGAATAGGGTAGGGAATTTTTTATTTTGGGGGGCTTTGTTATTTTATTAGGGGGCTTAGAGTAGGTGTAATTAGTTTAAAATTGTTGTAATATTTTTCTTATGTTTGTAAATATTTTTTTATTTTCTGTAACTTAGTTCTTTTTTATTTTTTGTACTTTAGCTAGTTTATTTAATTGTATTTATTTGTAGGAATTGTGTTTAATTAATTTATTGATAGTGTAGTGTTAGGTTAATTGTAGGTAATTGTAGGTAGTTTATTTAATTATTTTATTGATAGGGTAGTGTTAGGTTTAATTATATCTTAGGTTAGGATTTATTTTACAGGTAAATTTGTTATTATTTTAACTAGGTAACTATTAAATAGTTCTTAACTATTTAATAGCTATTGTACCTGGTTAAAATAATTACAAAGTTGCCTGTAAAATAAATATTAATCCTAAAATAGCTATAATATAATTATAATTTATATTGTAGCTATATTAGGGTTTATTTTACAGGTAAGTATTTAGCTTTAAATAGGAATCATTTATTTAATAAGAGTTAATTTATTTCGTTAGATAAAAATTATATTTAATTTAGGGGGGTGTTAGTGTTAGGGTTAGACTTAGCTTTAGGGGTTAATACATTTATTAGAATAGCGGTGAGCTCCGATCGGAAGATTAGGGGTTAATAATTGAAGGTAGGTGTCGGCGATGTTAGGGAGGGCAGATTAGGGGTTAATACTATTTATGATAGGGTTAGTGAGGCGGATTAGGGGTTAATAACTTTATTATAGTAGCGCTCAGGTCCGCTCGGCAGATTAGGAGTTAATAAGTGTAGGCAGGTGTCGGCGACATTGTGGGGGGCAGATTAGGGGTTAATAAATATAATATAGGGGTCGGCGGTGTTAGGGGTAGCAGATTAGGGGTACATAGGGATAACGTAGGTGGCGGTCGGCAGATTAGAGGTTAAAAATTTTAATCGAGTGGCGGCGATGTGGGGGGAGCTCGGTTTAGGGGTACATAGGTAGTTTATGGGTATTAGTGTACTTTAGGGTACAGTAGTTAAGAGCTTTATAAACCGGCGTTAGCCAGAAAGCTCTTAACTCCTGCTATTTTCAGGCGGCTGGAATCTTGTCGTTAGAGCTCTAACGCTCACTTCAGAAACGACTCTAAATACCAGCGTTAGAAAGATCCCATTGAAAAGATAGGCTACGCAAATGGCGTAGGGGGATCTGCGGTATGGAAAAGTCGCGGCTGAAAAGTGAGCGTTAGACCCTTTAATCACTGACTCCAAATACCAGCGGGCGCCCAAAACCAGCGTTAGGAGCCTCTAACGCTGGTTTTGACGGCTACCGCCGAACTCCAAATCTAGGCCTAAGGAAGGTCATAATCTTATAGACTCCTGGATTGCTCTATATGGAGCAACCTCAGACCATACCTTTTTCTCTATGGCTCACCACAAATATTTTAGGTTGGACTACATATTTGTGAGCCAAACACTTTTAACCAATGTGAGATCCTCCTCCATTTCCCCATGTGTATGATCTGACCATTCCATAGTCAAATTAAAAATGGAGGGGCTTCTCCTGCCCTGCTACATGAAAAGTTGGACTTACGACCCCACAGTTATGAAAAACCCTTTACATAGAGAGGCAATATTGAGGAATATGTTAGAATTCTGGGACATTAACACTGACACGGTAGATAATCCTATACAGGTGTGGGCGGCCCACAAATCTGTCTTGAGGGGTTTACTAGTTCAAATTAAATCACGGGCTAAACATAAAGCGAAAGAGCTGTTTACCACTTTACAAGCGGAAATAGCAATTTTAGAAAAGAGACACAAACTGACTGGTTCTGCTAGCATATATAAAACATTACAGGACAAAGTCAAGCTTTAGATACCTTACTTAACGATCAATCGATAAGGGCAGGGTTACGGCTACAGTCTAAATACTTCATCTACGCGAATAAGCCGGACAGATATTTAGCCAATAAAATTAGAAACAAAATCAAGGACATCTCCATCCCTACACTTCGCAACTCTGAAGGGGTAATGACCTCTAAACCAATTGACATAGTCAACATATTCGCCTCTTATTACAGCACATTATATGATGGGAGAAAAGTCAATAAATCTAAGCTTACACAAAACTTACTTGACAAATTCCTAATGGAGGCGGACTTGCCCAATATTACTCAGCACGAGCTAGACACCCTAAATGCAGATATCACGAACATTGAGGTACTACATGTATTACAAGAATTGAAACCAGGGAAAGCGGCTGGTCCTGATGGCTTCCCTGCAGACTATTATAAGGTATTTAAATCCTCTCTGATACCTCAATTGGTCAAATTATGTAATCATATTCTTCAAGGGCACACTATCCCCTCCGAACTTTTAGAGGCCAAGATTATAGTCCTTCCCAAACCAAGTAAAGATAAGACGTTATGCCATAACTACAGACCAATATCTCTAATTAATCAAGACCTAAAAATCTTTACAAAAATTTTAGCCAATCGCCTCAAACATCTTCTTCCCAAAATTATCTACCCTGACCAGGTGGGCTTCATTAAAAATAGAGAATCCCCAGACAATATTAGAAGAATGGTGGCACTGTTAGATTATCTACATGAGAAAAAGACACCTTCTCTGCTGCAATCATTGAACACAGAGAAGGAGTTTGACAGAATTGATTGTGACTTTATGCAAGCGGTCTTGTCGGAGTTTGGTATAAAGGGATCATTTATGGCTGCTATTAAAAATATTTATTCCTCCCCCACGGCACGAGTCAGGGCTATGGGTCACCAGTCAGATAGATTTGCGGTCCTTAATGGCACCCGTCAGGGGTGCCCACTATCCCCTCTACTGTTCGCAATGTGTATAGAGCCTCTGGCTCAACACATCAGAAAATCTCCTGATATTACTGGGGTCACCATAAAACAGTGCGACTACAAGCTTACTCTTTTCGCGGATGACATTCTCCTATCTCTGACCAGACCCTTGATTACCTTACCAAACTTGTATGAAACTCTTGAGTTATTCTCCAAAATCTCTGGATAAAAAGTAAATTTAGAAAAGTGCGAAGCCATGCCCATAGAACTCCCAGCTCATACTAGAAAGCTGATAGAATTAAACTTTGAATTCAAATGGGTCAAAAATCACCTAAACTATTTGGGGATCAATCTAACTAGTCACTCATCAGAGCTATATCAGGCCAACTATCCCCCATTATATAAGTCTGTAAAACAAAATTTGAATAACTGGAACAAACTAGGATTCTCCTGGTTTGGGAGGTTATTGGCGATTAAGATGACAGTGCTACCACGGATACTGTACTGACAGCTTTATTAGGGGTAATAAAAAAGCTAGAATTTCCTCAAACATCCTTAATAGACACAGAAGGGTGGGGGGGATTGGAGCTCCAAATTTCAAGCATTACTACCAGGCGGCTAGACTTGCACAAACCATTCTTCTTAATAAATTAGAAGACAAAATAATATGGATGAACCTAAAGTCAAACATTACAGACAATGACTCACGTGAATCGATTCTATGGGTTCCAAAGCAACAACCAGATAAAATCCCCAAGAGATTTCCAATCTCAGACTTCATGACTGAACAGTGGTCCAAATGAACCTCAACTCTTAAGCTACTACCTTACAGATCCATTAAAACCCTGCTTAGATGTATAATTAAAACAGAACATAAACTAACTATTCGGAAGTGGGAAAACAGAGGACTATACAGGATAGCTGACTTGGTGAAAGAGGTAAACTACTCACCTTTAGACAACTACAAGATAAATTAAATCCAATTAAACTTGAGTGGTTTTTTACTTGCAAATCACATCAACTGTGCACCATCTTTTCCCTTTAGGGATAGGAGAACCCCCCACCACACTAGAATCTATATGTAGCTCACCCTCCAGACCTAAGAAAACAATATTACACATATATCAGGCAATCAAAGCAGCCGGGGGGGAAAACCAAAACCCCTCTGCAAATTAAATGGGAAAGAGACCTCAACTTCGAAATTGATATAGAAAACTGGCATCTAATATTATTCAACACGGGCAGGGGCTTACAGGGCGCAGATATGCTTGAAAGCTGTAATCAAAACCAATTTTTGATGGTATTTAACCCCATTGATAACCTCACACATGTTAAGAAATGGCTCCAAGCTCTGCTATAGGGGATGTGGGAAGAGGGCAGTTACAGACACATGTGGTGGGATTGCCCTCACTCAAATAGAACATGGAATCAATTATCTCAACTCTTAAGCACAATTTTAAATAGCCCCATCAGTCTAACTATGGACCAAGCACTACTACACACTAGACTAAGAGAGTTCGACAAGCATATAAATCAATTCATTAGAATAACCTGCACAGCTACAAGAGTATGTATAGCGCGACACTGGAAGGTGGGAGCTCCATCTTGGGGGGAGGTTGTTCTCAAGATCAAACATTATTATAATATGTCAGAACAAGCAGATATTATCCAGGACACACAAGAAACCTTCTAGAAGGTTTGGTACTATTGGATTATGCACGACGCGCTATAGTTTAGGGTCCAGAAGTAACGAGGAGCCCATGTTGTCAGCCTTGTTATATTCACAGCCACGGGGTCCCCTCATGTCTTAATAATGTCTCAAGATTTGTTAAACCAGTAAAAGCATATCAGATGGTTTAAAACCACTACAGTCCTACACCTACTATCCCTCCCTTCCCTCCCCAACCTCACTCCTTTTTTTTCTTCTTCCTTATCTCTACTCTCTACTATTTCTTCTATTAGGCAAAATAAATATCGTTATACAATGTTTTTCCATTTTATATGGTGATGAGACGTGTTGTTATGTTTTCTTTTATTATGTTAAGAAACCTTACATGTCAATTGAATGTCTACAGCATGTTAATTTCAGCCGAGTCTTTATGGGTAAAGTATTAACGCTGTTAGATGATGATTCAACACATTGTTACTGTTTTTGCCCTTTTTATTGTCTTTGTAAAGATATAAAAATGTTAATAAAAATTACTTTAATATAAAAAAATGTATCTTTTTTGCCAGCAGTTACATTGGAGTTTTGGGAAAAGATCCCCAAAGTTGATGGGGCTATCTCTACTCTTGCTAATTGTACTACTATTCCTATGGAAGATAGTACTTCTTTTAATGCTCCTTTAGAAAGGAAACTTGAATCTTATCTAAGGAAAGCCTATTTAAATTCTGGTCATCCTCTCAGGCCTGAAATTTCTTTGGCTGATGTTGCAGCTGCATCAACTTTTTGGTTGGAAAATTTAGCGCAACAAGAATTGGATTCTGATTTGCTAGCATTGTTTGCTTGCTTCAAAGTGCTAATCATTTTATTTGTGATGCCATTTTTTATATCATCAAAATTGATGTTAAATCTATGGCCCCAAGTTATCAAGATCTGTCGGACCTGATCCGACAGTGCGAATCAGGTCCGACAGACCTCGCTGAATACAGCGAGCAATACGCTTGCTGTATTCAGCATTGCACCAGCAGCTCACATGAGCTGCTGGTGCAACGCCGCCCCCTACAGACTCGCGGTCAATAGGCCGCCAGCAGGGGGGTGTCAATCAACCTGATCGTACTCGATCGGGTTGATTTCTGGCGATGTCTGTCCGCCTGCTCAGAGCAGGCAGACAGGTTATGGAGCAGTGGTCTTTGTGACCACTGCTTCATTACTGCTGTTTCTGGCGAGTCTGAAGACACGCCAGAAACAGGGGCCGTCAAGTTCCATCTGGAGCTTAATAACTAGAGGCCTATGTCTTTAGCTATAATGGCTTGAAACTTGGAATGCTGACATGACTTCTAAGTCTAGATTGCTATCTCTTTCTTTCCAAGGTAATAAGTTATTTGGTTCTCAGTTGGATTCGATTATTTCAACTGTCACTGGGGAGAAGGGAGTTTTTTTTGCCTCAGGATTAAAGACCTAAGGGTAAATCTAAAGCTTCTAACCGTTTTCATTCCTTTCAACAAATTAAGGAACAGAAACCTAATCCTTCCCCCAAGGAATCTGTTTCCAGTTGGATACCTTCTTCAAATTGGAATAAATCCAAGCCATTTAAGAAACCAAAGCCACACCCCAAGTCCACATGAAAATGCGGTCTTCATTCCAGCTCTGCTGGTAGGGGGCAGATTAAGATTTTTCAAGGATGTTTGGACAAGTTCTGTCCAAAATCAATGGATTCTGAGTTTTGTCTCTCAGTGGTACCGAATAGGATTCAGAGTAAGACCTCATGCGAGAAGATATTTTCTCTCACGCATCCCAGCAAATCCAGTAAAGGCTCAGGCTTTTCTGAAGTGTGTTTCAGACCTGGAGTTTTCAAGGGTAATCATGCCGGTTCTGTTTCAGGAACAGGGTTTGGGGTTTTATTCAAATCTATTCATTGTCCCAAAGAAAGAAAATTCATTCAGACCAGTTCTGGATCTGAAAATTTTGAATCATTATGTAAGTGTATCAACTTTCAAAATGGTGACTATTAGGACTATTCTGCCTTTTGTTCAGCATGGGCATTATATGTCCACAATAGACTTACAGGATGCATATCTTTATATTCCGATTCATCCAGATCATTATCCGTTTCTGAGATTCTCTTTTCTAGACAAGCATTACCAATTTGTCGCTCTTCCTTTTGGCCTAGCGATGGCTCCAATAATCTTTTCTAAGGTTCTCTGTGCCCTACTATCTGTATTCAGAGAGCGGGGTATTGCGGTGTTTCCTTATTTGGACAATATATTTGGTACTCGTTCAGTCTTTACATTCTACAGAATCTCATATGAATCAACTAGTGTTGTTACTTTGAAAACATGGATGGAGGATCAATTTACCAAAAAGTTCTTTGATTCCTCAGACAAGGGTCTCCTTTTTAGGTTTTCAGATAGAGACAGAGTAATGGACACTAAATCTAACAGACAAGAGACTTTAAAATTGGTTTCAGCCTGTCGGAACCTTCAGTCTCAGTCATTCCCTTCAGTAGCTATAGGCATGGAAGTTTTAGGTCTCATGACAGCAGCATCGGACACGATCCCCTTTGCTCGTTTTCATATGAGACCTTTCCAGCTTTGTATACTGAACCAATGGTGCAGGGATTATACAAGGATATCACAATTAATATCCTTAAATCCCAATGTTCGACTATCTCTGACTTGGTGGTTAAATAACCATTGTATAGTTCTAGGGGCCTCTTTTGTCTGTCCAACCTGGACTGTGATCACAACAGATGCAAGTCTTTCAGGTTGGGGAGCTGATTGGGGATCTCTGACAGCACAAGGGGTTTGGAAATCTCAAGAGGTGAGATTACCAATCAATATTTTGGAACTCCGTGCGATTTTCAGGGCTCTTCAGATTTGGCCTCTGTTAAAGAGAGAACCGTTCATTTGTTTTTAGACAGACAATTTCACAACTGTGGCATATGTCAGTCATCAGGGTGGGACTCACAGTCCCCAAGCTATGAAAGAAGTAGCTCAGATACTTGCTTAGGCGGAATCCAGCTCCTGTCTAATTTCTGTGGTTCATATCTCAGGTATAGACAATTGGGAAGCGGATTAGCTCAGCCATCAGACTTTACATCCGGGGGAGTCTCCATCCAGATGTGTTTTCTCAGGTTGTTCAGATGTGGGATTTTCTAGAAATAGATCTGCTGGCTTCTCATTTAAACAAGAAACTTTCCAGGTACCTGTCCAGGTCCAGGGATCCTTTAATTCTTCTTCCAAGAGTGATCTCCAAAATCATCATGGAGCAATCGTTTGTGTGGCAGGTAACTCCAAGCTGGCCTCACAGGTTTTGGTATGCGGATCTTGTTCAGATGGCCAGTTGCCAACCTTGGCCACTTTCATTAAGGCCGGACCTTCTGGCTCAATGTCCGTTTTTCCATTATGATCTCAAATGATTCAATTTGAAGGTATGGAAATTGAATGCCTAGTGCTTAGTCATAGAGGTTTCTATGACTCAGTGATTAATACTATATCACAGGCTCATAAATCTGTTTCTAGAAAGATTTATTATTATTTATTAAAGATTTGAGGTTTGGGAAACTTTGCCCCTCCTGGTAGGATTGTATATCCCATACTAGCTCATGGACTCTTGCCAATATGAAAGAAATGAATTTATCAGGTGAGTTCTTACATAAATTATGATTGTATATCCCATACTAGCTCATGGACTCTTGCCAATATGAAATAAATAAATTTATCAGGTGAGTTCTTTCATAAATTATGTTTTTCAACTCACATCGTATTTTGCCTCACAAATTTCAACATTTGCCGATCCTGATGCTTTGATAATTACGGCGGATCAATCTCGCGACAATTATGATACGGAATTCAAGCGTATTTTCAGTTGACGCTTTGATAAATAGGCCCCAATGAATCTACATGTTTCCTCCTGTTTTTAACATCAATGAAATAAAGCTATATATTTTTATTTTTGATACTAGAGGCTTTGGGAACTTTTTTTCTTGTAAATAATTGGGGATTACAGGAATTCCACTCCATATTACTGCCTCTTGTCAGTTGTGCCTTTCAAACTTTGCTGCATTCTTTCAAGCCTGTGACGTTGGTTTTCAGGTGTTACGGATCAAGTTTGGGAGCGATCAGTTGCAGGGATACCACGTGGACTTCCTGGGCTGCTACTGCTATTAACAGCATCTGCAGAGGATTTACTTTTACCGTTTGTGATCACTAATTACGACAGAGCTGGCTACGTGCCGTCTTCTGTAGGGCGAGTGAAGGATTGACTGCTTATGTCCTTTTGTAAGCACATTAACAGAGGTAGCTTATACGCTGGATGCCGGGATTTTGTTATCTATTGCACTGGCGTGTGATTAGCCGTATACCCGTCTTTGCTGCATTCTGAGTACCAGATTACTCCTTATGGGATTTTGCTACTTATTTTCATCTTGATGTTGATATAGCATGTCACTTGTAGTCTCACCTTACATTTATTGACTGACCCTGCCTCTCTAAGCGGTCCACTGGGCTGATGTAACCTGATGCAGGCTGTTAATTCTACTAACACTGTTCTACTGATGTCATTGTGATGTCATGCAGTTTAAGTTAGGAATTTCCTTACATTGTAATGCTTAATAGAAAACTTAAACACACACAGATAAATGTGTGTGTTTATTATGTAATACATATTATACATAAACATCATTTTATTTTTCATTTTTGGTTAAAGAAATTTATATGTAAGATATTTGTAAAAAAAAATGTAAGTTACAAAACTGCAGCTCTTGAAAACATAGTGAGTAAAGATTTGTGTATGTGAGGCTTTTCCTGTGGGATATTCTCTCTAAATACCAAACAGGCATAAACCTCCAGCGAGTTTATTTTCTTTAGTTATTATGTACTTAATTTATTTATGCCTCTCATGCAGCTGTAACATTTGTATTATAGGAAAATTATATTTGTACAATCAGAATGTTGTCATTATTTATTTATGCCTCTCATGCAGCTGTAACATTTGTATTATAGGAAAAATATATTTGCACAATCAGAATGTTGTCATTATTTATTTAAATGTGTGTGAGATTATATAATCAGAGGATCCTTATTGCCAGATGCAGTCTCACTACTGAAAGCAAACAGAGATCTGCTTACAAGTCATTGCTTGTAACTCTGTACAATATATTTTATCATCAGACACAAGCAACATTATTATTTACTTCCTGCTTCTGTCTAATATTTTATATTGTTTGTACATTTGTAAGGGAGATTGTTGTCTCAGGTATCTGCACCATTACTGCCAGCTAATGCTATCTCACTATACACTGTGCAGTTCCTACAGCTGATTCACCAGTAAGTTTGCTTTAATGCAGTCTATAAAGTACATTTTTACCATCTGGATTCTGCTGATACTGAAGTACCGGCTTCTGCCTCTGCACTGGATGCTAATTATGATCCCTGCTGCTGGAGAAGAGATGAGGTTTGCAGACTCCTGTTACCTTGAGCAGGGTCTTCACACTGAAACATATCGCTATTACAATCCTGGTGATATCATCCTGGGGGGAATTATACAAATGCAGGATGAGGTGGGCACTGAATATCACCCACCTAAATATATAGAAAAACCAAGACATTACTCTATATTGTGGTAAGTACAAATGTCAGTGCGCTGAGCTGTAGATATACATTTTAATAAACATAAGGTTATAGCTTCATCCTTGCAGTGTAATATCTAGTGACCTAAAGGGAGAAATTAGAATGCATCTGAGTTATAAATAGGTTTTGTGCAGTAAAAATGTATTCGCCTAAAAGTCTTCTAGCCAGTTATAACGGTTTCAGTGAGTTTTTACTGTGCACAGATCATATGTAAACATGCCCTGTATATGCTCAGTCACAGGTAAGTTACATTGGTCATGGAAGAATGAAAATGAATGTGTCATTAGAATATCTGCTGCTTGATAAATATTTATAATACAAATTTAAATGCATTAATGTACATCTTACGTTTGTGTTTTATTCCCCTTTAACCCTTAGTTTTACCATTTTACTCACTATTGGTTTTACCTTAAAGGGACATTCTGGTCAAAACTGAAATGCAAATAGATGAATTTCACCTTTGTATTTACAATATACTGGCAAAAATGCTTCTAGTAAAACTTATCACTGTTTTAGTGTTAAAATTTTTCTCTGCACATGCACGTGGAGCATAGCTAGATATTCTCAGTGAACCAGCATTTTAACTACTGCAGCTGCTCAGAGCCAGTAAGGGTTTGTATCTTCTCAGCAATTATAAAAATCTAGTCACTACCAGATGATACAAACAGTCCTGTGGAATTAGTTGGTGCTCTACAAATAACTGAAAATAATAATAATAATAATATTAAAAAAGAAATTGGGCTGTCTGAGCAAGTGCTGAGTTTAAAATGCTGGTGCACAGGGCATACATAAACACATGCACAAAACTGGAAGCAGGCACTGCACATAGAGCCCATAGGTAAAATACAAAAATCTTTATTGATATAAATTAAAAAGTCCACAAGCAGACATGGCAGGACAAGGTGAGCAGACAGTCTGACGCGTTTCACGCCCCCTAGTGGCGCTTACTCATAGACTCTTCACTTCTAACATAAATACACTCTTAAAACATCTAGCTTTTATTAGAAACAGTTTTGCTAATACATGTGCACATGTGCATTGCAAGAAGGCTTCTTTTCAAAACGGCATTGCACAGTGTGCGTTCTAGTATAGTCTATGAAGTCAAAATTATATGCTCATAATTCAGATAAAACATATGTTTAAACAATTTTCCATTTTACAGCTAGTGTCAATTTTACTTAGTCCTCTTGCGGCGAGATTGCAAGTTTTGCGGTAACAGGGGTGCGTTGCTAAAGCTTAGTTTCAGTTCACCGTTCACCTTAAGTAACGCTGGTATTACAGGTTTTTTTTTAAACCCGGTGTTAGCCGTAAAAAAGTGAGCATAATGCAGAGTTTAGCTCCACATCTCACCTCAATACCAGCGTTGCTTACAGTAGCGGTAAGCTGGCTAGGAAACAATGGGGCTGAGCTGGCTGAAAAAAAACCTAACACCTGCAAAAAAGCAGCGTTCAGCTCCTAACGCAGCCCCATTGTTTCCTATGGGGAAATACTTTTTATGTCTGCACCTAACACCCTAACATGAACCTCGAGTCTAAACACCCCTAATCTTACACTTATTAAATCCTAATCTGCCACCCCGACATCGCTGACACCTACATTATATTTATTAACCCCTAATCTGCCACTCCGGACACCGCCACCACCTACATTATCCCTATGAACCCCTAATCTGCTGCCCCCAACATCGACAAACGCTACATTTTATTTATTAACCCCTAATCTGCCCCCCCCCAACGTCGCTGCAACTATAATAAATTAATTAACCCCTAATCTGCCACAGCCAATGTCACCGCCACTATAATACATTTATTAACCCCTAAACCTAAGTCTAACCCTAACCCCCCCAAACTTAAATACAATATAAATAAATCTAAATAAATTTACTATAATTAACTAAATTATTCCTATTTAAAACTAAATACTTACCTGTAAAATAAACCATAAGATAGCTACACTATAACTAATAGTTACATTGTAGCTAGCTTAGGATTTATATTTATTTTACTGGCAACTTTGTATTTATTTTAACTAGGTACAATCTTGAAGACATCCGACATGGAGCATCCTCTTCCTTGATCCGATGACTGAATGAAGGTTCATTTAAGTGAAGTCATCCAAGATTGCGTCCCTTCAATTCTGATTGGCTGATAGAATCCTATCAGCCAATCGGAATTAAGGTAGGAAAAATCCTATTGGCTGATGCAATCAGCCAATAGAATTGAGATCACATTCTATTGGCTGATTGGAACAGCCAATACAATGCGAGCTCAATCCTATTGGCTGATTGGATAAGCCAATATGATTGAACTTCAAACCTATTGACTGATTGCATCAGCCAATAGGATTTGTCCTACCTTAATTCTGATTGCCTGATAGGATTCTATCAGCCAATTGGAATTGAAGGGACTCCATCTTGGATGACGTCACTTAAAGGAACCTTCATTCAGTCGTCGGATCAAGAAGGAAGAGGATGCTCCATGTCAGATGTCTTCAAGATGGACCCGCTCCACTCTGGGTGGAAGAAGATAGAAGATGCCGCCTGGATGAAGCCTTCTGCCGGTCTGGATGTCCTCTTCTGGCCGTATCGGATTTCTGCCTCTGGAGGTCCACTTGTCGTCTCAAGGTAGGGTGATCTTCAAGGGGGTAGTGTTAGGTTTTATTAAGGGGGGATTGGGTGGGTTTTAGAGTAGGGTTGGGTGTGTGGGTGGTGGGTTTTAATGTTGGCGGGGGCTATTGTATTTTTTTTTTACAGGTAAAAGAGCTGATTACTTTGTGGCAATGCCCCGCAAAATGTCCTTTTAAGGTCTATTTGTAATTTAGTGTAGGGTAGGGAATTGTATTATTTTGGGGGACTTTTTTATTTTATTAGGGGGATTAGAGTAGGTGTAATTAGCTTTAAAAAAATTGTAATTCTTATTTTATTTTCTGTAATTTAGTGGTTTTGTTTTTCGTAATTTAGTTTATTTAAATTAAATGTAAATAATTGTAGGTAGTTTAGGTAATTAGTTTAATGATAGTGTAGTGTTAGGTGTAATTGTAACTTAGGTTAGGATTTATTTTACAGGTAAATTTGTACTTATTTTAACTAGGTAGCTATTAAATAGTTAATAACAATTTAATAACTATTGTACCTAGTTACAATAAATACAAAGTTGCCTGTAAAATAAATATAAATCCTAAAATGGCTACAATGTAACTATTAGTTATATTGTAGCTAGCTTAGGGTTTATTTTACAGGTAAGTATTTAGTTTTAAATAGGAATGATTTAGTTAATTATAGTAAATTTATTTAGATTTATTTAAATTATATTTAAGTTAGGGAGGTTAGGGTTAGAGTTAGACTTAGGTTTAGGGGTTAATACATTTATTATAGTGGCGGCGACGTTGGGGGCAGCAGATTAGGGGTTAATAATTGTAGGTAGGTGTCAGCGATGTTAGGGACGGCAGATTAGGGGTTAATAAAATTTAACTAGTGTTTGTGAGGCGGGAGTGTGGAGGTTTAGGGATTAATACATTTATTAAAGTGGTGGCGATGTCCGGTCGGCAGATTAGGGGTTAAATAATTTTATTATATTAAAGAATCCTGTCAGCCAATCGGAATTCGAGGGACGCCATCTTGGATGACGTCCCTTAAAGGAACCTTCATTCGTCGGGAGTCGCTGGAAGAAGAGGATGGATCCGCGTCGGCTGCTTCAAGATGGTCCCGCTCCGCGCCGGATGGATGAAGATAGAAGACGCCGCCTGGATGAAGATGTCTGCCGGACCGGATGTCCTCTTCTTGCCGGATAGGATGAAGACTTCGGAGCCTCTTCTGGACCTCTTCTTGCCAGATAGGATGAAGACTTCGGACCCTCTTCTGGATGGATCGGTGATACCAGGCGTGGTGAAGATAAGGTAGGGAGATCTTCAGGGGCTTAGTGTTAGGTTTATTTAAGGGGGGTTTGGGTTAGATTAGGGGTATGTGGGTGGTGGGTTGTAATGTTGGGGGGGTATTGTATGTTTTTTTAAAATGCAAAAGAGCTGTTTACTTTGGGGCATGCCCCGCAAAAGGCCCTTTTAAGGGCTGGTAAGGCAAAAGAGCTGTTTACTTTTTATTTTAGAATAGGGTACGGCATTTTTTTATTTTGGGGGGCTTTGTTATTTTTTTAGGGGGCTTAGAGTAGGTGTAATTAGTTTAAAATTCTTGTAATCTTTTTTTATTTTTTGTAATTTAGTGTTTTTTTTTGTGTTTCAAAAGGTTTTATTCAATTTTCCAAACATATAAACAGAAAAAGAAAAAAAAAGAAAAAAACACACTGTATACTCAATAAGAGTAGTATTACAGATATCAACTTACAACTCTACAACTCAATAACATAACAAGTGTCAGCTTTTTGTGTTATAAAAATTACAGGAAATCCTTCCTAGGAAGTATTTATCAACATTTGACTGTCATCATAAGGCAGTGTTTCGTATCCTACTCCTTATACAGCTATTTATACTTATTGTCCTCTATACTCAGCATCCCAGAACTAAGGCGGTGGGGGCCGAGCAAGTCATGTTTGTGTGAACCAGGATTTTGTTGATTCCCAATAAAATTTAATATCTAAGAAGATCTCCTTTTTCTGAGCTTTAAAGTAACCGTATTCCTCTAGTTGTAAAGTGTCCCCAACATGCTTTAACCACTCCTCTACCACTGGTGGCACTGGGTTCTTCCACTTGCTGGCCAATAAAGACCTCGCCGAGTTCAAGGAGATCTGTAGCACCTTTTGCCTATATTGGCACATGCTTTTGGGAAGAGCATTTAACAGAGCTATCTCTTGGGTTAGTTTAAATGAATCTCCTATTAAGTGTTGCATAAAAAGTTCTATCTCTTGCCATAGGGGTTTTATTATGGGGCAGTGCCACCACATATGAGACATAGAACCTCTTTGCCCACATCCTCTCCAACACATATCAGACGAGGTCGGGTATATACTTTTTAGACGTGAGGGAGTCAAATACCATCTAGATAGTATCTTATAATTGAGTTCTAATATTCTCGTGGATGTGGAAGACTTCTTAATTAGGGAGTAAATTCTGTCAATTCGATGTTTAGGTCCTGCTGCCATTTATACGTATATGTCGGTCTCGTCTTCCCACCGTCTGTCAACAGTATTGATTTTGCCAGTGTTAATGTATGTCTAAGAGGGTCCGGGGAATAACATATTCTCTAAAAACGTGTCAAGGGTCTAGTCCAGTCCGCTTTGTGTTTGGATGTGTCCACTAGGTGTTGTAGTTGTTTATACTTTAACCAGTATGTGAAAACCCCATTTAGAATATCTCCTAGTTCTTGCCTTCCCTTCACCCTTTATCCGTTCAAGATGGAATGAATAGGTACTGTATAGCCAATCTCTCTAGGGATCCTGTTTACTTGACCAAATTCCATACCCCCAAAAAACTCTGCATTCGGGGATACTGGGGATAATGGCGATTTCAGTGTAGATATGTGAGGCTGTGTCTTTAGAATCTCGTCCCATGCTGCAAACACCGAAACATATATTTCATAGGTGCTAGCTGCTTTTGGTCTATTTGATTTCGGAATTCAACAAAAGGCTCCTACCTGTGGGGTTCTCAGAATGTGCGAGTCAATAGTTACCCAAGCTTTCGTGTGAGCGTTTCTGTGCCAATCTAGTATTCTTTGAACTCTAATGGCCTTATAGTATGTCTCCAGACAAGGGAGCCCCCCCCCCCCCCGCTATCACTGTTTCTATATAGTGTGTTCCTATCAATTCTAGGTTTTATCGTGCCCCATACGTATTTATTTATCAGTGCTTGTAGGTTTTTTAAAAACCCAGTGGGGAGTATAATTGGGAGTGCCTGTAAAATATAAAGAATTCGCGGCAGGGTCGTCATTTTTAAAGTTTGTATCCTGCCCCACCAAGAAAAGGGCTTCGTAGCCCACACCTTTAGGTCTGTCTGTATAGTATTATATAGCGACGTATAATTAAGGTTAAATAATAATTTATGGACGGGGGACAATCTAATACCCAGGTATTTAATGGCTTTAGTTTGGAGTTGATATGGGCAGTTTGCCATTACGGAGTTTAACTCGGCTTTAACCAAATTCACATTTAATACTTCAGATTTTTGGTGGTTAATTGAAAAATATGACAGTCTACCAAACTCCCTAAATTCTTCAGTCACAGCTGGCAAAGATGTGGACGGGGATGAGAGGGAAAGCAGGACATCATCCGCGTACAGCGAGACTTTGTATTCATTTTGCCCTAAAGGTGTACCCCTTATCAACTCATTTTGTCTTATGCACACAGCTAAGGTCTTGATCCCCAACACGAATAAGAGAGGGGACAGAGGACATCCCTGTCGCATACCGTTCCTTATCCGGAAGGCGTCTGACAGTACGCTATTGAGTTTAATTTTCGCTGTTGGCTTAACATACAGTAATTGTATTCTCCTTATAGCTAATTCTCCAAAACCAAACTTCCATAAAGTGGCAAAAAGGAAAGACCAATTTAAGCGGTCAAAGGCCTTTTCCGCGTCTGATGTTAGCAAAATAGACCCAATATCGTTAATTTTGGAATATTCCATCAATTGAATGGCTCTGATCGTATTATCCCTGGCCTCCCTGCCAGGGATAAATCCCACCTAGTCTGAGTGTATCAGCAGGGGAAGTAGAGGGCTAATTCTGGTTGCTAAAAGTTTTGCATAGATCTTAAGATCAGTATTTAACAGCAATATCGGTCTAAATTTAGAAGGGGTATCTGATAAATTTTCCAATTTAGGTATCACTGTAATATGGGCCTCTTTTGTTAAGTTAGTAAACTGTTCATTTTTATCTAAGGCTTGGAATAGTGTTAGCAAATGGGGTACTAACTGTTCACTAAAGGTTTTATAATATTTATTCGCCAGGCCATCTGTGCCCGGGCTTTTGCCTGAGGGTAGTGAGTTTATAGCTTTAATAATCTCCTGTGCTGTTACTGGCTCTTCTAACCCTGATTTTTGTTGAACATCCAATTGTGGAAGATCTAGAGTCTCTAGATATTTTTCAATCTCTGTCAAGCTTGGTGAAGGTGTGGTGTTTTGACCAGGTATGAGTTTAACGCAAGTCTTGCTTCAGTTAATTTATTAAGAGACCATGAATTATTAGGAGTCCTCTTATGAGCCAATTCTGCATTATTGAGGGCCACTGAGAGCTTATTATAAGTCTGGTTATGTGCATTTCTTAGTCTGATATTATGTTGTATGAAATTGCCTCTCATTACAGCCTTATGAGCTTCCCACATCATCCCTTTGTTATTCACTGAGTCTACATTGTGTTTGCAATATTCGTCCAATTTTATCTTAATGTCTTTTACTATGTCTGGGTCATGAAGTAGGGAGTCATCTAGTCTCCAGAAGGAGTGTATCAGGGGTCTCGTTGGCCAGTCCAACTCTAAAGCATCTGTTGCATGGTCTGTCCAGGCTGAAGTTATAATCTCTGAGTGTAATGCTAAGGAAAGATGGTTATGGTCTAGCAGTATATAATCTATTCTCGAGAAAGATTTCTGTGCGTGGGAATAAAAGGTATAGTTTCTAGAACGAGCATGTTGTAACCTCCAGACATCTACTGTTATGATCTCCCTCAGGCTATCTGAAATGTTTTTACATAGGCCATAGGATCTATGCAATCTAGGAGTGGAGCTGTCCAACCCTGGATCTAGAGGCACATTTAAATCCCCACCCACCATCAACACCCCCTTTTTGATCTCTAGCATTTTATTACAGATCTTCCTCATAAACCTAGCTTGTCTCACATTGGGGGCATAGACACATACCAACGTAATGGGCATGTCAAACACTGAGCCTCGCAAAACAAGGAATCTTCCCTCTGTGTCTTCAAATTTTTCTGATAATTGGAATGGCACATTTTTATGGAACAATATTCTTACTCCTGCCACCTTACCACTTGGACTATTGTGAAAGTAACCTACTGGATAATCATGGGACGTAAATTTAGGCGTATTATTTTTGGGGAAATGAGTCTCTTAGACAAAGACTATGTCTCCTTTAAGTCTACGGAAGTGACTTAGTGCTATAGACCTTTTCGTGTGAGAGTTAAGGCCCCTTCAATTCTGGGACAAAAATACTAACGGATTGACAGCCATGACTTATGTGAACTAAGTGGGGGGTAGTTATCAACGTGTCAACTTTCCTGCCTTCGCCGGCCCAATACGCCCGCCTAAGCTCGCCTCACATCGCCGCCGCGGACCTGAAAAAATTTGCCTAAGTTATCAAGTAAAGCTGTCAAAAAGCCGCGGGGTGATGAGCAACGGACTGTGAGAGTTATCACTCATCCGATCTCGCTGCTCTTTGGCTGTTTCACAGCTTTCTTGCTAGCCTGTCACTAAGCACTCACACTAAACTGCACTGTTCTACCCCCTATACCGGCGCCCCCCGCAACTAAATAAAGTTACTAACCCCTAAACCGCCACTCCTAGACCCTGCCGCAAGTCTTATAAATGTATTAACCCCTAAACCGCTGCTCCTAGACCCCGCATCAAGTCTTATAAATGTATTAACCCCTAAACCGCCGATCCCGGACACCGCTGCCACCTACATTATACCTATTAACCCCTATCCTGCCCCCCCTATACCGTCGCCCTCTATAATAAAGTTATTAACCCCTATCCTGCTGATAGTTTAACCCCTAAACCGCTGCTCCCTGAACCCGCCGCAACCTATATTAAATTTATTAACCCCTATCCTGCCCCCCCTACACCATCGCCACCTATAATAAATTTATTAACCCCTAAACCTAAGTCTAACACTAACCCTAACACCCCCCTAACTTAAATATTAATTAAATAACTCTAAATAATATTTCTATTATTAACTAAGTTAATCCTATTTAAAACTAAATACTTACCTATAAAATAAACCCTAATATAGCTACAATATAAATAATAATTATATTGTAGCTATTTTAGGATTTATTTTTATTTTACAGGTACCTTTCAATTTATTTTAACTAGGTACAATAGCTATTAAATAGTTATTAACTATTTAATAGTTTACCTATCTAAAATAAAGAGAAATGTAGTTAGTTGTAGTAGGTGGCGCAAACCAAGTTGCTATTCCCAATGTGTCTTACTGTAAATATGTGTGATAATATGTGGGCTCAATATATGTTAATGTTTTGATGAGTACTATTTTATATTCTCTTTCGGAAAAAAAATTGGATGTCGAAACGTGTTTAAGAAATAAATATGATCCTTTATTTGATTATGGTAAATTTACCCAATACTAGTGATGCTAAAAGTACAATTAAACAAAAATTATTACAAATTCCTTCAAAGTTTAAAAAATGACACCGGTGTCTCTATGTATAAGAATGTACGTAATTTTCTAAAAAATATAAAAAATTAAATTAAAATAATATCATTGAAATCTTGCAATTTATACAGTTATAAGTTTATCACAAGTTGTAATTTCTAACAAAATGTTTGTAAATACAATATTATAGTGGATAAGACAATAGTTGCTGTATAGTTCATATAGGATACTTTGTTTCAAGTTCAGCTGTGCAATTGAGATCTTATCTTAGGTAACTATATATCAAATGTAGAGGTATGTTGGTGCAATTTTTATCACACTGTGATATAACTATACAAATTAGTACCTTGAAGTGTATCTGTTTGATATCACTTTTGTGAGATGATTGCGGTTAAATAAACACCGCTATGCCAATGATTTGCTTAGGTTTCTAGATCAAGCTGGTGGCAGTTCTATATGAGCTGCTGGCGGTTAAATAAATGCCACTTTGGTTTCCTCTTGTTAGGTGGGCTTATCTGTTTGCTGCGAGAAAATTCACTTTTATATGAATGCTTGTGTAGTTGCCGTGGCCACTCTGTTATCTTGTCCTTTGTAGGTCAGTGACCGATCGCGCTCTTAAGGGTTTCTTGGTGGGATCTTCGTTGTGGTTAGGTGCTAACCGTTTGCTGATGTTTTTTAAGTATCTCCGGTTTTTCTTTTCTGTGGCTTGTCTGTCGATCAGTGACCGATCACTATGGTATGGTTGTTGGATAACCTCCTGATGTGGAATATTTGCGTGCCTCTCCGGCCCGTTGTTCCCAGGTTTCTTAGATGTCGGTCAGTGACCGATCTGGGTACTGAAATGTGGTTGTGGGATAAGTAGAAAGTTTGTAGGATAAGTAGAAAAAGGAATTCTAGTTATCAATGTGATCTTTGCGGTTAAATATATGCCGCTAAGTGGGAACTTGAATATTTCAACAGGGTATAGCTGGTATTCTCTTTGTCTTCTCAGATCCTGTGCAGGTGTGATCTGGTATCAACGCGTTTCGGCTGGACAGCCTTTTTCAAGATACCAGATGTGGGGATTCAAGGCTATTTAAAGCCTCCAGCAACAGCTGCACAGGAAGTAAATGGGACGGACCAAATCAAATTGAACTTGATTCTGATTGGCTGATTCCATCAGCCAATCAGAATATTCCTACCTTAATTCCAATTGGCTGATAGAATCCTATCAGCCAATCGGAATTCGAGGGACGCCATCTTGGATGACATCATTTAAAGGAACCGTCATTCGTCGTCTAGTCGTCGGTTGAAGAGGATGTTCCGCGTCGGCTTGGAAGAAGATGGTTCCGCTCCGCTCCAGAAGAAAGAAGATTGAATATGCGGCTTGATAGAAGACTTCATCCAGATGATGGACTTCCGACTTCAGCCCGAGGATGGATTTCTTCAGTCGCCGCTTGGATCCAGATTTCAGCCCGAGGATGGACGTCACTCTTCAGCCCCCCGCTTGGGCTTGGATCAACACTTCCGAGGCTTGGATCAAGATTTCCGAGGACGGATCGGTGAACCTGGCAGGGTGAAGATAAGGTAGGAAGATCTTCAGGGGCTTAGTGTTAGTTTTATTTAAGGGGGGTTTGGGTTAGATTAGGGGTATGTGGGTGGTGGGTTGTAATGTTGGGGGGGGGGTATTGTATGTGTTGTTTTTACAGGCAAAAGAGCTGAATTTCTTGGGGCATGCCCCGCAAAGGGCCCTGTTCAGGGCTGGTAAGGTAAAAGAGCTTTGAACTTTTTTAATTTAGAATAGGGTAGGGCATTTTTTATTTTGGGGGGCTTTGTTATTTTATTAGGGGGCTTAGAGTAGGTGTAATTAGTTTAAAATTGTTGTAATATTTTTCTAATGTTTGTAAATATTTTTTTATTTTTTGTAACTTAGTTCTTTTTTATTTTTTGTACTTTAGTTAGTTTATTTCATTGTAGTTATTTGTAGGTATTGTATTTAATTAATTTATTGATAGTGTAGTGTTAGGTTTAATTGTAGATAATTGTAGGTATTGTATTTAATTAATTTATTGATAGTGTAGTGTTAGGTTTAATTGTAGATAATTGTAGGTAGTTTATTTAATTAATTTATTGATAGTGTAGTGTTTTTTTGTAATTATTTTAACTATTTTAGCTATTAAATAGTTCTTAATTATTTAATAGCTATTGTACCTGGTTAAAATAAATACAAAGTTGCCTGTAAAATAAATATTAATCCTAAAACAGCTATAATATAATTATAATTTATGTTGTAGCTATATTAGGGTTTATTTTACAGGTAAGTATTTAGCTTTAATTAGGAATAATTTATTTAATAAGAGTTAATTTATTTTGTTAGAATAAAATTATATTTAATTTAGGGGGGTGTTAGGGTTAGGGTTAAAATTAGCTTTAGGAGTTAAAAAATGTATTAGAGTAGCAGTGAGCTCCGATCGGCAGATTAGGGGTTAATACTTGAAGTTAGGTGTCGGTGATGTTAGGGAGGGCAGATTAGGGGTTAATACTATTTATTATAGGGTTATTGAGGCGGGAGTGAGGCGGATTAGGGGTTAATAACTTTATTATAGTAGCAGTGAGATCCGCTCGGCAGATTAGGGGTTAATAAGTGTAGGTAGCTGGTGGCGACGTTGTGGGGGGCAGGTTAGGGGTTAATAAATATAATATAGGGGTCGGCGGTGTTAGGGGCAGCAGATTAGGGGTACATAAGGATAACGTAGGTGGCGGTCGGCAGATTAGGGGATAAAAAAAATTAATAGAGTGTCGGCAATGTGGGGGGGCCTCGGTTTAGGGGTACATAGGTAGTTTATGGGTGTTAGTGTACTTTAGAGCACAGTAGTTAAGAGCTTTATGAACCAGCGTTAGCCCAGAAAGCTCTTAACTACTGACTTTTTTCTGCGGCTGGAGTTTTGTCGTTAGAATTCTAACGCTCACTTCAGACACGACTCTAAATACCGGAGTTAGAAAGATCCCATTGAAAAGATAGGATACGCAATTGACGTAAGGGGATCTTCGGTATGGAAAAGTTGCGGCTGAAAAGTGAGCGTTAGACCCTTTCCTGACTGACTCCAAATACCGGCGGTAGCCTAAAACCAGTGGTTTTCACGGCTACCGCCAAACTCTAAATCTAGGCCTTAGTAAAATAAGGATAACTAAGAGAACTATTGTAGTCTGTATGAAATGTGTATTTAATTGTATATGAATTGCTGTATATGTGTGTTTTTAACATATGTATAAATTATAAAAATTTTTGTAAACATTTTTTGTGTAAGTAAAGGAATTGAGTACTCATTCATATATCGCTATTTCTTTATTCCCAAATTTCACACGCCTATATATCAATTTAACTGAATTTTTATTTCTTAATTCCCCTTAGTTCCATTAAGCTAAGCATATTTTTTGTGTGCAAATAAGGTTTTATTTATTTAAAAAGATGAGAACAAACAAAACCTACATACAAGCACAGACATTGCAAATGTTTTCTCAGACTATTACAGTAAACAATATAATTTAGATAACCCCTATCCTTCCCATAAAAAAATCTTTCACAACTAGACCTACTAACCCTGACAGACTCAGACAGATCAAATTTAGAATCTCCCATATAACTATCTGAAATACGAGACCCTCTTAAACAGCAAGCCCCTGGAAAAGTGCCAGGCCAAGACGGATTCACTCCAAAATTTTATAAACTCCTTTCTCCCCATATCAGTACACATCTGTTAAAACTCTTCAACGCCATTAATAAAGACTCTTCCTTTACCAAACAAATGCTAGAAGCCAATAAAACAGTCATTCCCAAACCGGGGAAAGACCCTGACAAAGTAGCAAACTACAGATCAATATCACTTTTGAATGTAGATATAAAAATATATGCGAAAATTCTAGCCAACAGACTAAAACAATACCTCACCTTCCTTGTACAAGCTGATCAAGTGGGATTCATACCCAACCGAGAAGCTAAAGACAATACAACCAGGATTCTCCAAATTCTACATTATTCTTCAATAGATCTATTTCCCCTCACCATATTGTCAACCTATGCAGAAAAGGCATTTGATAGGGTGGATTGGCAATTATTGTGGTCCACCCTACACAAATTTGGCCTTCCCAAATGTTTATTGATAAAATATTAGCAATATACTCTTCCCCAACTACAAAAGTTATAGTTAATAATACATTCTCACATAAATTCCAAATATATATGTATACTCGACAGGGCTCCACTTTATCACCATTGTTATTCACCCTATCAGTATAAGTTCTAGCTGCTAGGGTCTGAGTCTCATCAGAAATAAGTGGTATAAAAATAGAACAATGTAATACCAAATGTCTTTTATTTATTTATTTATTTATTTATTATTATCGGATATTTGTAGAGTGCCAGCAGATTCCACAGTGCTATAAACAAAGAGGGAGTACAACAAAACAATTATAGGGATCAAATGGGTAGAGGGTCCTGCCACATGCTAAGGGGGTTCAGGGGATAGCAATGGAGGAGTGGAACTGGTATAAAGTAAGGTTAGCGTAGGTTGTATAGGGTCTTTAGGAAGCGCTTGAAGCTTTCAAAACTAGGGGAGAGTCTTGTGGAGCGAGGTAGAGAGTTCCACAAGATGGGAGCCAGTCTGGAGAAGTCCTGTAAATGGGAGTGTGATGAGGTAACCAGAGAGGAGAAGAGTAGGAGGTCATGAGTAGTGATGTCGCAAACCTAAAAATTTTGGTTCGCAAACGGCAGACTCGAACTTCTGTAACTGTTTGCAAACCGGCGAACCGGGCAAACCGCCATTGACTTCAATAGGTAGGAGAACTTTAAAAACAACGGGGACTCTTTCTGGCCACAATAGTGATGGAAAAGTTGTTTCAAGGGGACTAACACCTGGACTGTGGCATGCCGGAGGGGGATCCATGGCAAAACTCCCACGGAAAATTACATAGTTGATGCAGAGTCTGGTTTTAATCCATAAAGGGCATAAATCACCTAACATTCCTAAATTGTTTGGAATAACGTGCTTTAAAACATCAGGTATGATGTTGTATCGATGAGGTAGTGTAAGGGTTACGCCCGCTTCACAGTCCATTTGCACAACCACGAGATAGATAGATTTGATAGATAGATACATAGATCAATAGATGCAATATACATTGATAGATACAAATTATATAGATCAATAGATGCAATATACATTTGAAAGATACAAATTACATAGATCAATAGATGCAATATACATTTGATAGATACAAATTACATAGATCAATAGATGCAATATACATTTGATAGATACGAATGAAAGTTAGATATATTTGATAGATAAATAGATCGATTTGATAGATATATAATTTCACCAGACAGAGAATTACAAGACGTGCGGTCTAGGACCCATGGTAAGGTTCCCAGAGGCAGTTGCGGCGCCAGGGGACGTGTATATGGCATGGATTTTCGGAACCGGGAGATGGAAAAAGATGCTCGGTCGGTCCTCCTGCTTCAAATTTGGCCGAAACACAAGTGGCTTTCAGTGTCACAAAACAGTCCGGCCACGAGATAGATAGATTTGATAGATAGATACATAGATTACATAGATCAATAGATGCAATATACATTGGATAGATACGAATTACATAGATCAATAGATGCAATATACATTTGCTAGATAAATAGATTGATTTGATAGATATATAATTTCACAGACAGAGAATTACAAAGACGTGCGGTCTGGTCTGGACACCCATGGTAAGGTTACTTCCTTTTGCACAATCAAGTACAGGTTGGGGTCGGGGATTGCCTTTTGTGCAAAGAAATTGTGGCCGGGTACCTTCCACTGCGGTGTCCCCTATTAGGGGACGTGTATATGGCATGGATTTTCGGAACCGGGGGATGAAAAAAGATGCTTGGACACCCAGTACAGGTCGTTCTCCTTCAGCCTTTTTAGACGAGGGTCCCCGACCCTCCACAGACATGAAAGCATGAAAGACCACATATGCTATCCTTTTGCACAATCAAATACTGGTATGGCATCGATTTTAGGAACTCAGAGATAATTTTTAAGAACCTGGAGATGGAAAAAGATGCTTGGACACCCTCGTTCTCCTTCACCCTTTTTATACGAGGGTCCCTGACCCTCAACAGGCACGACAGCATTAAAGACCACATATGCCATCCTTTTGCACAATCGAGTACAGGTATGGCATCGATTTTAGGAACCCGGAGATCATTTTTAGGAACCGGGAGATGGAAAAAGATGCTTGCACACCCTCGTTCTCCTTCAGCCTTTTTATACGAGGGTCCCTGACCCTCAACAGGCACAACAGCATGAAAGACCACACATGCCATCCTTTTGCACAATTGAGTACAGGTATGGCATCGATTTTAGGAACCCGGAGATAATTTTTATTAACCGGGAGATTGAAAAAGATGCTTGGACACCCAGTACAGGTCGTTCTCCTTCAGCCTTTTTATACGAGGGTCCCCGACCCTCAACAGGCACAACAGCATGAAAGACCACATATGCCATCCTTTTGCACAATCGAGTACAGGTATGGCATCGATTTTAGGAACCCGGAGATCATTTTTTGGAACCGGGAGATGGAAAAAGATGCTTGGACACCCTCGTTCTCCTTCAGCCTTTTTATACGAGTGTCCATAACCCTCAACAGGCATGACAGCAGGAAAGACCACATATGCCATCCTTTTGCACAATCGAGTTCAGGTATGGCACGATTTTACGAACCCAGAGATAATTTTTAGGAACCGGGAGATGGAAAAAAATGCTTGGACACCCTCGTTCTCCTTCAGCCTTTTTATATGAGGGTCCCTGACCATCAACAGGCACAACAGCATGAAAGACCACATATGCCATCCTTTTGCACAATCGAGTACAGGTATGGCATCGATTTTAGGAACCCAGAGATAATTTTTAGAACCGGGAGATGGAAAAAGATGCTTGGACACCCTTGTTCTCCTTCAGCCTTTTTATACAAGGGTCCTTCACCCTCAACAGGCATGACGACCCTCAACAGGCACGACAGCATGAAAGACCACATATGCCATCCTTTTGCACAATCTAGTAGAGGTATGGCATCGATTTTAGGAACCCGGAGATAATTTTTAGGAACCGGGAGATGGAAAAAGATGCTTGGACACCAAGTACAGGTCGTTCTCCTTCAGCCTTTTTATACGAGGGTCCCCGACCCTCAACAGGCACAACAGCATGAAAGACCACATATGCCATGACTTCCTTTTGCACAATCAAGTACAGGAATGGCATAGATTTTAGGAACCCGGAGATAATTTTTAGGAACCGGGAGATGGAGAGAGATGTTTGGACACCCAGTACAGGTCGTTCTCCTTCAGCCTATTTAGACGAGGGTCCCCGACCCTCAACAGGCACGACAGCATGAAAGAACACATATGCCATGACTTCCTTTTGCACAATCGAGTACAGGTATGGCATCGTTTTTAGGAACCCGGAGATAATTTTTAGGGACCGGGAGATGGAAAAAGATGCTTGGTGGGTCCTCCTACTTCAAATTTGGGGCACTACGCGTGCAATCTACTGTGCCACCAGATATGAGTGGTGTTTTAAGTAGTCCTATTCTTAGCAGTTTAATCCCTGTTATGTGCCTTTTTTTGGTTTTGGTTTTGAAGCCACAGTGCAGCACCAGAGGCCAGAAAAATGAGGCATGTGCACATGCCTGAAAAATTAGGTATTGTTGCAGACGCTGCTGTAGCAGCGGCCAGAAAAATTGATGTTTGTTTGACAGTTAGAAATTGCCCTAAAACATTGCGGCTTGAACCCTAGTTGTTGGCGAATAAGTCACGAAAGTCATCCGGCATTCGAAGATAAAATACAGCAGCGTGTGTACCATTTTTAGCCCAAGGCAGCTCATCTCATCAGGCCTTTTTTACTCGAATGTATCGCCCAATGTCAGTCCCTTCGGGATCCATCCCTCATTCATTTTAATAAAGGTGAGATAATGAAGACTTTTTTGACCTAGGCGACTTCTCTTCTCAGTGACAATACCTCCTGCTGCACTGAAGGTCCTTTCTGACAGGACACTTGAAGCGGGGCAGGCCAGAAGTTCGTTTGCAAATTGGGATAGCTCAGGCCACAGGTCAAGCCTGCACACCCAGAAGTCAAGGGGTCCATCGCTCCTCAGAGTGTCGAGATCCGCAGTTAATGCGAGGTAATCTGTTACTTGTCGGTTGAGTCGTTCTCTGAGGCTGGATCCCGAAGGGCTGTGGCGATGCATAGGAGTTAAAAGGTCCGCATGTCCTCCATCAACAACATATCTGGAAAGCGTCCTGTCCTTGCCGGCGTGGTCGTGGGAGGAGGAGTATTACTTTCATCTCTTCCCTTGTTAGATTCTCGTTGTGCTGTGACATCACCCTTATACGCTGTGTAAAGCATACTTTTAAATTTATTTTTGAACTGCTCCATCCTTTCCGACTTGCGGGAATTCAGTAACATTTCAGTCACTTTATGCTTGTACCAGGGGTCTAGTAGCGTGGACACCCAGTACAGTTCGTTCTCCTTCAGCTTTTTTATACGAGTGTCCCTCAACAGGCACGACAGCATGAAAGACCCCATTTGCACAAGGTTGGATGCCGAGCTACTCATGTCCCGTTCCTCGTCCTCATTGATCTCACTGAAGGTATCTTCTCCTCCCAGCCACGTACAACACCACGGGTACCAGATAGGTGACAACAACAAGCACCCTGGGATGCCTGTTGTGCTTGGTCTTCCTCCTCCTCCTCAAAGCCACATTCCTCCTCTGACTCCTCTTCCTCACAATCCTCTTCCTGTGTTGCCACTGGTCCAGCAAGCGATGCTGATAAGGCTGTTTCTGGTGGTGATGGAGACCACAACTCTTCCTCTTCACGCTCATCTACGGCCTGATCCAGCACTCTTCGCAGGGCACTCTCCAGGAAGAAAACAAATGTTATGATGTCACTGATGGTGCCTTCGGTGCGACTGACTAGGTTTGTCACCTCCTCAAAAGGACACATGAGCCTACAGGCATTGCGCATTAACGTCCAGTAACGTGACAAAAAAATCCCCAGCTCCCCAGAGGCTGTCCTAGCAACCCGGTCATACAAATACTCGTTAACAGCTTTTTCTTGTTGTAGCAGGCGGTCGAAAATTAGGAGTGTTGAATTCCAACGTGTCGGGCTGTCGCAAATCAAGCGCCTCACTGGCAGGTTGTTTCGCCGCTGGATATCTGACAAGTGCGCCATGGCCGTGTAGGAACGCCTAAAATGGCCACACACCTTCCTGGCCTGCTTCAGGACATCCTGTACGCCTGGGTACTTATGCACAAAGCGTTGTACAATCAGTTTACACACATGTGCCATGCACGGCACATGTGTCAACTTGCCCAATTTCAATGCCGCCACCAAATTACTTCCATTGTCAGAAACCACTTTGCCAATCTCCAGTTGGTGCGGAGTCAGCCACTGATCCACCTGTGCGTTCAGGGTGGACAGGAGTGCTGCCGCGGTGTGACTCTCAAGTCAACCCCAATACGGCGTGACACTGCCGTATCCAGGATGTTGAATAGTACCTGGGGAGCTGGGGGGTTGCCGTTGATGTGGAGCAAGACACAGCAGCAGAAGAGGACTCAGCTGAGGAAGGGGTTATGAAAGAGGATGGAGTAGGAGGAGTAGAGGAGGTAGCAGCAGTCCTGCCTGCAAGTCGTGGCGGTGTCACCAACTCCTCTGCAGAGCCACTCATTCCATGCTTGTCAGCCGTCAGCAGGTTTACCCAATGCGCAGTGTAGGTGATATACCTGCCCTGACCATGCTTTGCAGACCAGCTATCAGTGGTCAGATGGACCCTTGCCCCAACACTGTGTGCCAGACATACCATTACTTCCTTTCGCACAATCGAGTACAGGTTGGGGATTGCCTTTTGTGAAAAGAAATTTCAGCCGGGTACCTTCCACTGTGGTATCCCAATAGATAAAAAAATTTTGAATGCCTCAGACTCCACTAGCTTGTATGGTAAAAGCTGGCGGGCTAAGAGTTCAGACAAGCCAGCTGTCAGATACCGGGCAAGGGGGTGACTTTGGGAAATTGGGTTCTTACACTCAAACATGTCCTTGACAGACACCTGACTGTGGGCAGATGAGCAGGAACTGCTACGGAAGAGAGACTGAGTGGTGGATGGTTGAGAGGGGGCAAGGAGTAAAGCAGTGTCTGACATGGCTGAAGATGCTGTACCAGGAGGAGGATGGTGGCTTTAAGTTTGTGTGCTGCTTCTACTCATGTGTTCATCCCATCAGCGTTTATGATGTGAGACCATGTGCCTTCGCAAAGCAGTTGTACCTAGGTGGGTGTTGGACTTCCCACGACTCAGTTTCTTTTGGCACAGGTTGCAAATGGCATTGCTGTTGTCAGAGGCAGGCACACAAAAAAAATGCCACACTGCTGAGCTCTGCAATGACGGCATTCTGGTGGTGGCAACAGCATGCGTTGATTGGCTTGCTGTCTGGCTGACCCCGGGTGCCGATGCATGCTGTATGATTGTGCCACTATCTCCTTGCGATGACCTCCCCCTGCTTTCAACTCGTCTCCTCCTCCTCCTCTCTGTCTCCCCATCTGAACTTTCCCCCTCTTCTTCTTCTCTTCTAGCGGGCACCCACGTAACATCCACGGATGCATCATCATCAACCGCTTCACTTGTATCCGACAAATCAACAAAGGAAGCAGCAGCGGGTACAACATCACCATCATCATCACACCGTATGTCCATGTCTGTAATGCTGCCTGACTGAGACATATCACTGTTATCTACATCCTCTGTCAATGATGGTTGCGCATAACTCATTTCTTCCAATTGATGTGTCAATAACTCCTCTGACAGATCAAGTGAAGCGGCTGTGGTGCTAGTGTTGGTGGTGGCGGCAGGCGGGCGAGTGGCACTGGTCACTTGAGAGGTGCCTGAAGTTAAGCTGGAGGTGGATGGTGCGTCAAGGTTACGAACTGAAGCGGTGTCCTGTGTTAGCCAGTCAACTAGGTCCTCCTCAGAACTTTTCGCGTTCATGGCATGTGGCCTCTGAACACTGTGCATTATTGTAGGGTCAAAGGGAATCACAGCACCACGACCACAACGGCACCTGCGGGGTGGCCTGCCTATGCCTGTCATTTTTTTTTAAATGTAGACTTACCTTACTATTAAACCAAATATGAGTGGTGCCACTGGGCAAGTGGGCACAGTATACGCTGTGAGCCTGACACAAAAAAAGCAGACTGATGTTTCACAATCCAAAAAGTTTATTTTTTTTAAATGTACACTTACACTACTATTAAACAAGATATGAGTAGTGGCACTGGGCAAGTTGGTACAGTATACGCTGTGAGCCTGACACAAAAAAGCAGACTGATATTTCACAGTCAAAATTTTTTATTTTTTAAATATTTAAACTACTGTTACAACAAATATGAGTGGTGCCACTAACTGTGGCTGTGAGCCTGACACACAGGCTGGCACTAGTGGCAGGCTGGCCTGGCAACTAAAATTAAATAATACTAGCACACTGATGTAAAAGTTTTTTTTTTAAAAAGTTACACTAATGTTACAACAGATATGAGTGGTGGCACTGAGGATGGAAGTAGGCACAGTATATGCTGTGAGGCTGACACACAGGCTGGTGGCACTAGTGGCAGGCTGGCCTGGCAACTAAAATTAAATAACACTAGCAGACTGATGTAAAAGTTTTTTTTATACATTTACACTAATGTTAGAAAAGATATGAGTGGTGGCACTTAGGATGGAAGTAGGCACAGTATATGCTGTGAGCCTGACACACAGGCTGGCACTAGTGGCAGGCTGGCCTGGCAACTAAAATTAAATAACACTAGCAGACTGATTTAAAAGTTTTTTTAAAAAAAAGTTACACTAATGTTACAACAGATATGAGTGGTGGCACTGAGGATGGAAGTAGGCACAGTATATGCTGTGAGGCTGACACACAGGCTGGTGGCACTAGTGGCAGGCTGGCCTGGCAACTAAAATTAAATAACACTAGCAGACTGATGTAAAAGTTTTTTTTAAAAACATTTACACTAATGTTACAACAGATATGAGTGGTGTCACTGAGGATGGAAGTAGGCACAGTATATGCTGTGAGCCTGACACACAGTCTGGCACTAGTGGCAGGCTGGCCTGGCAACTAAAATTAAATAACACTAGCAGACTGATGTAAACGTTTTTTTTTTTTTTTAAAGTTGCACTAATGTTACAACAGATATGAATGGTGGCACTGAGGATGAAAGTAGGCACATTATATGCTGTGAGGCTGACACACAGGCTGGCGGCACTAGTGGCAGGCTGGCCTGGCAACTAAAATTAAATAAAACTAGCAGACTGATGTAAAAAAAAAAATTTAAATAATTTACACTAATGTTACAACAGATATGAGTGGTGGCACTGAGGATGGAGGTAGGCACAGTATATGCTGGAGCCTGACACACAGGCTGGCACTAGTGGCAGGCTGGCCTGGAAACTACAATTAAATAACACTAGCAGACTGATGTAAAAAATGTTTTTAAATTTACACTAATGTTACAACAGATATGAGTGGTGGCACTGAATATGGAAGTAGGCACAGTATATGCTGTGAGCCTGACACACAGGCTGGCATTAGTGGCAGGCTGGCCTGGCAACTAAAATTAAATAACACTAGCAGACTGATGTAAAAGTTTTTTTTAAAAAAAAAAGTTACACTAATGTTACAACAGATATGAGTGGTGGCACTGATGATGGAAGTAGGCACAGTATATGCTGGGAGCCTGACACACAGGCTGGCACTAGTGGCAGGCTGGCCTGGCAACCAAAATTAAATAACACTAGCAGACTGATGTAAAAGTTTTTTTTTAAAAAAATTACACTAATGTTACAACAGATATGAGTGGTAGCACTGAGGATGGAAGTAGGCACAGTATATGTTGTGAGCCTGACACACAGGCTGGCACTAGTGGCAGGCTGGCCTGGCAACTAAAATTAAATAACACTAGCAGACTGATGTAAAAGTTTTTTTTTAAAAAGTTACACTAATGTTACAACAGATATGAGTGGTGGCACTGAGGATGGAAGTAGGCACAGTATATGCTGTGAGGCTGACACACAGGCTGGTGGCACTAGTGGCAGGCTGGCCTGGCAACTAAAATTAAATAACACTAGCAGACTGATGTAAAAGCTTTTTTTATACATTTACACTAATGTTAGAAAAGATATGAGTGGTGGCACTTAGGATGGAAGTAGGCACAGTATATGCTGTGAGCCTGACACACAGGCTGGCACTAGTGGCAGGCTGGCATGGCAACTAAAATTAAATAACACTAGCAGACTGATGTAAAAGTTTTTTTAAAAAAAACTTACACTAATGTCACAACAGATATGAGTGGTGGCACTGAGGATGGAAGTAGGCACAGTATATGCTGTGAGCCTGACACACAGGCTGGTGGCACTAGTGGCAGGCTGGTCTGGCAACTAAAATTAAATAACGCTAGCAGACTGATGAAAAAACATTTTTGTAAAATATTTTGCCTGCCTGCCAGGGTGTGTGCCAGGCCCACTTGCCAACTAATGCCACAATCATATTTGTTATAACAGTAGTGTAAACATTTTAAAAGAAATTTTTGGACTGTGAAACATCAGTCTGCTAGTGTAATCTAATTGCAGTTGCCTGCCTGCCAGCGTGTGTGCCAGGCCCACTTGCTAAGTGCCACCAATCATATTTGTTATAACAGTAGTGTAAATATTTATAAAAAAAAAATTTTGACTGTGAAACATTAGTCTGCTAGTGTAATCTAATTGAAGTTGCCTGCCTGCCAGCGTGTGTCTACCTGGCCCACTTACCAAGTTAGTGACACCACTCATATTTGTTGTAACAGTAGTTCAAATATTTAAAAAATAAACATTTTTGACTGTGAAACATCAGTCTGCTTTTTTTGTGTCAGGCTCACAGCGTATATTGTGCCCACTTGCCCAGTGGAACCACTCATATTTTGTTTAATAGTAGTGTAAGTCTACATTTTAAAAAAAAAATGACAGGCAGAGGCAGGCCACCCCGCAGGTGCCGTCGTGGTCATCGTGCTGTGATTCCCTTTGACCCTACAATAATGCACAGTATTCAGAGGCCACTTGCCATAAACGCGAAAAGTACAGAGGAGGACCTAGTTGACTGGCTAACACAGGACACCCAGTCTTCTACAGCTTCGGCTCGTAACCTTGACGCACCATCCACCTCCAGCTTATATTCGGGCACCTCTCAAGTGACCAGTGCCACTCGCCGGCCTGCCGCCACCACCAACACTAGCACCACAGCCCCTTCACTTGTTCTGTCAGAGGAGTTATTGATACATCAGTTGGAAGAAATGAGTGATGTGCAACCATCATTAACAGAGGATGTAGATAACAGTGATATGTCTCAGTCAGGCAGCATTACAGACATGGACGTACGGTGTAATGATGATGGTGATGTTGTACCCGCTGATGTTTCCTTTGTTGATTTGTCAGATACAAGTGAAGTGGTTGATGATGATGCGTCCGTGGATGTCACGTGGGTGCCCACTAGAAGAGAAGAAGAGGGGGAAAGTTTAGATGGGGAGACAGAGAGGAGGAGGAGACGAGTTGGAAGCAGGGGGAGGTCGTCGCAAGGAGATAGTGGCACAGTCAGACAGCATGCATCGGCACCCGGTGTCAGCTAGAAAGCACGACAATCAATGCATGCTGTTGCCACCACCAGAATGCCGTCATCGCAGAGCTAAGCAGTGTGGCATTTTTTTGTGTGTGTCTGCCTCTGACAACAGCGATGCCATTTGCAACCTGTGCCAAAAGAAACTGAGTCATGGGAAGTCCAACAACCACCTAGGTACAACTGCTTTGCGAAGGCACATGGTCTCACATCACAAACGCTGATGGGATGAACACATGAGTAGAAGCGGCACACAAACTCAAAGCTGCCATCCTCCTCCTGGTCCAGCATCTTCAGCCACATCAACCACTGCTGTACTCCTTGCCCCCGCAAACAAACTCAAATTGGACATCTTCCTCCTGGTCCAGCATCTTCAGCCACATCAACCACTGCTGTACTCCGTGCCCCCTCTCAACCATCCGCCACTCAGTCTCTCTTCCGTAGCAGTTCCTGCTCATCTGCCCACAGTCAGGTGTCTGTCAAGGACATGTTTGAGTGTAAGAAGACAATTTCCCAAAGTCACCCCCTTGCCCGGCGTCTGACAGCTGGCTTGTCTGAACTCTTAGCCCACCAGCTTTTATCATACAAGCTGGTGGAGTCTGAGGCGTTCAGATGGACCCTTGCCCCAACACTGTGTGCCAGACATACCATTACTTCCTTTCGCACAATCGAGTACAGGTTGGGGATTGCCGTTTGTGAAAAGAAATTTCAGCCGGGTACCTTCCACTGCGGTATCCCAATAGATACACATTTTTTGAACGCCTCAGACTCCACTAGCTTGTATGGTAAAAGCTGGCGGGCTAAGAGTTCAGACAATCCAGCTGTCAGATACCGGGCAAGGGGGTGACTTTGGGAAATTGGGTTCTTACACTCAAACATGTCCTTGACAGACACCTGACTGTGGGCAGATGAGCAGGAACTGCTATGGAAGAGAGACTGAGTGGCGGATGGTTGAGAGGGGGCAAGGAGTAAAGCAGTGTCTGACATGGCTGAAGATGCTGGACCAGGAGGAGGATGGTGGCTTTAAGTTTGTGTGCTGCTTCTACTCATGTGTTCATCCCATCAGCGTTTATGATGTGAGACCATGTGCCTTCGCAAAGCAGTTGTACCTAGGTGGGTGTTGGACTTCCCACGACTCAGTTTCTTTTGGCACAGGTTGCAAATGGCATCGCTGTTGTCAGAGGCAGGCACACAAAAAAAATGCCACACTGCTGAGCTCTGCAATTACGGCATTCTGGTGGTGGCAACAGCATGCGTTGATTGGCTTGCTGTCTGGCTGACCACGGGTGCCGATGCATGCTGTCTGATTGTGCCACTATCTCCTTGCGACGACCTCCCCCTGCTTTCAACTCGTCTCCTCCTCCTCCTCTCTGTCTCCCCATCTGAACTTTCCCCCTCTTCTTCTTCTCTTCTAGCGGGCACCCACGTGACATCCACGGATGCATCATCATCAACCGCTTCACTTGTATCCGACAAATCAACAAAGGAAGCAGCAGCGGGTACAACATCACCATCATCATCACACCGTGGGGCCTAGTTATCAAGCCGTCAACCTCAAATACGCTGGAATTCCGCAGCGTATTTGTGGCAAGGCTGATTCGCCTTAGTTATCAAAGGCTCGAGACCGGCAAAAGTAGAATTTTGTGACGTAAACTTCGATCCGCCGGACTCAGTCCGACACAGATCGATTCTTACGTCACTCCAGATGTTCCGCACACAAGTGTGGCACATTCTCACTACTTTTGCTAGCAGGTACACTCGGCACTTTTACGGCCCAGCGTACCTTGTTTTCAATCCGCCACCCCTGGAGGCGGCGGATCCCATAGGAATCAATGGGAGTCTGACCATAGCGAAAGTACAAGTTCGCTGCTGACAGACATCCCATTGATTTCTATGGGAGCTGTCTGCACCTAACACCCTAACATGTACCCCGAGTCTAAACACCACTAATCTGACCCCCCTACACCGCCGCAACTAAATAAAGTTATTACCCCCTAAACCGCCGCTCCCGGAGCCCACCGCAAGCTACTCTATACATATTAACCCCTAAACCGCCGCTCCCGGAGCCCACCGCAACTATAATAAATGTATTAACCCCTAAAACGCTGCTCCCTGAACCCGCCGCAACCTATATTAAATGTATTAACCCCTATCCTGCCCCCCCTACACCGTCGCCACCTATAATAAATTTATTAACCCCTAATCTGCCCCCCCTACACCGTCGCCACTTATAATAAATTTATTAACCCCTATCCTGCCCCCCACTACGCCGCCGCCACTGTAATAAAATGATTAACCCCTAAACCTAAGTCTAACACTAACCCTAACGCCCCCCTAACTTAAATATTAATTAAATAAATCTAAATAAATTAACTCTTATTAACTAAATGAATCCTATTTAAAACTAAATACTTACCTTTAAAATAAACCCTAATATAGCTACAATATAAATAATAATTATATTCTAGCTATCTTAGGATTTATTTTTATTTTACAGGTAACTTTCAATTTATTTTAACTAGGTACAATAGCTATTAAATAGTTATTAACTATTTAATAGCTTACCTAGCTAAAATAAAGAGAAATGTACCTGTGAAATAAATCCTAACCTAAGTTACAATTACACCTAACACTACACTATACTTTAATAAATTATTCCTATTTAAAAATAAATACTTACCTGTAAAATAAACCCTAAGATAGCTACAATATAATTAATAATTATATTCTAGCTATCTTAGGATTTATATTTATTTTACAGGTAACTTTGTATTTATTTTAGCTAGTTAGAATAGTTATTAAATAGTTATTAACTATTTAATAACTACCTAGCTAAAAGAAATACAAAATTACCTGTAAAATAAATCCTAACTTAAGTTACAATTAAACCTAATACTACACTATCATTAAATTAATTGAATAAACTACCTACAAATAACTACAATTAAATACAATTACATAAACTAACTAAAGTACAAAAAATAAAAAAAGCTAAGTTACAAAAAATAAAAAAATAAGTTACAAACATGTTAAAAATATTACAACAATTTTAAGCTACTTACACCTAATCTAAGCCCCCTAATAAAATAACAAACCCCCCCAAAATAAAAAAAATGCCCTACCCTATTCTAAATTAAATACATTTCAAAGCTCTTTTACCTTACCAGCCCTTAAAAGGGCCATTTGTGGGGGCATGCCCCAAAGAAAACAGCTCTTTTGCCTGTAAAAGAAAAATACAACCCCCCCCCAACATTAAAACCCACCACCCACATACCCCTAATCTAACCCAAACCCCCCTTACAAAAACCTAACACTAATCCCCTGAAGATCATCCTACCTTGAGTCGTCTTCACTCAGCCGAGCCACCGATGGAACTGAAGAGGACATCCGGAGCGGAAGAAGTTAATCCTCCAAGCGGCGCTGAAGAAATCTTCCATCCGATGAAGTCATCATCCAGGCGGCGCTGAAGAAAAGTCTTCGATCCGGCCGATGTCATCTTCAAAGAGGCGCTGAAGAGGTCTTCTATCTGGGCGAAGTCATCTTCCAAGCCGGGTCTTGAATCTTCCTTCCGCCGACGCGGAACCACCTTCTTCACCGATGGACTACGACGAATGACGGCTCCTTTAAGGGACGTCATCCAAGATGGCGTCCCCTCAATTCCGATTGGCTGATAGGATTCTATCAGCCAATCGGAATTAAGGTAGGAAAAATCTGATTGGCTGATGGAATCAGCCAATCAGATTGAGCTTGCATTCTATTGGCTGTTCCGATCAGCCAATAGAATGCAAGCTCAATCTGATTGGCTGATTGGATCAGCCAATCGGATTGAACTTGAATCTGATTGGCTGATTCCATCAGCCAATCAGATTTTCCTACCTTAATTCCGATTGGCTGATAGAATCCTATAAGCCAATCGGAATTGAGGGGACGCCATCTTGGATGACGTCCCTTAAAGGAGCCGTCATTCGTCGTAGTCCGTCGGTGAAGAAGGTGGTTCCGCGTCGGCGGAAGGAAGATTCAAGACCCGGCTTGGAAGATGACTTCGCCCGGATAGAAGACCTCTTCAGCGCCTCTTTGAAGATGACATCGGCCGGATCGAAGACTTTTCTTCAGCGCCGCCTGGATGATGACTTCATCGGATGGAAGATTTCTTCAGCGCCGCTTGGAGGATTAACTTCTTCCGCTCCGGATGTCCTCTTCAGTTCCATCGGTGGCTCGGCTGAGTGAAGACGACTCAAGGTAGGATGATCTTCAGGGGATTAGTGTTAGGTTTTTGTAAGGGGGGTTTGGGTTAGATTAGGGGTATGTGGGTGGTGGGTTTTAATGTTGGGGGGGGTTTGTATTTTTCTTTTACAGGCAAAAGAGCTGTTTTCTTTGGGGCATGCCCCCACAAATGGCCCTTTTAAGGGCTGGTAAGGTAAAAGAGCTTTGAAATTTATTTAATTTAGAATATGGTAGGGCATTTTTTTATTTTGGGGGGGGTTTGTTATTTTATTAGGGGGCTTAGATTAGGTGTAAGTAGCTTAAAATTGTTGTAATATTTTTAACATGTTTGTAACTTATTTTTTTATTTTTTGTAACTTAGCTTTTTTTATTTTTTGTACTTTAGTTAGTTTATGTAATTGTATTTAATTGTAGTTATTTGTAGGTAGTTTATTTAATTAATTTAATGATAGTGTAGTATTAGGTTTAATTGTAACTTAAGTTAGGATTTATTTTACAGGTAATTTTGTATTTCTTTTAGCTAGGTAGTTATTAAATAGTTAATAACTATTTAATAACTATTCTAACTAGCTAAAATAAATACAAAGTTACCTGTAAAATAAATATAAATCCTAAGATAGCTAGAATATAATTATTAATTATATTGTAGCTATCTTAGGGTTTATTTTACAGGTAAGTATTTATTTTTAAATAGGAATCATTTATTAAAGTATAGTGTAGTGTTAGGTGTAATTGTAACTTAGGTTAGGATTTATTTCACAGGTACATTTCTCTTTATTTTAGCTAGGTAAGCTATTAAATAGTTAATAACTATTTAATAGCTATTGTACCTAGTTAAAATAAATTGAAAGGTACCTGTAAAATAAAAATAAATCCTAAGATAGCTAGAATATAATTATTATTTATATTGTAGCTATATTAGGGTTTATTTTAAAGGTAAGTATTTAGTTTTAAATAGGATTCATTTAGTTAATAAGAGTAAATTTATTTAGATTTATTTAATTAATATTTAAGTTAGGGGGGCGTTAGAGTTAGGGTTAGACTTAGGTTTAGGGGTTAATAATTTTATTACAGTGGCGGCGGCGTAGTGGGGGGCAGGATAGGGGTTAATAAATTTATTATAGGTGGCGACGGTGTAGGGGGGGCAGGATAGGGGTTAATAGGTTTAATATAGGTTGCGGCGGGTTCATGGAGCGGCGGTTTAGGGGTTAAACTATTAATTTAGTTGCGGAGAGGTGCGGGATCAGCAGGATAGGGGTTAATAATTTTATAATAGAGGGCGACGGTATAGGGGGGCAGGATAGGGGTTACTAGGTATAATGTAGGTGGCAGCGGTGTCCGGGAGCGGCGGTTTAGGGGTTAATACATTTATAAGAGTTGCGGCAGGGTCTAGGAGCGGCGGTTTAGGGGTTAATACATTTATAAGAGTTGCGGCAGGGTCTAGGAGCAGCGGTTTAGGGGTTAGTAACTTTATTTAGTTGCGGGGGGCTCCGGGGGCGCCGGTATAGGGGGTAGAACAGTGTAGTTTAGTGTGAGTGCTTAGTGACAGGCTAGCAATAAAGCTGGGAAAAAGCCGAAGAGCAGCGAGATCGGATGAGTGATAACTGTCACAGTCCGCTGCTCATCGCCCCGCGGCTTTTTGACAGATTTATTTGATAACTTAGGCGTATTTTTTCAGGTCCGCGGCGGCGAAGGTAGGCGAGCTTAGGCGGGCGTATTGGGCCGGCGAAGCCAGAAAAGTAGACGGCTTGATAACTACCCCTCCGTATGTCCATGTCTGTAATGCTGCCTGACTGAGACATATCACTGTTATCTACATCCTCTGTCAATGATGGTTGCGCATAACTCATTTCTTCCAACTGATGTGTCAATAACTCCTCTGACAGATCAAGTGAAGCGGCTGTGGTGCTAGTGTTGGTGGTGGCGGCAGGTGGGCGAGTGGCACTGGTCACTTGAGAGGTGTCCGAAGTTAAGCTGGAGGTGGATGGTGCGTCACGGTTACGAACTGAAGCGGTAGAAGATTGGGTGTCCTGTGTTAGCCAGTCAACTAGGTCCTCCTCAGAACTTTTCGCGTTCATGGCATGTGGCCTCTGAACACTGTGCATTATTGTAGGGTCAAAGGGAATCACAGCACCACGACCACGACGGCACCTGCGGGGTGACCTGCCTATGCCTGTCATTTTTTTTTTAAATGTAGACTTACCTTACTATTAAACCAAATATGAGTGGTGCCACTGGGCAAGTGGGCACAGTATACGCTGTGAGCCTGACAAAAAAAAAGCAGACTGATGTTTCACAATCCAAAAAGTTTATTTTTTTTAAATGTACACTTACACTACTATTAAACAAGATATGAGTAGTGGCACTGGGCAAGTTGGTACAGTATACGCTGTGAGCCTGACACAAAAAAGCAGACTGATATTTCACAGCCAAAAATGTTTATTTTTTAAATATTTAAACTACTGTTACAACAAATATGAGTGGTGCCACTAACTGTGGCTGTGAGCCTGACACACAGGCTGGCACTAGTGGCAGGCTGGCCTGGCAACTAAAATTAAATAATACTAGCAGACTGATGTAATTTTTTTTTTTATAAATTTACACTAATGTTACAACAGATATGAGTGGTGGCACTGAGGATGGAAGTAGGCACAGTATATGCTGTGAGCCTGACACACAGGCTGGCACTAGTGGCAGGCTGGCCTGGCAACTAAAATTAAATAACACTAGCAGACTGATGTAAAAGTTTTTTTTTTTTTTAAAAATTACACTAATGTCACGAAAGATATGAGTGGTGGCACTGAGGATGGAAGTAGGCACATTATATGCTGTGGGCTGACACACAGGCTTGCGGCACTAGTGGAAGGCTGGCCTGGCAACTAAAATTAAATAACACTAGCAGACTGATGTAAAAGTTTTTTTTAAAAACATTTATACTAATGTTACAACAGATATGAGTGGTGTCACTGAGGATGGAAGTAGGCACAGTATATGCTGTGAGCCTGACACACAGTCTGGCACTAGTGGCAGGCTGGCCTGGCAACTAAAATTAAATAAAACTAGCAGACTGATGTAAAGAAAAAAAAAATAATAATTTACACTAATGTTACAACAGATATGAGTGGTGGCACTGAGGATGGAAGTAGGCACAGTATATGCTGGAGCCTGACACACAGGCTGGCACTAGTGGCAGGCTGGCCTGGCAACTACAATTAAATAACACTAGCAGACTGATGTAAAAAATGTTTTTAAATTTACACTAATGTTACAACAGATATGAGTGGTGGCACTGAATATGGAAGTAGGCACAGTATATGCTGTGAGCCTGACACACAGGCTGGCAGTAGTGGCAGGCTGGCCTGGCAACTAAAATTAAATAACACTAGCAGACTGATGTAAAAGTTTTTTTTAAAAAAAAGTCACACTAATGTTACAACAGATATGAGTGGTGGCACTGATGATGGAAGTAGGCACAGTATATGCTGGGAGCCTGACACACAGGCTGGCACTAGTGGCAGGCTGGCCTGGCAACCAAAATTAAATAACACTAGCAGACTGATGTAAAAGTTTTTTTTTAAAAAAAGTACACTAATGTTACAACAGATATGAGTGGTAGCACTGAGGATGGAAGTAGGCACAGTATATGCTGTGAGCCTGACACACAGGCTGGCACTAGTGGCAGGCTGGCCTGGCAACTAAAATTAAATAACACTAGCAGACTGATGTAAAAGTTTTTTTTTATACATTTACACTAATGTTAGAAAAGATATGAGTGGTGGCACTGAGGATGGAAGTAGGCACAGTATATGCTGGAGCCTGACACACAGGCTGGCACTAGTGGCAGGCTGGCCTGGCAACTACAATTAAATAACACTAGCAGACTGATGTAAAAAATGTTTTTAAATTTACACTAATGTTACAACAGATATGAGTGGTGGCACTGAATATGGAAGTAGGCACAGTATATGCTGTGAGCCTGACACACAGGCTGGCATTAGTGGCAGGCTGGCCTGGCAACTAAAATTAAATAACACTAGCAGACTGATGTAAACGTTTTTTTTTTTTAAAAGTTACACTAATGTTACAACAGATATGAGTGGTGGCACTGAGGATGAAAGTAGGCACATTATATGCTGTGAGGCTGACACACAGGCTGGCGGCACTAGTGGCAGGCTGGCCTGGCAACTAAAATTAAATAAAACTAGCAGACTGATGTAAAGAAAAAAAATTAAATAATTTACACTAATGTTACAACAGATATGAGTGGTGGCACTGAGGATGGAAGTAGGCACAGTATATGCTGGAGCCTGACACACAGGCTGGCACTAGTGGCAGGCTGGCCTGGCAACTACAATTAAATAACACTAGCAGACTGATGTAAAAAATGTTTTTAAATTTACACTAATGTTACAACAGATATGAGTGGTGGCACTGAATATGGAAGTAGGCACAGTATATGCTGTGAGCCTGACACACAGGCTGGCATTAGTGGCAGGCTGGCCTGGCAACTAAAATTAAATAACACTAGCAGACTGATGTAAAAGTTTTTTTTTAAAAAAAGTCACACTAATGTTACAACAGATATGAGTGGTGGCACTGATGATGGAAGTAGGCACAGTATATGCTGGGAGCCTGACACACAGGCTGGCACTAGTGGCAGGCTGGCCTGGCAACTAAAATTAAATAACACTAGCAGACTGATGTAAAAGTTTTTTTTTTAAAAAAGTTACACTAATGTTACAACAGATATGAGTGGTGGCACTGAGGATGGAAGTAGGCACAGTATATGCTGTGAGGCTGACACACAGGCTGGTGGCACTAGTGGCAGGCTGGCCTGGCAACTAAAATTAAATAACACTAGCAGACTGATGTAAAAGTTTTTTTTTATACATTTACACTAATGTTAGAAAAGATATGAGTGGTGGCACTTAGGATGGAAGTAGGCACAGTATATGCTGTGAGCCTGACACACAGGCTGGCACTAGTGGCAGGCTGGCATGGCAACTAAAATTAAATAACACTAGCAGACTGATGTAAAAGTTTTTTTTAAAAAAACTTACACTAATGTCACAACAGATATGAGTGGTGGCACTGAGGATGGAAGTAGGCACAGTATATGCTGTGAGGCTGACACACAGGCTGGTGGCACTAGTGGCAGGCTGGTCTGGCAACTAAAATTAAATAACACTAGCAGACTGATGAAAAAACATTTTTGTAAAATATTTTGCCTGCCTGCCAGGGTGTGTGCCAGTCCCACTTGCCAACTAATGCCACAATCATATTTGTTATAACAGTAGTGTAAACATTTTTAAAAAAACTTTTTGGACTGTGAAACATCAGTCTGCTAGTGTAATCTAATTGCAGTTGCCTGCCTGCCAGCGTGTGTGCCAGGCCCACTTGCTAAGTGCCACCAATCATATTTGTTATAACAGTAGTGTAAATATTTATAAAAAAAAAAATTTGACTGTGAAACATCAGTCTGCTAGTGTAATCTAATTGAAGTTGCCTGCCTGCCAGCGTGTGTTTACCTGGCCCACTTACCAAGTTAGTGACACCACTCATATTTTTTGTAACAGTAGTTCAAATATTTAAAAAATAAACATTTTTGACTAACAGGGGAATCTAACAGGGGAAGAGATGAAAGTAATCCTCCCCCTCCCACGACCACGCCGTCAAGGACAGGACGCTTTCCAGACGTGTTGTTGATGGAGGACATGCGGACCTTTTTAACTCCTATGCATCGCCACAGCCCTTCGGGATCCAGCCTCAGAGAATGCCTCAACTGACAGATAGCAGACTACCTAACATTAACTGCGAATCTCGACACTCTGAGGAGCGATGGACCCCTTGACTACTGGGTGTGCAGGCTTGACCTGTGGCCTGAGCTATCCCAATTTGCAAACGAACTTCTGGCCTGCGCCGCTTCAAGTGTCCTATCAGAAAGGACCTTCAGTGCAGCAGGAGGTATTGTCACTGAGAAGAGAAGTCGCCTAGGTCAAAAAAAAAATCTTGATTATCTCACCTTTATTAAAATTAATGAGGGATGGATCCCGAAGGGACTGACATTGGGCGATACATTCGAATGCCGGATGACTTGCGTGACTTATCCGCCAACAACTAGTGTTCAAGCCGCAATGTTTTAGGGCACTTTCTAACTGTCAAACAAACATCAATTTTTCTGGACGCTGCTACAGCAGCGTCTGCAACAATACCTAATTTTTCAGGCATGTGTACATGCCTAATTTTTCTGGCCTCTGATGCTGCACTGTGGCTTCAAAACCAAAACCAAAAAAAAAGACACATAACAGTGATTAAACTGCTAAGAATAGTACTACTTAACACACCACTCATATCTGGTGGCACAGTAGATTGCACGAGCAGTGCCACAAATTTGAAGTAGGAGGACCCACCAAGCATCTTTTTTCATCTCCCGGTTCCTAAAAATTATCTCTGGGTTCCTAAAAACTATGCCATACCTGTACTCGATTGTGCAAAAGGAAGTCATGGCATATGTGTTCTTTCATGCTGTCGTGCCCGTTGAGGGTCGGGGACCCTCGTCTAAAAAGGCTGAAGGAAAACGACCTGTACTGGGTGTCCAAGCATCTTTTTCCATCTCCCGGTTCCTAAAAATTATCTCCGGGTTCCTAAAATCGATGCCATTCCTGTACTTGATTGTGCAAAAGGAAGTCATGGCATATGTGGTCTTTCATGCTGTTGTGCCCGTTGAGGGTCAGGGACCCTCGTATAAAAAGGCTGAAGGAGAACGAGGCTGTCCAAACATCTTTTTCCATCTCCCGGTTCCTAAAAATTATCTCCGGGTTCCTAAAATCGATGCCATACCTGTACTCGATTGTGCAAAAGGATGGCATATGTGGTCTTTCATGCTGTCTTGCCTGTTGAGGGTCAGGGACCCTCGTATAAAAAGGCTGAAGGACAACGAGTGTGTCCAAGCATCTTTTTCCATCTCCCGGTTCCTAAAAATTATCTCCGGGTTCCTAAAATCGATGCCATACCTGTACTTGATTGTGCAAAAGGATGGCATATGTGGTCTTTCATGCTGTTGTGCCTGTTGAGGGTCGGGGACCCTCGTATAAAAAGGCTGAAGGAGAACGACCTGTACTAGGTGTCCAAGTATCTTTTCCGATCTCCCGGTTCCTAAAAATGATCTCCGGGTTCCTAAAATCGATGCCATACCTGTACTCGATTGTGCAAAAGGATGGCATATCTGGTCTTTCATGCTGTCGTGCCTGTTGAGGGTCGGGGACCCTCGTATAAAAAGGCTGAAGGAGAACGACCTGTACTGGGTGTCCAAGCATCTTTTTCCATCTCCCGGTTCCTAAAAATTATCTCCGGGTTCCTAAAATCAATGCCATACCTGTACTCGATTGTGCAAAAGGATGGCATATGTGGTCATTCATGCTGTTGTGCCTGTTGAGGGTCAGGGACCATCGTATAAAAAGGCTGAAGGAGAACGAGGGTGTCCAAGCATCTTTTTCCATCTCCCGGTTCCTAAAAATTATCTCCAGGTTCCTAAAATTGATAACATACCTGTACTTGATTGTGCAAAAGGATAGCATATGTGGTCTTTCATGCTTTCATGTCTGTGGAGGGTCGGGTACCCTTGTATAAAAAGGCTGAAGGAGAACAACCTGTACTGGGTGTCCAAGCATCTTTTTCCATCTCCCGGTTCCTAAAAATTATCTCCGGGTTCCTAAAATCAATGCCATACCTGTACTCAATTGTGCAAAAGGATGGCATATGTGGTCTTTCATGCTGTTGTGCCTGTTGAGGGTCTGGGACCCTCGTATAAAAAGGCTGAAAGAGAACGAGGGTGTCCAAGCATCTTTTTCCATCTCCAGGTTCCTAAAAATTATCTCTGAGTTCCTAAAATTGATGCCATACCAGTATTTGATTGTGCAAAAGGATGGCATATGTGGTCTTTCATGCTGTCGTGCCTGTTGAGGGTCAGGGACCCTTGTATAAAAAGGCTGAAGGAGAATGACCTGTACTGGGTGTCCAGCATTTTTTCAATCTCCCGGTTCCTAAAAATTATCTCTGGGTTCCTAAAATCGATGCCATACCTGTACTCGATTGTGCAAAAGGATGGCATATGTGGTCTTTCATGCTGTCGTGCCTGTTGAGGGTCAGTGACCCTCATATAAAAGGCTGAAGGAGAAAGAGGGTGTCCAAGCATCTTTTTCCATCTCCCAGTTCCTAAAAATTATCTCCGGGTTCCTAAAATTGATGCCATACCTGTACTCGATTGTGCAAAAGGATGGCATATGTGGTCTTTCATGCTGTCGTGTATAAAAAGGCTGAAGGAGAAAGAGGGTGTCCAAGCATCTATTTCCATCTCCCGGTTCCTAAAAATTATCTCTGGGTTCCTAAAATCGATGCCATACCTGTACTCGATTGTGCAAAAGGATGTCATATGTGGTCTTTCATGCTGTCGTGCCTGTTGAGGGTCAGGGACCCTCGTATAAAAAGGCTGAAGGAGAACGACCTGTACTGGGTGTCCAAGCATCTTTTTCCATCTCCCGGTTCCTAAAAATTATCTCCGGGTTCCTAAAATCGATGCCATATCTGTTCTTGAGTGTGCAAAAGGATGGCATAAGTAGTCTTTCATGCTGTTGTGCCTGTTGATGGTCAGGGACCCTCGTATAAAAAGGCTGAAGGAGAACAAGGGTTTCCAAGCATCTTTTTCCATCTCCTGGTTCCTAAAAATTATTTCCGGGTTCCTAAAATCAATGTCATACCTGTATTCGATTGTGCAAAAGGATGGCATATGTGGTCTTTCATGCTGTCGTGCCTGTTGAGGGTCGGGGACCCTCGTATAAAAAGGCTGAAGGAGAAAGACTTGTACTGGGTGTCCAAGCATCTTTTTCCATCTCCCGGTTCCTAGAAATTATCTCCAGGTCCCTAAAATCGATGCCATACCTGTACTCGATTGTGCAAAAGGATGGCATATGTGGTCTTTCATGCTGTCGTGCCTGTTGAGGGTCCGGGACCCTCGTATAAAAAGGCTGAAGGAGAACGACCTGTACTGGGTGTCCAAGCATCTTTTTCCATCTCCCGGTTCCTAAAAATTATCTCCGAGTTCCTAAAATCGATGCCATACCTGTACTCGATTGTGCAAAAGGATGGCATATGTGGTCTTTCATGCTGTCGTGCCTGTTGAGGGTCAGGGACCCTCGTATAAAAAGGCTGAAGGAGAATGATGGTGTCCAAGCATCTTTTTCCATCTACCAGTTCCTAAAAATTATCTCCGGGTTCCTAAAATCGATGTCATACCTGTACTCGATTGTGCAAAAGGATGTCATATGTGGTATTTCATGCTGTTGTGCCTGTTGAGGGTCGGGGAATCTCGTATAAAAAGGCTGAAGGAGAACGACCTGTACTGAGTGTCCAAGCATCTTTATCCATCTCCCGGTTCCTAAAAGTTATCTCCGGGTTCTTAAAATCGATGCCATACCTGTACTCGATTGTGCAAAAAGGATGGCATATGTGGTATTTCATGCTCTTGTGCCTGTTGAGGGTCGGGGACTCTTGTATAAAAAGGCTGAAGGAAAACGACCTGTACAGGGTTTCCAAGCATTTTTTTCCATCTCCCGATTCCTAAAAATGATCTCCGGGTTCCTAAAATCGATGCCATACCTGTACTCGATTGTGCAAAAGGATGGCATATGTGGTATTTCATGCTGTTGTGCCTGTTGAGGGTTGGGGACCCTCGTATAAAAAGGCTGAAGGAGAACGACCTGTGCTGGGTGTCCAAGCATCTTTTTCCATCTCCCGGTTCCTAAAAATTATCTCCGGGTTCCTAAAATCAATGCCATACCTGTACTCGATTGTGCAAAAGGATGGCATATGTGGTATTTCATGCTGTTGTGCCTGTTGAGGGTCAGGGACCCTTGTATAAAAAGGCTGAAGAGAACGATCTGTACTGGGTGTCAAAGCATCTTTTTCCATCTCCCGGTTCCTAAAAATTATCTCCGGGTTCCTAAAATCGATGCCATACCTGTTCTTGATTGTTCAAAAGGATGACCTATGTGGTATTTCATGCTGTTGTGCCTGTTGAGGGTCGGGGACCCTCGTATAAAAAGGCTGAAAGAGAACGACCTGTACTGGGTGTCCAAGCATCTTTTTCCATCTCCAGGTTCCTAAAAATTATCTCCGGGTTCCTAAAATCAATGCCATACCTGTACTCGATTGTGCAAAAGGATGTCATATGTGGTATTTTATGCTGTTGTGCCTGTTGAGGGTCGGGGAATCTCGTATAAAAAGGCTGAAGGAGAACGACCTGTACTGAGTGTCCAAGCATCTTTATCCATCTCCCGGTTCCTAAAAATTATCTCCGGGTTCTTAAAATCGATGCCATACCTGTACTCGATTGTGCAAAAAGGATGGCATATGTGGTATTTCATGCTCTTGTGCCTGTTGAGGGTCGGGGACCCTTGTATAAAAAGGCTGAAGGAAAACGACCTGTACAGGGTTTCCAAGCATTTTTTTCCATCTCCCGATTCCTAAAAATGATCTCCGGGTTCCTAAAATCGATGCCATACCTGTACTCGATTGTGCAAAAGGATGGCATATGTGGTATTTCATGCTGTTGTGCCTGTTGAGGGTCGGGGACCCTCGTATAAAAAGGCTGAAGAGAACGATCTGTACTGGGTGTCAAAGCATCTTTTTCCATCTCCCGGTTCCTAAAAATTATCTCCGGGTTCCTAAAATCGATGCCATACCTGTTCTTGATTGTGCAAAAGGATGACCTATGTGGTATTTCATGCTGTTGTGCCTGTTGAGGGTCGGGGACCCTCGTATAAAAAGGCTGAAAGAGAACGACCTGTACTGGGTGTCCAAGCATCTTTTTCCATCTCCAGGTTCCTAAAAATTATCTCCGGGTTCCTAAAATCAATGCCATACCTGTACTCGATTGTGCAAAAGGAAGTCATATGGGGTCTTTCATGCTGTCGTGCCTGTTGAGGATCGGGGACCCTCGTCTAAAAAGGCTGAAGGAGAACGACCTGTACTTTGTGTCCAAGCATCTTTTTCCTTCTCCCGGTTCCGATAATCCATGCCTTATACACATCCCCTGATAGGGGACACCGCAGTGGAAGGTACCCGGCCACAATTTCTTTGCACAAAAGGCAATCCCCGACCCCAACCTGTACTCGATTGTGCAAAAGGAAGTAACCTTACCATGGGTCCCAGACCAGACCGCACGTCTTTGTAATTCTCTGTCTGTGAAATCATATATTTAGCGCTGCGGAATCTGTTGGCGCTCTACAAATAACCGATAATAATAATAATAATAATAATAATATCTATCAAATCAATCTATTTATCTATCAAATCTAACTATCAACTGTATCTATCAAATGTATTTTGCATTTATTGATCTATGTAATTCGTATCCATCCAATGTATATTGCATCTATTGATCTATGTAATCTATGTATCTATCTATAAAATCTATCTATCTCGTGGCCGGACTGTTTTGTGACACTGACAGGCACTTGTGTTTCGGCCAAATTTGAAGTAGGAGGACCAACCAAGCATCTTTTTCCATCTCCCGCTTGCTAAAATCCATGCCATATACACCTCCCCTGGCACCGCAACTGCCTCTGGGAACCTTACCATGGGTCTCAGACCGCATGTTATGTAATTCTCTGTCTGGGAAATTATATATCTATCAAATCTATCTATTTATCTATCAAATCTATCTAACTATCATTCGTATCTATCAAATGTATATTGCATCTATTGATCTATGTAATTCGTATCTATCAAATGTATATTGCATCTATTCATCTATGTAATTTGTATCTATCAAATGTATATTGCATCTATTGATCTATGTAATTTGTATCGATCAAATGTATATTGCATCTATTGATCTATGTAATTTGTATTAATCATATGTATATTGCATCTATTGATCTATGTATCTATCTATCAAGTCTATCTATCTGGTGGTTGTGCAAATGGACTGTTTGCAGTTGTTTGCGGTGCGTTACACGGGAGTTTGGTCTGTCACTGTGAAGCGGGCGTAACCCTTACACTACCTGATCGATACAACATCATACCTGATGTTTTAAAGAACGTTATTCAAAACAATTTAGGAATGTTAGGTTATTTATGCCCTTTATGGATTAAAACCAGACTCTGCATCAACTATGTAATTTTCCGTGGGAGTTTTGCCATGGATCCCCCTCCGGCATGCTACAGTCCAGGTGTTAGTCCCCTTGAAACAACTTTTCCATCACTATTGTGGCCAGAAAGAGTCCCTGTTGGTTTTAAAGTTCGCCTGCCTATTGAAGTCTATGACGGTTCACCCGGTTCGCCGGTTCACGAACAGTTGCGGAAGTTCGAGTCCGCCGTTCGCAAACCAAATTTTTTAGGTTTACGACATCACTACTGAGGAGGAGTGTGTGATTTCCAAGCTATAGTAAGGGGGGCGAGATTGTCAAGCACGGATATAAGGGTGGAATTATAGTGGCAGATAGATTGTTCAGGGAAGGAAAAGGAGGAGAAGGATGAGAGGAGAAATTTGAGGGAATTAGCTTTTGCTGATCTAATGACATAATGCTTCTGTGAAGTTTGGTGTGAGGAGTAGAAGGAGGGAGAGTTGTAGGGAGGGATGATGTGTTGCAAGTAAGGAGATGGTGGTCAGGAAGAGAAAAGGGAGAGTTTGTGAAGTTTGAGAGAGTGCATCAATAGCTAAAGATCAGGTCAAGGGAGTGACCATCTTTGTGAGTGGGAGAATCAGTCCATTGTGACAGACCGAAAGAGGAAGTGAGTTGCAGAAGTTGTTTTGCAAATGGGGCAGTGGGATTGCCAAGAGGGATGTTGAAGTTGCCAAGAATGAGGGCAGGGGTGTCTGAGGAAAGGAAATAAGGTAGCCAGGCAGCCAAGTGATCTAGAAATTGAGTTGAGGAGCCAGGGGGTCGGTACATGACTGCAACACGTACAGAGAGAGGGGAGAATAAGCAAATCATGTGGGTTTCGAATAAGGGAAATGTGAGGAAAGAGATGGGATGTATTTGTTGAAAGGTGCAACAAGAGGAAAGTAAAATACCTACTCCACCTTCTTGTCTATTACCAGACCTAGGAGTGTGGCTGAAGTGGAGACCCCCATGTGACAGAGCAGCAGTGGATGCTGTGTCTAGGGGAGAGAGCCAGGTTTCTGTTAGGGCCAGAAGGTTGAGGGAGCGGGAGATAAAGAGGCCATATATAGAAGTGAGCTTGTTGCAAACAGAGCGAGAGTTCCAGAGTGTGCAAGTGAAAGGGGTAGTGGCTTTTGATGCAAGAGGAATGTGAGTAAGGTTTGCAGAGTTTTGTTTTCTAAATCTATGGGATGGTACATTGGTACATATGGATGTGCATGGCTAGGCAGTGGTTGGGGACCAGGATTAGGGGAGATGTCACCAGCAGTAAGTAAAAGCAAGAGGGAGAGTGACATGAGATGAGATACATATTTGCAGTAGTGAGACTGCTTTTGAGACAAGGTGCAGGGGGAAGAGAGAGTGTTTAGGAATAGGTAAAGTTCATGAGTACAAAAGTAAGGTGAGTTTAAGGCTAATGAATTCGGACCGATTCGAATTTCGGTTCGGATCGATTCGAATTTGGAAGAAATCGAATGAATTTGTTTCGGATTCATTCGGATTCTTTCGGATTTGTTGGAAATTCGGTTTGGTTCGGTTCGATTCGGTTCGATTCGGTTCAAATCGATTCTGATTTTCGGCACTGTTAAGTGGGATGTGCTGTGTATTACACTAGTATACTGTACAATACTAGTGTAATACATGGCCATCTGAATCCATCCGAATAAATTCGAATAGATTCGGATTTATTCGGTAGATTCGACACTGCCGCAATTCAGAAATTTGAATCGATACGAATTCCGAATTTGACAAAATTTGTCCGAATTTCGATTCAGACCGAACCGAATCGCACATGTCTACTAATGAACAGTGCAGGTGGAGAGGGAGAAGGAGTAATTGAATAATGTAGTTTGTTATAGAGACAAGAGGTAGCAAAAATAATTATGAATATATTGTGCATTTTTACAAAAGATGGAAGCAGTTAAACAAATAAGACACAGAATTACAGTAGCAATTGCATACGAAAACAATAAAGTATATGAAACATAATTTTACAAAAGTACTTGCCTTGTGTCTTGCCCTTTGCCCAATCCTTGTTGAATTCTTGTAAAATTCTATTGTTAATGCCTCACTTATAAAATGTTCATTTTGAAAATGTGAACATATGTTGTTATTGCAATGCACAGCCCAGTGCAAGGCACAGACCAAACTAGTTTAACTAAATTTAGTTGATTGCTAATCAAAGAAAATGTAATGGCCAATTGGAAAGTTAACAAAACAATTAACAAAACATTAGAAGTAAGACACTGGATAATAGTACAACAAATGTAGTACTAAATTAACAAACTAAAAACATTTGCTCTATTTATTCACAGACCAAAATAGAGTTACAGGAGAGGAAAAACACCAGAGTGCAGTGAATACTTTGCAGATTGACAAGGAATATATTCACATACCAAAATAGAGTTACAGGAGAGGAAAAACACCAGAGTGCAGTGAATACTTTGCAGATTGACAAGGAATATATTCACATACCAAAATAGAGTTACAGGAGAGGAACAACACCAGAGTGCAGTGAATACTTTTCAGATTGACAAGGAATATATTCCCATACTAAAATAAGTTACAGGAGAGGAAAAACACCAGAGTGCAGTGAATACTTTGCAGATTGACAAGGAATATATTCACATACCAAAATAGAGTTACAGGAGAGGAACAACACCAGAGTGCAGTGAAAACTTTTCAGATTGACAAGGAATATATTCCCATACTAAAATAAAGTTACAGGAGAGGAAAAACACCAGAGTGCAGTGAATACTTTGCAGATTGACAAGGAATATATTCACATACCAGTATTCTGTTCACACTAACCAACCCTAATAGATCGCTCCCAGCCCTTATCAACAAATGAACTTCTCTATAAATATGGTAAAATCCATGATTATGCCAATGCAAATTAACCAAGAAGAAAGCCAAATCATAAAAACAAAAACAAACTTTACTACAGCAAACTCTATTACATATCAGGTTTTAATTAATATTAATTATCAAATCTACTATACCAGAAATTATAGAAATAAATTAAAAAAAAATGAGAACAAAAGATATAACTTCTGACATAGATCCGGCCACTTATCATGGTTGGGACGGGTTTATGCTATAAAAAAGTAAATCCTTCCAAAATCATTGTATCTCTTATAGATGTTAAAACTTATACCATCACACGCTTACTTAACAAATCTACAAAGTTACGTCAACAACTTTTTCTGATCTTACTCAAAACCAAGAGTCCCTACTCACACCCTCTGTCTTTCAAAGTAACATGGAGGTCTACAAGTTTTGTGTTACGGTGCGGTACAGCTTTCGACGCTGAAAGAAAAATTGGCCATTACGCTGGAATGGCCAGGAATGCATATTACGAGTCGTGTCGGTATAGCTGTAATGCAAGCATTTTAGTCTGTAACGCAACATCCATTCCGCACTCAAAAAATCGCACTCAAAAAATGTCATTTTTGTGGGGGATTTTCATAGCGCCGGTATTACAGATTGTGCATTCAGACTTAAAAGCTTGTGTTACAGCCTATACAGACACGATCCATACTGGCATCTGAGGCCAGTAGTTATATGCATTTTGTGTAACAAAAATGTTTCACAAAACTCATAACTAAACTGTTACAAAGTACTCTAACACCCATAAACTACCTATTAACCCCTAAACTTCCACCCTCCCGCATCTCAAAACTATTTAAAACTTATTAACCTATAATCTGCCACCCACCCTCATTGCGACTATTTAAATAAAGTTATTAACCCCTAATCGGCCGCCCACCCACATCACTAACATTATTTAAATATATTAACCCCTAAAATGCCACTCTCCAACTTTGCCAACACTAATAAAAGTTATTAACACCCTAATCCCCCACCCCCCAACATTGCAACACCTAAATATACCTATTACCCCTAAACCGCCGGCCCCCCACATCGCCAACACTATAATAAAGTATTACCCCCTAAACCTCCAGCCCCCCACATCGTAACTACTAAACTTAACCTATTAACCCCTATACCACCGGCCCCCACACATTGCAAAACACTAAATTAAACTATTAACGCCTAAACCTAATATCCCCCTAACTTTAAATTAAAGTTACAATATAACTATCTTTAAATAAATAAAAACTTACCTGTGAAATAAGAACAAACTAAGTTTAAACTATAAATTAACCTAACATTCGTCTAGATTACGAGTCTTGCGTTAGCCTTAAAAAGCAGCGTTGGGACCCCAATGCTGCTTTTTAACGCCCGCTGGTATTACGAGTCTGCCAGGTACAGGTGTACCGCTCACTTTTTTTCCGCGATTTTCGCATACCACAAATCCCCTTACGCCAATTGCGTATCCTATCTTTTTAATGGGATTTTCCTAATGCCGGTATTACGATCGCTGGAAAAAGTGAGCGGTAGATCCTCTCCTGTCCAGACTCCTACCACATTTAAAAGTCAGTAGTTAAGAGTATTATGGGCTAACACCATAACATAAAACTCTTAACTAAAGTGCTAAAAAGTACACCAACACCCATAAACTACCTATTAACCCCTAAACTGAGCCCCCCACATCAGAAACACTTAACTAAAATGTTTAACCCCTAATCTGCCCACCGGACATCACCGCCACTTTAATAAATATATTAACCCCTAAACCTCCGCACTCCCGCCTCGCAAACACTAGTTAAATTTTATTAACTCCTAATCTACCGTCCCTAACATCGCAGACACCTACCTACATTTATTAACCCCTAATCTGCCGACCCCAACGTCGCCGCAACTATATTAAATTTATTAACCCCTAAACCTAAGTCTAAACCTAAGTCTAACCCCCCTAACTTAAAGGGACACTGTACCCAAATTTATTATTTTGTGAATCAGATACAGCATGCAATTTTAAGCAACTTTCTAATTTACTACTATTATCAATTTATCTTCGTTCTCTTGCTATCTTTATATGAAAAAGAAGGCACCTAAGCTTTTTTCTAAGTTCAGAACTCTGGACAGCAGTTTTTGATTGGTGGATGCATTTATCCACCAATCAGCAAGGACAACCTAGGTTGTTCACCAAAAATGGGCCGCCATCTAAACTTACATTCTTGCATTTCAAATAAAGATACCAAAAGAATAAAGAACATTTGAAAATAGGAGTAAATCCGAAAGTTGATAAAAATTGCATGCTCTATCTGAAGCACAAAAGAAAATATTTGGGTACAGTGTCCCTTTAAATATAATTTAAATAACACAAAATAAAATTACTACTATTAAATAAATGAATCCTATTTAAAATATTAAATACTTACCGATAAAATAAACCATAAGCTAGCTACAATATAACTAATAGTTACATTGTAGCTAGTTTAGGATTTATATTTATTTTACAGGCAACTTTGTATTTATTTTAACTAGGTACAATAGTTATTAAATAGTTATTAACTATTTCATAACTTCCTAGTTAAAATAAGTATAAATTTACCTGTAAAATATATCCTAACCTAAATTACAATTACACCTAACACTACACTATCATTAAATTAAATAAATAAATTACCTACAATTAACTTCAATCAACTAATTACACCTAATCTAATCCCCCTAATAAAATAAAAAGCCCCCCAAAATAATAAAATTTCCTACCCTATACTAAATTACAAAGAGCCCTTAAAAGGGCCTTTTGCGGGGCATTGCCCCAAAGTAATCAGCTCTTTTACCTGTAAAAAAAAAAAATACAATACCCCCCCAACATTAAAACCCACCACCCACACACCCAACCCTACTCTAAAACCCAACCAATCCCCCCTTAAAAAAACCTAACACTACCCCCTTGAAGATCACACTACCTTGAGCCGTCTTCACCCAGCCGGGTACAAGTGGATGTCCAGAGGGGCAGAAGTCTTTATTCGATCTGGCCAGAAGAGGACATCCAGACCGGCAGAAGTCTTCATCCAGACGACATCTTCTATCTTCTTCCATCCAGAGCGGAGCGGGTCCATCTTGAAGAATGAAGGTTCCTTTAAGTGACGTCATCCAAGATGGCGTCCTTTCAATTCCGATTGGCTGATAGAATCCTATCAGCCAATCGGAATTAATGTAGGAAAAATCTTATTGGCTGATGCTATCAGTCAATAGGATTGAAGTTCAATCCTATTGGCTGATCCAATCAGCCAATAGGATTGAGCTTGCATTCTATTGTCTGTTCCAATCAGCCAATAGAATGCAAGCTCAATTCTATAGACTGATTGCATCAGCCAATAGTATTTTTCCTACCTTAATTCCGATTGGCTGATCAAGAGGATGCTCCGCGTCGGATATCTTCAAGATGGACCCACTCCACTCCGGATGGAAGAAGATAGAAGATTTCGTCTGGATGAAGACTTCTGCCGGTCTGGATGTCCTCTTCTGGCTGGATCGGATGAAGACTTCTGCCCCTCTGGATGTCCACTTGTGCCTGGCTGGGTGAAGACGGCTCAAGGTAGGGTGATCTTCAAGGGGTTAGTGTTAGGTTTTTTAAGGGGGGATTGGGTGGGTTTTAGAGTAGGGTTGGGTGTGTGGGTGGTGGGTTTTAATGTTGGGGGGGTATTGTATTTTTTTTTTTACAGGTAAAAGAGATGATTACTTTGGGGCAATGCCCCGGAAAAAGGCCCTTTTAAGGGCTATTTGTAATTTAGTGTAGGGTAGGGAATTTTATTATTTTAGGGGGCTTTTTAATTTTATTAGGGGGAGTAGATTAGGTGTAGTTAGTTTAAAAAAATTGTAATTCTTTTTTTTATTTTCTGTAATTTAGTGTGTTTTTTTGTACTTTAGTTTATTTAATTTAATTGTAGTTAATTGTAGGTAATTTATGTAATTAATTTAATGATAGTGTAGTGTTAGGTGTAATTGTAATTTAGTTTAGGATTTTTTTTACAGGTAAATTTGTACTTATTTTAACTAGGAAGTTATTAAATAGTTAATAACTATTTAATAACTATTTTACCTAGTTAAAATAAATACAAAGTTGCCTGTAAAATAAATATAAATCCTAAGCTAGCTACAATGTAACTATTAGTTATATTGTAGCTAGCATATGGTTTATTATATAGGTAAGTATTTAGTTTTAAATAGGAATAATTTAATTAATTATAGTAAATTTATTTAGATGTATTTAAATTAGGTTAGGGTTAGACTTAGGTTTAGGGGTTAATAAATTTATTATAGTGGCGGTGACGTTGGCGGCAGCATATTAGGGTTTAATAAATTTAATATAGTTGCGGTGATGTTGGGGGGGGGCAGATTACTGGTTAATAAATATAATGTAGGGTTCGGCGATGTTGGGGGAAGTAGATTAGGGGTTCATAGGGATAATGTAGGTGGCGGCGGTGTCCGGAGCAGCAGATTAGGGGTTAATAAGTATAAGATTAGGGGTGTTTCGACTTGGGGTTCATGTTAGGGTGTTAGGTCACGGTGCAGACATAACTTTTCTTTCCCCATAGGAAACAATGGGGCTGAGTTAGGAGCTGAACGCTGCTTTTTTGCAGGTGTTAGGTTTTTTTTCAGCCAGCTCAGCCCCATTGTTTCCTATGGGGAAATCGTGCATGAGCAGCTACCATAAGCAGCGCTGGTATTACAGTGAGATGTGGAGCTAAATTTTGCTTAACGCTCACTTTTCTGAGACTAATGCCGGCTTGAAGAAAACCTGTAATACCAGCATTGTCTTAAGTGAGCGGTGAGAAAAAAGGCTCATTAGCACCGCACAGCCTTACCGTCAAAAACTCGTAATCTAGCCGATAGCTATTCTAATAAAATAAAAAATACTACCAATTAAAAACCTAAATTTCAAATTTAAAAAAACCTAACACTATGAAAAAAATTAAAAAAATCTAAAATTACAAAAAATAATAAACACTAAATTACGAAAAATAAAAACACTAAGCTTAAATTATAAAAAAAATAATCAAAAATAAAAACAATAACACCTAATCTAATAGCCCTATAAAAATAAAAAAGCCCCCCAAAATAAAAACACCCCCTAGCCTGCAATAAACTACCAATAGCCCTTAAAAGGGCCTTTTGTTGGGCATTACCCTAAGTTAAACAGCTTTTTTACCTGTAAAAAAAAAATACAAAGCCCCCAAACAGTAAAACCTACCACCCAACCAAAAATAAAAAAAAACTAACTCTAGGAAATCCTAAACTAAAGGGGCATTTGTATGGGCATTGCCCTTAAAAGGTATTCAGATCTTTTTCAGTGCCCATCCCTGATCTAAGAAAAAACACCCCAAAAAAACAAAAACAAAAATAACACTAACCCCATAAAATATACTCATGGTTCCTGAAGTCTGGACATCCATCTTCATCCAGGTGGCAATAAGTCTTCATCCAGACAGCGACACCTTCATCCATATCGGGGACGTCTTCTATCTTCATCCTGGTGGCACGGTACAGAGCTATCCTGCAAGTGGATCCCATCCTGCATGGAGTGTCCTCTTCATACAGTCACTGCCATACACTGAAGTTGAATGCAAGGTAGATGTTTCAAAATGGTGTACCTTGCATTCCTATTGGCTGAATTGATTCTTAAAATTAAATTCAGTCAATAGGATGAGAGCTTCTGAAATCCTATTGGCTGTTCAAAACAGCCAATAGGATGAGAGCTACGGAAATCTTATTGGCTGATTTGAACATCAGCCTGGATGTAGATGAATGTCCGGACTTCTGGAACCGTGAGTACATATTCTGTGGTTATTTTTTTGGGGGGGGGGGGGGGTTTAGGTTAAGGATGTGTCAGGGTAACAGGAATCAGACTGAGACGTGAAGTGCAAAAATAATCACACTTTTATTAATAATAAAAAATAATAAAAAGTCCACAAGCCAAATGGCAAGCCAGGAGTCAAAGCCAGAGCTGGTAGTCAGGTGATCCGAGTCAGGAGCCAAAGCAAGTAGTCAGACAAGCCGGGATCAGAAACTAGGAAAACAACAGGAACAAGCCAGGGATCAGGAACCAATAAGGACGTAAGACAAGCCAGGTAATGCACAGGAACTGGAACACAGGAACTAACAAACAAGTCTGAGACAACGCAAATCAAAAGCATACTGAACAGAGGCCCTTTAAATAATAAGTGGGACATCATAATCCTGGGACTGCAACCTGTCTCACACTGATGATGTTCACCAGTTTGGCCATAAGAGGGCACCCAGATGAGAGAGCAGTGTTACTCACCATGCATCAGATTCAGTGAGAGAGGTAAGTAAGATGGCAACAAACAGCAAACAAAGTAGGGTGAAAACCTGACAGTACCCTCTCCTCAATGACCCCTCCTCCGCGGGAAGACAAAAGGCTTATTGAGGAAACGGGCATAGAAGGCACGGAGGAGGGTCATAAACATCAAAGGAGAGAACCCATGAACGCTCCTCCGGACCGTAACCCCTCCAGTGAAGCAAATACTGTACCCGACCCCTGGACATATGGATATATAATGCTTCTGACCTCATATTCTTCATGGTTGTCAACTGAGATAGGATAGGGATGAGGCAACACAGTGATAAACTGATACAAACAAATGGTTTCAAGAGGGAGACATGAAAAACATTGGAGATGCGCATTGTAGGAGGAAGGTCAAGAGCATAGGCAACATGATTGACTCATCAGAGTATTCGGAAAGGACCAACATAATGGGGAGCCAGTTTATTGGAAGGCACACAAAGGTTCAAGTTGCTGGAGGACAGCCAAACCCTCTCACTAACCTGGAAGGAATGTGCGGGCAGACGCCTACGATCAGCCTGGAATTTTTGCATAGACCAATGAAATCAATCTTGAATCTGCACCCACGTGGAACGGAGTTGCCGGAGATGCTTCTCCAAAGCTGGATGACCCTGAGACATGAATGAATCGGGCAACAAGGATGGTTGTAACCCATAATTTGCCATGAACGAGGAAAAATGTGAGGAAGCATTAATAGCACTATTATGAGTGAACTCTGCCCAAGATAACAGTTGAGACCATTTATTGTGGTGATCTGAGACATAGCAATGGATGAACTGTTCCAGAGCTTGATGGTGACAGTTCCACAGCCAGATTGGATTGAGCGTGATATGCCGAGGAAAAGGAAAGCTGGATCACCATTTGACACGAAAGGAACTCCAAAATCTGGAGACAAACTGGCTACCCCGGTCCGAGACTATATCCTTGGGTAACCCATGTAAATGGAAGACCTCCTAGGCAAAATTTGAAGCAAGCTCCTGAGCGGTAGGCAGCTTCTTCAAGGGAATGCATTGTGACATTTTAGAAAAAAGGTCAACCACCATTAGGATAACAGTATTGCCATTGGAAATAGGGAGTCCGACAATGAAGTCCATGGAAAGATGTGTCCAAGGATGCTCACCATTAGCAGTTGTTTGGAGAAGACCCACAGGAATATGTCAATGAGTCTTGTTCTGTGCACAAACTGAGCAGGAGGCCACATACGCAGAAACATCAGAACGAAGACCTGGCCACCAGAATTGTCGAGTGACAGACCAAATAATTTGGTTCTTGCATGGGTGATCTGCGGCTTTAGGATAGTGGTAAGTGTGCAATAGTTTAGGTGTAAAATTCTAAGGTACAAAGCACTTATGACTAGGTTTCTCAGGAGGTGCATTGGTTTGTGCAGCCAGGATCTCCTCCCCCAAAGGAAAAATCAAATTAGTACATATGGTGGCCAAAATATGGTCCTCCTTGGAATCCTTCTTGGACAGAGGTGAAAATTGCAGAGAGGGCATTAGTCCTAACATTCTTACTGCCGGGCAGGTTGGAGACCACATATCTAAACCGGGCAACAAACGTTTTGCTTTGGATAGATAAGATAAATTCTTGTGGTCAGTAAGAATGAGCACTGGTACGCTAGTACCATCGAGAAAATGCTTCCATTCCTTGAGTGCCAAAATTATGGCCAGTAATTCCCTGTCACCAATTTCATAATTGCACTCCGCTGGAGACAATTTCTTAGAGAAGAAATAGCACAGTTGCAAGGAACCATCATGCGTAGGATGTTGAGACAAGAGGGGACCTAATCCTGTCTCAGACGCATCAACCTCAAGAATGAATGTCAGGACATGGTTAGGATGAGCCAGCACTGGAGCAGCAGCAAAGGCAGTCTTAAGACTCTCAAAGGCCTTAATGGCAGTAGGTGACCAATGGAGTGGATCATTCTATTAACGGGTCATGACTGTGATAGGTTTGACCAAGGAAGAAAAGTTTTTAATAAACTTTCTATAGTAATTAGCAAAGCCCAAAACATTTTGAATAGACCGAAGACCAACTGGGCGAGGCCAATGCAGAACTGCAGACAACTCTTCAGGATCCATGGAGAACCCTGCAATGGAGATTACATAACCTAGGAGGGTTACTTGAGTCTGATGGAACTCACATTTCTTGAGTTTACAAAACAGGCCATTCTCATGTAGTCTCTGAATTACCCATGTGACATCAGAACAATGAGCATATGAGGATGTTGTGTAAGTACACCACAACACACTGTTGCAACATATCTCATAGGACATCATTAATAAAAATTCCTGGAAAACAGCAGGAGCACTACATAGGCCAAAGGGCATTACAAGATATTCATAATGCCCTCTCCAGGTGTTAAATGCGGTTTTCCATTCATTGCCTTCCTTGATCCTAATGAGATTGTACGCTCCTCTCAAATCAAGTTTAGAAAAGACCGTAGCTCCCTTGAGGTGGTCAAATGCTTCCGTAATGAGCGGAATAGGGTAAGCATTCTTAATAGTAAGAAGATTAAGACCACCTATAATCAATACATGGGCCTCTATTTATCAAGTTGTCAACTTACCTGCATTCGACGGCACCAATACGCTCGCCTTAGATCACCTAACATCGCCGCCTCGGACCTGAATATGTTCTCCAAAATTATCAAAAAAGCTGTCAAAAAGCCGCGCACCAAGTGATGAGCAGCAGACTGTTGTTAACTAACAGTCATCGATCTCGCTGCTCTTCGGCTTTTTTTCAGTTTTTTGGTAACCCGTCACTAAACACCCACACTATACTATACTGTTTTACCCCCTATACCGCCATTCCAGGAGCCCACCGCACCTAAATAAAGTTATTAACCCCTAAACCGCCGCTCCCGGAGCCCACCGCAACTCTAATAAATGTATTAACCCCTAAACCGCTGCTCCCGGAGCCCACCGCCACCTACATTATACATATTAACCCCTAATCTTCCTCCCCCTATACCGCTGCCACCTACATAAAGTTATTAACCCCTATCCTGCCGCTCCCAGACCCCGCTGCAACTAAATAAAATGTTTAACCCCTAAACCGCCGCTACCGGAGCCAACCACCACCTACATTATATTTATTAACCCCTAATCTGCCCCCCCTACACCGCCGCCACCTACATTATGTTTATTAACCCTTAATCTGCCGCCCCCCAATGTCGCTGCCACTATATTAAATTTATTATCCCCTAAACCTAAGTCTAACCCTAACACCCCCCTAACTTAAATATAATTTAAATTAATCTAAATAAATATTCCTAGCATTAACTAAATAATACCTATTTAAAACTAAATACTTACCTATAAAATAAACCATAAGATAGCTAAAATATAAATAATAGTTACATTGTGGCTATTTTAGGATTTTTTTTATTTTACAGGCAAGTTTGTATTTATTTTAACTAGGTAGAATAGTTATTAAATAGTTATTAACTATTTAATAACTTCCTAGTTAAAATAAATACAAAAGTAATTTAGTTTAGGTAATTAATTTAATGATAGTGTAGTGTTAGGTGTAATTGTAACTTAAGCTAGGTTTTATTTTACAGGTACTTTTTTATTTATTTTAACTAGGAAGTTATTAAATAGTTAATAACTATTTAATAACTATTCTACCTAGTTAAAATAAATACAAACTTGCCTGTAAAATAAAAATAAATCCTAAAATAGCTACAATGTAACTATTATTTATATTGTAGCTATCTTATGGTTTATTTTATAGGTAAGTATTTAGTTTTAAATAGGTATTATTTAGTTAATGCTAGGAATATTTATTTAGATTAATTTAAATTATATTTAAGTTAGGGGGTGTTAGGGTTAGGGTTAGACTTAGGTTTAGGGGTCAATAAATTTAATATAGTGGCGGCAATGTTGGGGCAGCAGATTAGGGGTTAATAAATATAATGTAGGTGGCGGCGGTGTAGGGGGGGCAGGTTAGTGGTTAATAAATATAATGTAGTTCATTTAGGGGTTAAACACATTATTTAGTTGTGGCGGGGTCCGGGATCGGCGGTTTAGGGGTTAATAAGTATAATGTAGGTGGCGGCGGTTTAGGGGGGGGGGGCAGATTAGGGGTGTTTAGACTCGGGGTACATGTTAGGCTGTTAGGTGTAGATGTTCCCATAGGAATCAATGGGATATCGGGCAGCAGCAAACATGAGCTTTTACTGCTTTCCAACTCCCATTGATTCCTATGGCATCCGCCGCCCATTGAAAACCAGGTATGCTGGGCCGGAAAAGTGCCGAGCGTACCTGCTAGTTATTTGATAACTAGCAAAAGTAGTCAGATTGTGCCAAACTTGCGTTCAGAACATCTGGAGTGAAGTAAGCATCGATCTGTGTCCGGCGGATCGTATGTTAACGTCACTAAATTTTACTTTTGCCGGTCTGTAGGGTTTGATAACTAAGGTGAATCAAGCTCGCCACAAATACGCTGTGGAATTCCAGCCTATTTGCAGTTGACAGCTTGATAAATAGAGGCCATGGTCTTAACTCGCCACCCTTTTTCTTCACAAAGAAGAATCCAGCCCCTGCAGGAGAGCAGGATTTGCGGATGATCCCCACGACAAAGCATCGGCAACATACTCCTCCATAGCACAATTCTCTGCAACAGACAGAGGGCAAACCCAGCCCGAGAAGGAATGGCTCAGGGTTGCAGATCTATGGTACAATCGTAAGACCAGTGAGGAGGCAACGTACCGGCATGCAACTTGTCAAAAATGTCTAGGAATGCTCTGTACTCCTCTGGTAATTGAGATACCAAAGAAGTGCACAAGACTTTGACTGGTTCCGTAGACAAGTGGAAATACATTGCGGAGACCATGACTAAAGGGATTGTCCTTTTGCAGCCAGGGATAACCCAGAACAACTGGAAAAAAAGTGAAGAGTTTATCACCTGGAACTGGAGGGTTTTAAAATGGAGAGCCCCAACAGCCATGGATAACAGAACGGTTTTGTGTGTAACGAGTGGGGGCTGAAGGGTCCTGCCATCAATGGTCTCAATAGCAAGTGAAACGGACCGAGGCAATACAGGAATGGAGTTCTTTGATATAAATGCACTGTCAATGAAATAGCCCACAGCACTTGAGTCAACAAGAGTCTGGGTGACTATGGAAGAGTCCACCCAGGAAAGGACAACTGTGAACAAAGGTTTCTCCTTTAGTGGTTCCAGGGACAAGAATAAACCACCCAAGATCTGCCCCAGATCTGGGAGCATTACCCGGCTGTGTAGGACAAGACTTTAAAAGGTGGCCCTGTAACCCACAATAGAGGCAGAGCCCATCCCTCCTCCTAAAGGCCCTCTCCACCATAGAGAGACACATGAATCCCAAACTGCATTGGCTTAGAAGTACCTGGTGACTCGGGACCAGGAGGCATGGGAGGAGAGGGAGGCATGGGTGGGAACAAACACGTAGGAGACAATGGAACAGGAGGCTTTCACAAGCGCTCCTTGAAAGAGGGCCTCTCTCTAAGTCTGATGTCAATTAAGATTAAAAAAGACACCTATGCCTCAAGATCCTCTGGTAAATCTCTGGCAGAAACTTCATCTTTTAATCGCATCAGAGAGCCTATGAAAGAAGGCGGCAACAAGGGCTCATGAAAGAAGTCTGCAACAAGGGCTTCATTGTGAAAGGCTTTAGATGCAAGAGGAATGTAAGTAAGGTTACCAGAATTTGGTTTTCTGAGTCTATTGAATGGTGCACGTGGATGTACATGGCAAGGACGTTGTTGGGGACCAGGATTAGGGGAGATGCATCTAGTATAAGCAAGAGGGAGAGTGACATGAAATGAGATACAGATTTGCAGTAATGAGACTGTTTTTGAGATTTTTTTGAGACGAGGTGCAGGGGGGGGAGAGAGAGTGTTTAGGAATAGGTAAAGTTAACAAGAGTAAGGTGAGTTTAAGAGAGATGGGCTAATGAACAGTGCAGGTGGAGAGGGAGGAGTAATTGAATAAAGTAGTTTGTTATAGAGACAAGAGGTAGCAAAAAGGAATATGAAGATATTGAGCATTTTTACAAACGTAGGAACCAATTAAACACATAAGACACAGTATTATAGCAGCATAACGAAACAATGAGATGCATAAAACACAATATTACAAAAGTACTTGCCTTGTGTCTTGCCCCTTGTCCAATCCTTGTTCAATTATTGTATAATTCTTATCTTAGTACCTCACTTATAAAATGTTCACTTAAAAAAGCTGAACATATGCTATTGTGACAATGCACAGCCCAAACAATGCACCCCCTGTGCAATGCACCTCCCAAACCAGTGTGAAATATATCCTGGCAGTGCAGTCAGTCCCTAAATCGGCGGCTAGCAGGGGGTTTCAATCAACCCGATCGTATCTGATCAGGATGATTGCTGTCCGCCGCCTCATAGGTGGCAGAGGAGTTAAGCAGCAGTGGTCTTTTGACCCCTGCTTTTTAATTCCTGATTCTTGCGAGCCTGAAGGCTAGCGCAGAATAAGATGGTTTACAGCTTATTAAATATTTTCTTAGAAGTCTGTCTAAAATTCTTAGTAGCATTAACATAATATTTCAATGCTCTAACAACATTCAATGAATGCAAGGATTTTTAAGTAGCAGTTTTTGGATTAGGACAAAAGGTGGGAACCATAATTTTCCTATTAATGTTGTGAGAGTTAACAACTTTAGTTAAAAATTAAAAGTAGTCTGTAAAACTACCTTATCCTGATGGAAAATCTGACAAGGAGACTCACAAGAGAGAGCAGATAATTCAGAAACTCTTCTAGCAGAAGAGATAGACAAAAGAAACAACACTTTCCAAGAAAGTAGTTTAATGTCTAATGTATGAATAGGTTCAAAAGGCCAGTAACACTTGTAATACTAGGTTAAGACTCCATGGAGGAGAAATAGGCCTAATTACAACTTTAATCAAGATTTAAGCTTAAAAAAACAATGAACATCAGGACGATGAAATAATACAGAAAGGGCAGAGATTTGGCCTTTCAGAGAACTCACAGATAAGCCTTCATCTAAACCATTCTGAAGAAATTGAAGAATCATAGGAATACTAAAAGACCACCAGCAATAATCATGGGTAGTACACCACAAAATATGTTTTTCAAAGTTTGTGATAAGTTTTCCTGAAAAGAGCACGTAGTTCCAAAAACATTGAATGGTAACCTCACCTCTCAAAGATTCAAAACCTCTTGTGCTTTCAGAGTCCCCCATACAGCTCCCCAACCTGAAAGACTTGCATTTGTGGTGAAACAGACCAGGTAGGATAAACAAAGGAAGCCCCTTGAAGAATAGATTGGTGATTTAGCCACCAAGTCAGAGATTGGTTCGTATTGGGATCTAAGAATATCTGTAGGGATATTTGAGTATAATCCTTGCACCATTGGCACAGCATTCAAAGCTGAAGAGGTCTCATATGAAATCAAGCAAAAGAAAATAGTGTTCAAAGCTGCAATCACAAGGCCTAGTACTTCCATACACAGAACCACTGAAGGGAATGAGAGAGACTAAAGGCTCAGACAAGCTGAAATACATTTTACTCATCTCTTTTTTTGTCAGGGTAAGAGTCATGGGGGTCTATTTATTATTGTGTGGATGGACATGATATGATCTAGCGTATCATGTCCGCCACACATCGATAAATGCAGACAACTTATGCTGTCGGCATTTATCATTACACAAGCAGTTCTTGCAAACTGCTTGTGCAATGCCGCCCCCTGCAGATTTGTGGCTGCTAGCAGGGGTGTCAATCAACCCAATTGTATTCGATCAGGTTGATTTCTGTCTGCCACCTCAGAGCACGGGGCATCGGAAACACGGGGAATCAAACTTCATACGGAGATAACATGACCCCATGGACACTGAATCTATCTGTAAACCTAAAAAGGTGACTTTTGTCTGAGGAATCAAGGAACTATTTGGTAAATTGATCCTATAACCATGTCTTTGAAAAAACTACAATAGTTGTTTTGTGTGAGATTCTGCTAAATGAAAAGATTGAGCTAGTACCAAGGTTTTGTCCAGGTAGGGAAATACTGCAATAATCTGAACTCTGATTACAGATAAAAGGGCACTGAGAACCTTGGTAAATATTTTTGGAGCTGTAGATATGCCAAACGGAAGAGCAACAAACTGATAATGCTTTTCCAGAAAAGAGAACCTCAGGAATTGGTAAAGTTCTGTCTGAATTGGGATGTGAGGGTAAGCATCCTGTCATAAAGTTACCTTGTTGAACAAAAGGCAAAGTAGTCTGTATAGTTTCAATTTTGAAAGTTGGAATTCTTATAAATTTGTTTTCAGATCCAGAATTGGTCTGAAATAATTTTCCTTCTTTGCGTATTGCTCTCCGCATTCAGCGATGTCTTGCGGACCTGATCCGCACTGTCAGATCAGGGCCGCAAGACATTTGTTAAATTGGCCACACTGTCTTTCTTTGGAAAGTAAGAGATAGTAGTCTAGTTTTAGATACCATATCAGCATTACATGATTTAAGTCATAAAGCTCCTCTGGTACAGATAAAGACATACTTTTGATGTTAATTTTCATAATATCAAATACTGCATCACAAATAAAATTATGTGCATATTGAAGTAAATTCAAGAGATTAGAACATTCAGGGTCAAACGACAACTACTGAGCTAGACTGGATAACAAGAAAGTAGAAGAAGCAGCCACAACAGCAATAGATATAACTGGTCTAAGAATATAGCTAGTATGTAAATATGCCATTCTTAGATACGATTCAAGGTTTCTATCTACAGGGTCTTAAGAAGTACTGTCTTATAAAGGAATAGTAGTGCTTTTAGCCAGAGTGGAAATGACCCCATCAACTCTGGGAACTGTTTCTCTTAACTATAAGTTAGCAGCAGGTAAAGGATATTGTTTTTTAAACCTTGAAGAAACAAGTGGTTTGACCATTCTTTAGCAATCATATCAAAGACAGCATCAGTTATAGGGAAATTCTCATGGAAATTGACAACAGTTTTATATACTGAATTTAAACAATTACATGGTTTATCATTCAAAGGTTTAGCTTCTTTAATCCCTAAAGTGATTAAAGGGACATGAAACCCGCAAAAACTATTTCATGTTTCAGATAGAGAATACAATTTTAAACAGCTTTCTAATTTACTTCTATTATCTAATTTGTTTTTATTCTCTTGGTATCATTTGCTAAAGGAGCAGCAATGCACTACTGGTATCTAACTGAACACATGGATGAGCCAATGACAATTGGTATATAATGTATATGCAGCCACCAATCAGCAGCGAGAACCTAGGTTCTTTGCTGCTCTTGAGCTTACCTAGATAAACCTTTTCGCAAAGGATAACAAGAGAAGGAAGCAAATTAATTAATAGAAGTAAATTGGAAAGTTGTTTAAAATGGTATTTTCTATCTGAATCATCTATCTGAGAGAAAAATGTTGGGTTTCATGTCCCTTTAAGACTTCCTTCAAAAGAGAACGAATATGTTCAATTCTAAATAAAAAGGAGGAATTATCAGGTTCTATGTCAGATGAGGGAGCCTCACTATTAGAGGAATCCTCATCATTCGAAGATACTTCAGTATTTTATAGGTCCGTACTTATATTACTAGTAAAAGGTAAAATCTGAACTGACCTTTTTTGCTTTTTTGAAGATGGCAGTGCAGCTAGGGCCTTCGTAATGGCAGTAGCAATAAACTTTTTCATTGCTGGGGGTACGCCATCTGTATCTATCTTTAAGGGGGAGACAGTGGGTGGATTAGTACACATAGAAACATCATTAGATTAATTGGCAGGGGATAAGAAATCTAAGCATGAGCCACATAAATGAGATGAAGAAGCTACTTCAGTTGTTTTACAATAAGCACACTTAGCTTTGGTAGAAAGACTCAGTTTCTATGGTAACTGTAGGGACAGATTGGTGCTACTACATTATGGCAAAAAAAAATTGTGAAAAAGAAGATGCAACAATTACTATTATTACCCCCTTAAGGCAAGCTTTTAGAGGAAAGGAAAAACTATGCCTTTATATAGCGTTGCAAGGACGTTAAAGTGTTAAGCAAATGAAGCCTAGGAAAGCAGTTAATGTCAGTTTGCACAAATTTCAAATGCAAAATTTAAAGAGAAAAAAGGCACGCTAAAAGGCACATCCTTTGAAGCGTCATAACATGAGCAATACTGAAGGGCCAATAGTGACGAGTGAAAAGCATGTATAATGGTGCGATAATTAAACTGCGATAGATACACAAAGTGAGGCGTGAAAAAAATAGCGCACGAACCTGACTCATAAATATGCACCTACGAAGTAAAAAAATATCAAGCAAGGGGAATAATAAGAATCTGTCCCTGGGCCATACATACACATTGATATACATGGTTAAACTCTTGAACAATAGTAAAAAGTGCCCAACCCATAGCTGTGAGTTTCTATATAATATATATATATATATATATATATATATATATATATATACTTACACATAGACACTCATCCACTAATAGCAGACAGCCAAACCAGTACTGAAACATATCAGCAGAGGTAATGGAATAGGAGTATAACGTCGCTCTGTAAAGGGAGGCAGAAGATGAATCTTTCCGACCAAATTTACAGAGATCCGATGAAAGCTTTCCTGTGAGGCAAAAACATAATATCAAGGTGCAGTATTCCAATCACACCCCTCTGACAAGCGTTGCGCTCTGAGGGAAACCGGGATTCAATATGCTCTGAAGCGCCTTTCACTAAAGTAATCAAGCACATCAGTATGCTTCAACCACCTCCAACGGAGGCAAAGTTAAAAACTGAGATATGTGTGAGGTGGGGGGATTTTATAGACTTTGGAGGTTTGGGAAACTGAAGATAACACATCCATTTCACTGTTATGCCTCATGCTTGTCCCTAGTGTTAGAATATATGAACTGCAACAAATATAAACAGCAACAACTGGAACAAACCATTGTGATATATTCATTACATCTTCCTTCTTAATAAATAATAATAAAACAACATATATTAGATATAAAGAAATATACATTTTAAAAAAACAAGCACAAAAAAAAACCAAAAAACAAAACACACAGTTATGTAGTGTAATAATCTCCCCAATACTTTGGCTTGATTATCTGTCCATATCTTGAGAATCTACTGGGTGGCTCAACTTGTGCTGTTTCTATCGTGCTAGGAAGAATCACATTGGAGCTGTGATCAGAGAGTTGTGCGGTTGGTGTTGTACTCAGTAATTGTCCCTCTTGTATGTCTACATGTGAAGCATCAGTTGAGCTTAGAGTCTCATTTATATCACTATGTGACATCCTTGGTGGTACATAAAGCTCTGAATCTGAAATATTTGTAACTCCTGTATTTGTACCCCTGTTATGACGCAGATGTATTCTGTTGCGCCGGTAATCTTTGCCATTCTCTGTGCAATGTATGAGCGTGGTGCACTTGTTACTTTGTTTACCACTGCAGGTTTCCACCTTCCTTCTAAATTTTGCATCCTTACCCTATCGCCAAGATTACAAGGTTTTAGAAATTTAGACCCACGATCATAGTACTGTTTCTGCCTGTTTTTTTAATGATTCGCTGTTTAACCATTGCAGGACTCTGTACTTTTGGAGGCAAGTTGTGTAGGTGTTGAAGGCAAAACTGATTTCAAACGTCTACTCATTAGTAATTGTGAAGGTGATGCAATTCCATCTATTGGGGTGTTAAAAACACCAGTTATGAAGCAGCGGTCTAAAGACTGCTGCTCCATAACCCTGTCCGCCTGCTCTGATGAGGCAGACAGGAATCGCCGGAATTCAACCTGATCGAGTATGATTGGGTTGATTGACACCCCCTGCTGGCTGAATATGGAGAGTGTATTGCTCTCTGCATTCAGCGAGATCTTGCGGACCTCATCCGCACTGTCGGATCAGGTCCGCAAGACCTATGATAAATAGGCCTCTCTGGCTGTACTCTTGTTACCATTGGCTCCTTTTGGTTTGCTCTTTGATTTTCTTGACATGTTGCACAATTATTGACCATGTCTTCAATCTGTGAATTCATTCCAGGCCAATATAAGAGATCCCTAGCACGTCTTTTACACAAGGCTATTCCAAAATGCTCTATATGCAGTATTCTTATTTTTTCTTTCCTGAGCTCCGGGGGAACCACAATTCTCTCCCATTTAAAAACAATCCCATCAATTATTGACAGTTCTTTTCTTACATTCCAGTAAGGTTTTAAGTCAACATTCACTTTGGCTTTTGAGTTTGGCCAGCCTTGCCTTATTATTGTGATCAAATTGGCCATAGTTGCATATCTTTATGTTGCTAGCTGTATTTCTTTAAGTTTCTCATCAGTAGCAGGTAATTGTGAAATTACAGAGTGCACATGCTTTTCCAAGTCCCTTTCCTCTCTTTCATCTTGTCCAGGCTTAAATGTCTTTGAAAGCATATCAGCTAATGGAATTCTATTGCCAGGTACATATACTACAAGCATATCATATTTTTGTATTCTTAGGATCATTCTTTGCAGCCTTGGTGGAGTGGACACAAGTGTTTTTTCCATGATGCTCATAAGTGGTTTATGATCAGTCTCAACTGTGACTTTCTGGCCATAGATGTATTGATTAAACTTTTCACAACCAATTACAATGGCCAACATTTCTTTTTCTATTTGGGCATAGTTGCGGTGCATAGGAGTCATTGATCTGGAAGCATATGCAACAGGCCTGCCTTCCTGCATTAGCACTGCTCCTTAACCGAACTAAGACGCATCAACCTGTATTGTTACCTCCTTCTTGGGGTCAAAATATTGTAATCCAGTTTCCAATGAACGCACAATAAGACTTTTGACATCTTCAAAAACATTGTTTATTGAGCCATTCCAGCTCCATAGTGCATCCTTTTGAAGTAGATCTCTTAGTGGAGCTGTACCTTCTGCTAGTCTAGGAACAAACCTTGACAGATAATTAAACATACCCAGAATGGTTTCTAATTCCTTTTTAGAGGTAGGAGGATCCAGATGTTGTATTGCTGCTATTTTCTCTGGGTTTGCTTTTAGCCCATCTTGTGACAGAATATGGCCAAAATATTTAACTTGGGTAACACCGATTTGCATTTTACCTGGGTTTAACTTCATGTTTCTCTCTTGACACTGTTCCAATAGTGCACACAGGTTTTGATCATGTTCTTTCCGTGTAGATCCATATACCAGAAGATCATCTATGATTACATCTACACCATGAAGGCCTTCAATGGTTTCATGTGCTTTTTTCTGAAATATTTCTTGTGCTGAGGCAATATCAAAGGGAACTCTAGTAAAGCGCCATCTTCCAAATGGTGAATTAAAAGTGGTGAGCCTGCTGCTCTGTTCATCTAATTTGAGCTGCCAATATCCTGACTGAGCATCTAATACGCTGAAGAATTTTGCATCTGCTAGCTTGTGTGTGATGTCATCTAGAGTTGGTAAACTGTAGTGTTCTCACATGATTTCTCTGTTTAAATCTCTTGGATAAATGCATATGACTCACACATTCGGCACTCTTCTTGTGAACCAATAACCAAACATGACAAAGTTTTGGGTACAAAAGGCCGCAGCCCGCATTTATTAAACAAACAAATGTTTACAAATAACACAACCACCTAACCAATGTGGTTACAAAAAACCCTGGGGTGCTGTCCATCATCCACCACACGTGCCTTCCACTGGCTGTTGCCAGGCACGCCCCCTTTTCTTAAACTCTCCCCATCGTCCGATGAGGTACCATTACCACATAAAACTCGCCTGATAAGGCCAGCACCCGCCCTTAGCTGCGACTTCCAAATTCTTAAAACAGGGAGGGAGGGAGCTTTTCCCGCTTCACAAGGGAAACTGATGCTGGCTTCTGCCTCACAACCCTCAACACTTATACTCGCTCCTCCTCCTCTAAACTCTGCCTAGCAACCCACTGCTATTGGCCTGTAGTGTGGTCACATGCCCCTGCTCTCAATTCATTCCTTCCGGGGCTTCTTTGACTCACACATTTGGCACTCTTCTTGTGAACCAATAACCAAACATGACAAAGTTTTGGGTACAAAAGGCCGCAGCCCGCATTTATTAAACAAACAAATGTTTTCAAATAACACAACCACCTAACCAATGTGGTTACAAAAAACCCTGGGGTGCTGTCCATCATCCACCACACGTGCCTTCCACTGGCTGTTGCCAGGCACGCCCCCTTTTCTTAAACTCTCCCCATCGTCCGATGAGGTACCATTACCACATAAAACTCGCCTGATAAGGCCAGCACCCGCCACAGACCGACCTACCGTCGGACACCGCCCAACCGGGCTAAGGCCTTCTGTACCCCTTCTTTTAGGTTAAAATTAAATAAGTGCAACCCCACTTCGTTGAGATGCACCCCATCCTTAATAAAAAAATCTGCCTGATTCCCCTTCAAATTCAACATGGCGAATGCCAAAACCCCCCAACTGAGAAACAAAACCTGATAGAGTCCTGTTAACCTTTCTTCTGGATAAGTCCAGCCTCCTGACATCCCAAGTTGAGCGCGATTCCAACCTTGTCTCAATTTCTGACCACACAATTATCACCTTCGGGAACAAAACCTTCAACCTACGCATGCCACCCTTCAACTGGTCAATCAAATCTTTTTGAGCCATAAACCCCAAGTAATTTCCTCCAGCGTGTAACACCAAAATGTCAGGAGGCTTGTACAGCCTGGCATACTTACTCACTGTACCCACTACCCCTTCCCATTTGAGACCTCTTACCCCAAACCACTTTACCCCAACCTGTTCCCGAGGAAGACCCAACTGGATTCCCCCTTCCTTTGTTGCTGCTGCCTTTCTCGCCCAGTAAATGAAAGAATGTCCAACTATCCAACACTGAACTGGACCTGTTAAGAAAAACAAAACTATACTATCATGTTAGGCCGAACATAACGTTTAAAACACCCCGACTTCCACCTTCCCACCTTTTTCACAACTTCCTCACTCAAACCCAATTCATGCGCCTCAGTTGCCGCGCCTATTCTAAACGAATGGCATCCAAAGTCTTTCGTGTCCACCCCAGCCACGGACAAAGCCCTTCTAAGCACCGCCCCAAACTGATATTTTGACAATGCTCCTCCATCCTCGTGCCTCAGAAGAGGGCCCTCACCTCTTGGCCTGATCCTCAGATAGTCCATCAGTGAACCTACCGGGCAACAAACACCCCCGATAGCAAATAACTTGATAAGGCGGCCCACACCCTCCTGATCTGTCTTAGATTTTCTAAGCCAAATAGACACTTCCTCCCTTGATATCACCACATCACTAAACCCGATACCACCATTGTCCTTTCTATTGGCCCCTACCAATTCCAATACTCTAAAAGCCCTGAAAAAGGCTAATACAAAAGCCACCCGGAACAAATAATACTCAAACTTTGAATTGCACACCTCCTCCAAAGCCCCAACTACCTTTAATAGTAAACCAAATACAAGTGGACGTCTTTTGTCCCCCATAGCTCCACCTCTACAAACACCTCTCACTGCCAATTTTACCCAAAACTCCTTTGTTAAATCGACCCATTCCATCAGCTTAAACAGAAAGGCTAACGCCGCCACCTGACGATTCACCATGGATTTTGACATCTTCGCCTCTTTCCGTTCCTGCACCCAATCAACTAAGTACCACACCCAATCCTCCTTTGACAGCCTGATCCCATCCCTGTACAGTCTACAAAACCACCGTTTCCATACTGGCACGTAAGCTCTTAACGTACTCTGGGCTAAAGCCCCTCTCGCCAATTTCAATCCTTTAAGAAGTCCATCTGCCACAATGCCCTTGGGCATTCTTCCCCATCCAACTTCGCCTCCGGGGCTGCTTCCCGAAACTTTTGCCACTGCAACCGGGAAAGAGAGTCAGCAATCACATTTTGCTTCCCGGGTACATGCACCGCCCGAAAAAACACATTCCCCCTCAAGCATTTCAGGACAAACACTCGGAGAAGCCGAATCACCGGCCTCGACTTCGCTGTCAACTTATTGATCGCAAATACCACTCCCAGATTGTCAGAGTGGAAAGTCACCTTCCTATCCCTCAGCTCACCATTCCAAACCATCACAGCCACCACCAACGGAAACAATTCTAGAAACACCAAGTTCTTGGTTAAACCTTGTTCCCTCCATTCCTCAGGCCATGTATCCACACACCATCTGCCGTCAAAATATGCCCCAAAGCCATGTGCTCCTGAAGCATCTGTGTATAGGTGCAACATCTCATCCGATACCGGCCCCTCCTGAATGAGCGACCGCCCATTGAACTCCTCCAGAAAAATCAACCACACTCTTAGATCCTCCTTCAACTCCTTTGAAAGCCGGATCCTGTGGTGCGGTTCCTTCACCCCAACCGTAGCCAATGCCAGGCGCCTTCCAAACACCCTTCCAACTGGGATCACCCGACAGGCAAAATTAAGCTTGCCCAGTAGCGATTGCAGCTCACGCAACGACACTTTCACCTTCCCAAGCATCCCAGTTATGACCTTTCTCAGATCTACCACCTTTTCCCAAGGTAACGAGCACTCCATCAAGACTGAGTCAATCTGGATCCCCAGAAAACTCAACATAGTCACCGGCCCTTCCGTCTTTCCTGGTGCAATTGGAATCCCGAATTGCTCAGCCACTTCAACAAATGTTTTAAACAACATTTCACAAACTCCAGAACCAGCTTCCCCCACAAACAGGAAATCGTCCAAATAATGGACCACCGATGACCTGCCCGCCTTTTTCTTCACCACCCATTCCACGAACTTACTAAATTTTTCAAAATACGCACAGGATATGGAGCATCCCATGGGTAAACACAAATCAACGAAAAATTCCCCTTGAAATTGGCAACCCAATAAATGATGACACACCGGATGGACTGGTAAAAGCCGAAAGGCTGCCTCAACATCCACCTTTGCCAACAATGCTCCAACCCCCGCTCTCCTAACCACACTCACCGCCTTATCAAATGATGCGTAACGTACTGCAGTCAAAGACGGGTCAATCCCATCGTTAACAGACGCGCCCTTAGGATGAGACAGGTGGTGAATCATTCTAAATTGGCCCTCCGTCTTCTTTGGGACCACCCCAAGTGGGGACACCCTCAAATTCGGGAATGGAGGGTCCTTGAAGGGGCCCGCCATTCTCCCCAGTGCCACCTCCTTTTCCAACTTAACTTGAACCACCTCTGGGAATTGCTCAGCCGATTTCAAATTCCCAGGAACACCCGATCCCTTTGAACCCTCGAACGGGATACGAAACCCAGAACTGAAGCCCGTCAGTAACAGCTCCGCATCCCCCTCTCTACCCTTTGTCTTACCGTATTGTCTTAGCCACGGGGCCATCTCTCTTACCCTCACCGGGGTCCGAGCCCGTAGCAGCACCCTCACCTCCTTTTCCATTCCCTTTTCCTTTCCGGAAACATTTTGCCCCAGAGTGCGCACCTCCGCATCCTGAGCACTCGTGCTTGTATTTGCACGCCCCTCCGAACCTACACACCCCTTCATTAAACTGGAAGCAGAGGCCTTTTTTAATTGCCACCGATGTGGCCCCCACGGTCGTTCCGCTAGCCCCCGTTCCTCCACTCCGAAAGGACTGCCCCCTCAAAGGAGTCATTAACTCCAACCACACCCCCATCTCCCTGTCGTCCCACTGCATCTCTGGTCGTACCGCCAGCCTCTGGCGGAACTGTTCATCGTACCGCCACCAGGCAAGACCCCCATATGTCCTCTGAGCCCCTGCTATTTCATCAAAATAGCAAAACATAGTCGAACTCTGCTCGAGGAATTTCTCCCCGATCACGCTGGCTAATATGCAAAAGGCCCTCGTCGAGTTTGAAAAAGTTTTAGGTAATTTCCTCCACTTTTTCTTTCTCTCCTCCTCTTCCGTTTTTTCCCTGTTCCCCCTTTGGATCCTCCTTTATCTCAATAAAGTGGTCCAACGGCAACAATGAAAAGATCTCTACAAACTCTCGTTTCCATATCTTTTCTTTAACCTCTTTACTCAGATGGATCCCAAGTGGTCCTACCGAGCACAAGCAAGGCCTCCGCAAAGCTTGATCTGCCACAATTAACACTTCACCGCTTGTAACCGGCACCGACCCTCCTTTATCTCCCCCACTCCCCGAAGGGGTTCCTACCACCGGTACACTAACCTCCTTCACTGCCGGTACCCATGCTCCCGCTGCTGTCCCCACATCACCCCCAACCTTCCTTTTGTCTTCTAATTGAGCCACCAGCTCCTTCAGACCTTTCATCACCGTCTCATACACTCCCCCCGACTCTTCTTTTTCTTTCCCCCCCTGCAGGGAACCCACCGTCTCACCTGGCGGCCTTGTCACAGGCTCCTGCACCACTATTGTATCCTCTCTTCTCCTTTCCGCCCTGTCACCTGCAGATCTTCTCCCCCTATCATCAATGTTATAAGACATAGAGATTTCCCTCCTACGTGTATGTTCTCGATCTCTGTCCCGCCTGCCCCATGTGGGGGACGTATGCCTTTCCCGCTCCCTGTAGTCTATCCTTGGCGTCCGAGATCTCTCCCTCCGCCGTGCCCCTCTGCTCCTGCTCCTGTCCCTTCTGCTCTGTCCACCTGAACCTCCACCTGATCTCTGTGGAGAATGATTAACATGATGTCTCTGCCCCCTAGTGTCTTCCCTCTCTCTTCCCCTGCCCCTCTCTCGTTCCTCCCTAATTCCCCCAATTTGTCCCTCACTCTGAGTTACATGTCCCCCCCCAGGCACCAGAGAATTGAGCAGCTGCATTAAAGTAGCCATCTCTCCTACCTGTGCCGATCTCTCCGGTTCCGTCTGCTGTCCCAATTGCAACTCTTCTCCAGCGAAGTCACTGTAAGATTCATTCATCCACAGGCCGTCCTCCTCCAGCTCCTGTAATGAAGACTGCTCTGCAGGCAACCCCGGCCTTTCCACCGGGACGCCGTCCGACTCCTCCGGTTCTGAAACACAATCATTAACTTCCAAATTATTCCTTTTCTCAGTCCTTTTACCCCCACTCCTGTTCTCCCTGCCCCTCTCTGTCTCTGTACCCCTATTCTCCCCATCCCCCCTACCCCCTGTAACCCTATCCCTTTCCCTTATATCCCTTATATCCTGTACCAAAACCTCAACGGCCTCTCCTATCCCACTTGATATTCCCCCTGCACTATGCCTGCCAGCCCTGTCCGCCTCAGCTCCCCTTTCCCCACCTATCTCTTTTCCCTTTTTGCCTCTCCCCTTAGCTTGCCCTTTCCCAGCACCTCCTCTTCCCCTGCCCAAACATCTTCCACTATTCTCCCCCAATACCCCACTGCCCCTGACCACGTTCCTATCCTCCTTTTCCCTCCCCTCCCCTCTCCTAATGTTCCCTTCAATTCCTCCGCTGCCACTCGCAGCACTTACAGTTTCCTTATCCCTCCCCTCACTGCTCCCTAAGCTTACGCCTGTTCCTCCAATAACCCTACCGCTTCTCTCATTCCCACTCATCCCCCCCCCCCTCTCCTTCTATTCACACTAGCACCCTCAATGACCAAGCCATCTCCCCCCCTCTCACACCCCTTTTTACTTATACCGCTCCTGGTTCATCTACTTTTTCCAGCACTCCTAAATTTACCATGCAATCCAGTTCCTCTTTTGGTTTGTCTTTTATGGAAATTGGAATCCTTCTTGGTGAATGAATTACTGGATGTGCATCTGGTTTTAGTTTAATGCAGCATTCACCAGGCAAGAAACCTAGCCCTTGAAACACATCTGAAAATAATACTTCAACTTGTTGCTTAGATAAACCTTTCCTATACTCATCAACAGTCATGACTATTTTTTAAAAGATTTAGCTGTTTGCAGGCACTTAACCCTAGAACAGGCTTTGCTGGGGTGTCTATAACATAAAATTCCAAATTCAATTTTTTGTTTTGTAACATGCATTGATATGAGCACTTTCCCAGTACATGTAGCCGGTGTCCTCCATAACCAACAAGTTTTGACAGACCAGACTTTTCAAGCTCACATATGTTTGCCAGTTTGTCATAATATGTGCTAGCAGGAATGCAATTTACTTGTGCACCTGTATCAATCTTGAATTTAATTGGTATGTTTTGTGCGCTCACAAGAATCTCAACATATACTTCATCTTGTTCTACATTTGTTTTATCCACCATAGCTAGAACTAATGTACTTTGATCAATGTCACTATCAGTTTCATTTTCATCTTGCTCCACTTGATTCACTGACTTCCTATACTTTATAGTGTTGTTTCTTCACACCCTGGCAAAATTGTTGTTTTTCTGACATTTGTAGCATATTGTTCCCTGTGCTGGACACTGTGTATTCTTAGTGTGTTTTGTACCACATGTAGTACAGCTTCTGAAAAGAAACAAAAGAAGAGAAAGGGCGTCTCCTAGTGTAGCCAGTATATAATGGGGTAATTTTCATAAAGTGGAATGGTACTCACAATTTTTAAAGGCAAAGGTAATGCCTAGGTAAACGGTCTGGGAACTCTGCAGTGTCCCAGCTGACTGTGCACCAATACAAGGGCAGCTCCTCCTGGAAAATACGATTTTCTGCAGTCTGAAAAGTGTGAAAAATAAAGAGGACGACTCCTAGTGCAGATCAGTAAGTTAAATCAGACCCACTTGCTGTCCCCAATAGATGGATACTCACAAGGTGTAAAGCACACTATAGTGCAATTGAAGCATGCTGGGTATATTTGAGTGGCCCAGCGCACATTGAAACCAAGGCTGTTTTTTGCTCCAAACTCTCTTAAGCAACAAATGATGGAAAGGAGACTCCAGTATAAAAGGTCACTTTATAATCAAAATATTAAAAACAATTTATAGATAAAATCAATATATCTCATCAGAATAACACGCTACACGTTTCTCAGTGCTAACCACGCTGTTTCTTCAGGCAGGTAATACTGATATGTCTCTGAAGTCTCCTATTTAAGTAGCCATTAACCAATGTTGATACAGGCTACGCCCTGGTTACACCCTCCTACACAAGTGCAGCTGTTCATTAAACTAAACATTTATAGTATCCAATGTATACAATGAGTTTTCACTAGTTAAAAACAAAACAAATAATCAATAACAGTATCTACATATAAAGTTATAACACAGAGTACATGGTTAACTAAAAAACATCAACTCAAACCTAAAAGAGATATAAGCTCCAAATGTGCCCCATATTTTGTGTGCTAATGACTCACTCGAAAATATAAACCTTATAATGATGTTCTTTCTTGATTTCAATCGATATAGAACTCCTTATTGTTATATATATTCAACCGTGCTTCTTACTTGCATTCAAATACTATTGTTTACTTTTCCCAAATCGGATAAGTGATGAATAATATTCAGTAACTCAGCGGCATGTCTCTAATTCCTCTTGGAAACAAAGATCCCTATCGTCTAAACTAATACAAATAGTGATCTATGGGGGTGAATAAGAAAAAAACTGCCAATGGTTTTATTTTAACCCCTAATGGGATACAACAAATGTGTATCAGACTCGCCAGAAACACAACTTATGAAGCAGCGGTCTAAAGAACGCTGCTCCATAACCCTGTCCGCCTGCTCTGAGCAGGCGGACAGGAATCGCCGGAAATCAACCCGATTGAGTATATATGTGTGTGTGTGTATAAATAGTACATATATATGTGTGTATTTATATTTGTGTGTGTGTGTATAAATAGTACATATATATGTGTGTATTTATGTTTGTGTGTGTATAAATAGTACATATATATGTGTGTATTTATGTTTGTGTGTGTGTGTATAAATAGTACATATATATATGTGTGTATTTATGTTTGTGTGTGTGTGTATAAATAGTACATATATATGTGTGTATTTATATTTGTGTGTGTGTGTATAAATAGTACATATATATGTGTGTATTTATGTTTGTGTGTGTATAAATAGTACATATATATGTGTGTATTTATGTTTGTGTGTGTGTGTATAAATAGTACATATATATGTGTGTATTTATGTTTGTGTGTGTATAAATAGTACATATATATGTGTGTATTTATATTTGTGTGTGTGTGTATAAATAGTACATATATATGTGTGTATTTATGTTTGTGTGTGTATAAATAGTACATATATATGTGTGTATTTATGTTTGTGTGTGTGTGTATAAATAGTACATATATATGTGTGTATTTATGTTTGTGTGTGTGTGTATAAATAGTACATATATATGTGTGTATTTATGTTTGTGTGTGTGTGTATAAATAGTACATATATATGTGTGTATTTATGTTTGTGTGTGTGTGTATAAATAGTACATATATATGTGTGTATTTATGTTTGTGTGTGTGTGTATAAATAGTACATATATATGTGTGTATTTATGTTTGTGTGTGTGTGTATAAATAGTACATATATATGTGTGTATTTATGTTTGTGTGTGTGTATAAATAGTACATATATATCTGTGTATTTATATTTGTGTGTGTCTATATAGTACGTATGTAAGTATGTATGTATATATCTGTGTATTTATATTTGTGTGTGTGTGTATAAATAGTACATATATATGTGTGTATTTATGTTTGTGTGTGTCTATATAGTACGTATGTAAGTATGTATGTATATATCTGTGTATTTATATTTGTGTGTGTGTGTATAAATAGTACATATATATGTGTGTATTTATGTTTGTGTGTGTGTGTATAAATAGTACATCTATATGTGTGTATTTATATTTGTGTGTGTCTATATAGTACGTATGTAAGTATGTATGTATATATGTATATATCTGTGTATTTATATTTGTGTGTGTGTGTATAAATAGTACATATATATGTGTGTATTTATATTTGTGTGTGTCTATATAGTACGTATGTATGTATATATGTATATATCTGTGTATTTATATTTGTGTGTGTGTGTGTATAAATAGTACATATATATGTGTGTATTTATATTTGTGTGTGTCTATATAGTACGTACGTAAGTATGTATGTATATATGTGTGTATTTATATTTGTGTGTGTCTATATAGTACGTATGTAAGTATTTATGTATATATGTGTGTATTTATATTTGTGTGTGTATAAATAGTACATATATATGTGTGTATTTATATTTGTGTGTGTGTGTATAAATAGTACATATATATGTGTGTATTTATATTTGTGTGTGTCTATATAGTACGTATGTAAGTATGTATGTATATATCTGTGTATTTATATTTGTGTGTGTGTGTATAAATAGTACATATATATGTGTGTATATATAGTACGTATGCAAGTATGTATGTATATATGTATATATCTGTGTATTTATATTTGTGTGTGTATATATAGTACGTATGTAAGTATGAATGTATATATGTATATATCTGTGTATTTATATTTGTGTGTGTGTGTATAAATAGTACATATATATGTGTGTATTTATGTTTGTGTGTGTGTGTATAAATAGTACATATATATGTGTGTATTTATGTTTGTGTGTGTGTGTATAAATAGTACATATATATGTGTGTATTTATGTTTGTGTGTGTGTGTATAAATAGTACATATATATGTGTGTATTTATGTTTGTGTGTGTATAAATAGTACATATATATGTGTGTATTTATGTTTGTGTGTGTATAAATAGTACATATATATGTGTGTATTTATGTTTGTGTGTGTATAAATAGTACATATATATGTGTGTATTTATGTTTGTGTGTGTATAAATAGTACATATATATGTGTGTATTTATGTGTGTGTCTGTATAAATAGTACATATATATGTGTGTATTTATGTTTGTGTGTGTGTGTATAAATAGTACATATATATGTGTGTATTTATGTTTGTGTGTGTATAAATAGTACATATATATGTGTGTATTTATGTTTGTGTGTGTGTGTATAAATAGTACATATATATGTGTGTATTTATGTTTGTGTGTGTGTGTATAAATAGTACATATATATGTGTGTATTTATGTTTGTGTGTGTGTGTATAAATAGTACATATATATATGTGTGTATTTATGTTTGTGTGTGTGTGTATAAATAGTACATATATATGTGTGTATTTATATTTGTGTGTGTGTGTATAAATAGTACATATATATGTGTGTATTTATGTTTGTGTGTGTGTGTGTATAAATAGTACATATATATATGTGTGTATTTATATTTGTGTGTGTGTGTATAAATAGTACATATATATGTGTGTATTTATATTTGTGTGTGTGTATAAATAGTACATATATATGTGTGTATTTATATTTGTGTGTGTGTGTATAAATAGTACATATATATGTGTGTATTTATATTTGTGTGTTTCTATATAGTACGTATGCAAGTATGTATGTATATATGTATATATCTGTGTATTTATATTTGTGTGTGTATATATAGTATGTATGTAAGTATGAATGTATATATGTATATATCTGTGTATTTATATTTGTGTGTGTGTGTATAAATAGTACATATATATGGGTGTATTTATTAAGGTTTAAACCATCTATTCCGTCCTTCTTACTGACTAATACCTTTATCTAGTAAATAAGACACAACACCATTTGTTTGGGAGAAAGAACCGGTCACGGTTCACGTTTATTAAATAAACGCTTTAACTTGTGCCTAAGAGTCATTCCAATTACCCTTAGGCACTTGATCAACCTATCAACGAAACTTGGCAACAAGTTCGTAATCCTCAACGTTGGCGGCATCTCACCCTAACCTAGCCCCTATTAGCAGATGGTCAAGGCCCCTTTCGATACCTGCAGCGTGACACCCGGCTGTCACGCCCCATGGCACTCAGAGAGAGCTGTGATGTTCAGAGGTCTTCGGTCCAATTGCGAGGGAGAGGACCCCCAGGCCGGCGCCTGGCAGGCATAACCCCTCCCTTTTCCCCGGACCGTCACTCTTCTCTCCTTGTGCCCGCTCCCCAGGGCATTGACCACCCGCCTGCTGAGGCATATCCAACCAGCCCAGTAAGGCACCCCCTGCCAGCCGAATCGTACAACTCAACTTCAGGGGTGGCTAGCTACATTAAAGGCTCGGTCTTACTGAAGGCTAGCTCAATTAAACCCACCCCTGCCGAGCCAACTCACCCTAATAGCCGCATCGTAGCCGCCAATCTCCTCTTCCAGGGACGGGTGGGCGGGGAAACCTTCTCCTTGAAGTCTGGAAACCGAAAGAGGCTGATCTCACTGTTGCAGGACCCTATAAAGGTAAGAAAACAGACACCTCCTTCCCACTTGCAACATTGTAACAACACATTTAGCATTACTCCAGACTTCAAGTTGGTAAACCCTTAATTTTGTTACAGGCCCACTAGAGGGCCCTCCACTACCATAAGGTTTAAACCATCTATTCCGTCCTTCTTACTGACTAATACCTTTATCTAGTAAATAAGACACAACACCATTTGTTTGGGAGAAAGAACCGGTCACGGTTCACGTTTATTAAATAAACGCTTTAACTTGTGCCTAAGAGTCATTCCAATTACCCTTAGGCACTTGATCAACCTATCAACGAAACTTGGCAACAAGTTCGTAATCCTCAACGTTGGCGGCATCTCACCCTAACCTAGCCCCTATTAGCAGATGGTCAAGGCCCCTTTCGATACCTGCAGCGTGACACCCGGCTGTCACGCCCCATGGCACTCAGAGAGAGCTGTGATGTTCAGAGGTCTTCGGTCTAATTGCGAGGGAGAGGACCCCCAGGCCGGCGCCTGGCAGGCATAACCCCTCCCTTTTCCCCGGACCGTCACTCTTCTCTCCTTGTGCCCGCTCCCCAGGGCATTGACCACCCGCCACAAGAGCCAGGCGAGCTCTTGCCGCCAAACCAACCAACAGGAACCCAGTAATAAACCACACTTTAACTAATCATAACCATAAAAACATAACGATTTCAACAGATTGCAGATACAACAATTTAACCCAGACTTTAATGAATAATCCCCAACAAGGCTCCCCTGATGTCCCTTAGAAACATATCCAACCCTACGTCCGTAAGGTGGACTCCATCAGGCCTAAATAGGTCCCTTTTGTCGGCCGTTATGCTTTCGTGCCTGACCACGAAACCCCCAATGCCCGTGACCGCTCTTCCCATCTCCCTATTCACCTTTTTGCGCACATTATATGCAGCCCTCTGTGTGACAATGTGCCGCCATTGCAGTCGAGCAACTACATTTGACCACCCCCAAAGTCACACCCTGCAACCAAGTGTGCATCCATTGCACATCCGCTGTCATTCTTCTGATCAAATCCAGCGCGGGCATTGCCCCCAAGTCATTTCCCCCGAGGTGCAGCACTAAAACATTAGGCCGCCCCCACCTTTTGTGTGCCTCCTGTAAAAGTGCAGGCAAATCAGCCCACGACAATCCCCTGCGCCCTAACCACCGAAAGCTTGCCTTGGACGTTGGGAATCCAAGTTGCTGACCTTCCGGCGATCGCAACGCCCTGAGATGAGCCCAGTGGATGTATGAATGGCCTACCATCCATACACGAACCGGAGGTGCTTTCGCATTCACAACACCTGATAAAACAGAGAACACCACCATGAAAAACCGCCCTTGCACAACCTGGGTCCCCCCCCAACAAAAAACCCCCCCTTTGGAAGTATGGACCCGCCCACATGTCTGTGCTCTAGCAGTGTCCTTTATCAGGTCTAATATAAGTCTTGTACTGGGACGACTTCCATCTACCCAAACGCTTAATCTCCGCCACCGTAACTCCCCTTTTGCGCTGCGCTGGTCGCCGCGCCTATTCTAAACGAGTGCGGGGCGATCCTGCCCGGATCCAACCCGGCCTCCTTTGCCGTCTTCGCCAATACCTGGCGGAATTGAAAAACCGAGAGGGCCAAACCGTCCTCATGTATCAGGAGCAGTTGCCCTCCCGCCGGCCTCACCTTCAGGTATTGCTCCAAGCATGCCACTGGGCAGCAATCCTCAAACTCTTGACGTTCAAGGGGCAGCCATGCCCCCACCCCCTCCTGGTCCGTCTTGGACCTGGGTATGAACAACAGGAGCCCCTCGTCCGTCAAACGGACATGCTCCAACTGCACTCCTCCTCGACCTTTCTCCTTTGCAGACGCCACAAGCTCCCCCCACCCTGAGGGCTCCCGCAAACGCCAATGCAAATGCCGTTCGGAAAAGAAGCTGCTCGTACTTGGATGTGCAAACCTTTGCAACACCATTCGCTAACGCCTTCAATCTCTCCCGTGTAATGGGCTCCCTCCGATCTTTCTGACGGGGGGCCAACCTGCCCCACCCCTTCAACACCTTCCTTACTAGGAAGGTTCCGGAGTGGTCCTCAAAGCCAAGCGCCTTGTTAAAGAAATTTATATTTGTGTGTGTCTATATAGTACGTATGTAAGTATTTATGTATATATGTGTGTATTTATATTTGTGTGTGTATAAATAGTACATATATATGTGTGTATTTATATTTGTGTGTGTGTGTATAAATAGTACATATATATGTGTGTATTTATATTTGTGTGTGTCTATATAGTACGTATGTAAGTATGTATGTATATATCTGTGTATTTATATTTGTGTGTGTGTGTATAAATAGTACATATATATGTGTGTATATATAGTACGTATGCAAGTATGTATGTATATATGTATATATCTGTGTATTTATATTTGTGTGTGTATATATAGTACGTATGTAAGTATGAATGTATATATGTATATATCTGTGTATTTATATTTGTGTGTGTGTGTATAAATAGTACATATATATGTGTGTATTTATGTTTGTGTGTGTGTGTATAAATAGTACATATATATGTGTGTATTTATGTTTGTGTGTGTGTGTATAAATAGTACATATATATGTGTGTATTTATGTTTGTGTGTGTGTGTATAAATAGTACATATATATGTGTGTATTTATGTTTGTGTGTGTATAAATAGTACATATATATGTGTGTATTTATGTTTGTGTGTGTATAAATAGTACATATATATGTGTGTATTTATGTTTGTGTGTGTATAAATAGTACATATATATGTGTGTATTTATGTTTGTGTGTGTATAAATAGTACATATATATGTGTGTATTTATGTGTGTGTCTGTATAAATAGTACATATATATGTGTGTATTTATGTTTGTGTGTGTGTGTATAAATAGTACATATATATGTGTGTATTTATGTTTGTGTGTGTATAAATAGTACATATATATGTGTGTATTTATGTTTGTGTGTGTGTGTATAAATAGTACATATATATGTGTGTATTTATGTTTGTGTGTGTGTGTATAAATAGTACATATATATGTGTGTATTTATGTTTGTGTGTGTGTGTATAAATAGTACATATATATATGTGTGTATTTATGTTTGTGTGTGTGTGTATAAATAGTACATATATATGTGTGTATTTATATTTGTGTGTGTGTGTATAAATAGTACATATATATGTGTGTATTTATGTTTGTGTGTGTGTGTGTATAAATAGTACATATATATATGTGTGTATTTATATTTGTGTGTGTGTGTATAAATAGTACATATATATGTGTGTATTTATATTTGTGTGTGTGTATAAATAGTACATATATATGTGTGTATTTATATTTGTGTGTGTGTGTATAAATAGTACATATATATGTGTGTATTTATATTTGTGTGTTTCTATATAGTACGTATGCAAGTATGTATGTATATATGTATATATCTGTGTATTTATATTTGTGTGTGTATATATAGTATGTATGTAAGTATGAATGTATATATGTATATATCTGTGTATTTATATTTGTGTGTGTGTGTATAAATAGTACATATATATGGGTGTATTTATTAAGGTTTAAACCATCTATTCCGTCCTTCTTACTGACTAATACCTTTATCTAGTAAATAAGACACAACACCATTTGTTTGGGAGAAAGAACCGGTCACGGTTCACGTTTATTAAATAAACGCTTTAACTTGTGCCTAAGAGTCATTCCAATTACCCTTAGGCACTTGATCAACCTATCAACGAAACTTGGCAACAAGTTCGTAATCCTCAACGTTGGCGGCATCTCACCCTAACCTAGCCCCTATTAGCAGATGGTCAAGGCCCCTTTCGATACCTGCAGCGTGACACCCGGCTGTCACGCCCCCATGGCACTCAGAGAGAGCTGTGATGTTCAGAGGTCTTCGGTCCAATTGCGAGGGAGAGGACCCCCAGGCCGGCGCCTGGCAGGCATAACCCCTCCCTTTTCCCCGGACCGTCACTCTTCTCTCCTTGTGCCCGCTCCCCAGGGCATTGACCACCCGCCTGCTGAGGCATATCCAACCAGCCCAGTAAGGCACCCCCTGCCAGCCGAATCGTACAACTCAACTTCAGGGGTGGCTAGCTACATTAAAGGCTCGGTCTTACTGAAGGCTAGCTCAATTAAACCCACCCCTGCCGAGCCAACTCACCCTAACAGCCGCATCGTAGCCGCCAATCTCCTCTTCCAGGGACGGGTGGGCGGGGAAACCTTCTCCTTGAAGTCTGGAAACCGAAAGAGGCTGATCTCACTGTTGCAGGACCCTATAAAGGTAAGAAAACAGACACCTCCTTCCCACTTGCAACATTGTAACAACACATTTAGCATTACTCCAGACTTCAAGTTGGTAAACCCTTAATTTTGTTACAGGCCCACTAGAGGGCCCTCCACTACCATAAGGTTTAAACCATCTATTCCGTCCTTCTTACTGACTAATACCTTTATCTAGTAAATAAGACACAACACCATTTGTTTGGGAGAAAGAACCGGTCACGGTTCACGTTTATTAAATAAACGCTTTAACTTGTGCCTAAGAGTCATTCCAATTACCCTTAGGCACTTGATCAACCTATCAACGAAACTTGGCAACAAGTTCGTAATCCTCAACGTTGGCGGCATCTCACCCTAACCTAGCCCCTATTAGCAGATGGTCAAGGCCCCTTTCGATACCTGCAGCGTGACACCCGGCTGTCACGCCCCATGGCACTCAGAGAGAGCTGTGATGTTCAGAGGTCTTCGGTCTAATTGCGAGGGAGAGGACCCCCAGGCCGGCGCCTGGCAGGCATAACCCCTCCCTTTTCCCCGGACCGTCACTCTTCTCTCCTTGTGCCCGCTCCCCAGGGCATTGACCACCCGCCACAAGAGCCAGGCGAGCTCTTGCCGCCAAACCAACCAACAGGAACCCAGTAATAAACCACACTTTAACTAATCATAACCATAAAAACATAACGATTTCAACAGATTGCAGATACAACAATTTAACCCAGACTTTAATGAATAATCCCCAACAAGGCTCCCCTGATGTCCCTTAGAAACATATCCAACCCTACGTCCGTAAGGTGGACTCCATCAGGCCTAAATAGGTCCCTTTTGTCGGCCGTTATGCTTTCGTGCCTGACCACGAAACCCCCAATGCCCGTGACCGCTCTTCCCATCTCCCTATTCACCTTTTTGCGCACATTATATGCAGCCCTCTGTGTGACAATGTGCCGCCATTGCAGTCGAGCAACTACATTTGACCACCCCAAAGTCACACCCTGCAACCAAGTGTGCATCCATTGCACATCCGCTGTCATTCTTCTGATCAAATCCAGCGCGGGCATTGCCCCCAAGTCATTTCCCCCGAGGTGCAGCACTAAAACATTAGGCCGCCCCCACCTTTTGTGTGCCTCCTGTAAAAGTGCAGGCAAATCAGCCCACGACAATCCCCTGCGCCCTAACCACCGAAAGCTTGCCTTGGACGTTGGGAATCCAAGTTGCTGACCTTCCGGCGATCGCAACGCCCTGAGATGAGCCCAGTGGATGTATGAATGGCCTACCATCCATACACGAACCGGAGGTGCTTTCGCATTCACAACACCTGATAAAACAGAGAACACCACCATGAAAAACCGCCCTTGCACAACCTGGGTCCCCCCCAACAAAAAACCCCCCTTTGGAAGTATGGACCCGCCCACATGTCTGTGCTCTAGCAGTGTCCTTTATCAGGTCTAATATAAGTCTTGTACTGGGACGACTTCCATCTACCCAAACGCTTAATCTCCGCCACCGTAACTCCCTTTTGCGCTGCGCTGGTCGCCGCGCCTATTCTAAACGAGTGCGGGGCGATCCTGCCCGGATCCAACCCGGCCTCCTTTGCCGTCTTCGCCAATACCTGGCGGAATTGAAAAACCGAGAGGGCCAAACCGTCCTCATGTATCAGGAGCAGTTGCCCTCCCGCCGGCCTCACCTTCAGGTATTGCTCCAAGCATGCCACTGGGCAGCAATCCTCAAACTCTTGACGTTCAAGGGGCAGCCATGCCCCCACCCCCTCCTGGTCCGTCTTGGACCTGGGTATGAACAACAGGAGCCCCTCGTCCGTCAAACGGACATGCTCCAACTGCACTCCTCCTCGACCTTTCTCCTTTGCAGACGCCACAAGCTCCCCCACCCTGAGGGCTCCCGCAAACGCCAATGCAAATGCCGTTCGGAAAAGAAGCTGCTCGTACTTGGATGTGCAAACCTTTGCAACACCATTCGCTAACGCCTTCAATCTCTCCCGTGTAATGGGCTCCCTCCGATCTTTCTGACGGGGGGCCAACCTGCCCCACCCCTTCAACACCTTCCTTACTAGGAAGGTTCCGGAGTGGTCCTCAAAGCCAAGCGCCTTGTTAAAGAAGGCCAGAGCCGATAGCCTACTACTCGCGCCGGCCTTACTGACCCCTTCTTTCCGTAGTAAAGCCAACCATTCCAACACCAGCACCCTAGAAGCCCTTTGTACCTGTACACCTCCGCGTTGACAGAACGCCTCCCAGCAGTCCCAGTGACTCTTATATGTTGACCATGTCCTTGGCGCCAAGGATGCCTTCACCAAAGCTAGGATGCTCATCCAACCTTCACCAGCTGCCAAAGAGAAGATGGGCATGTTAACCCCTCCTCTGCCGCCATGGGTGCCGCTGCCCTAAACTGCTCCCATTTAAATCGAGAGAGTGCATCTGCAATAATGTTCTGCACTCCCGGGACGTGTTTGGCGGTAAAATGTATATTGAACTGCAAGCATCGCAACACCAAGTGACGCAAGCAACACACAACCGCTGGCGATGACGCGGACAGCCTGTTAATGGCGTACACCACACTCATGTTGTCCGTCCAGAACACCACCGATTTATTAGCCAATCTATCCCCCCAAATCTCCACAGCAACCACTATCGGGAATAGTTCCAACAGCGTCAAGTTTTTGGTGAAACCTGCATCTATCCAGCCCCTCGGCCATGGAGCCGCGCTCCATTCTCCGTCCAGGTACGCTCCGTACCCGAAACCCCCCGCTGCATCCGTGTACAAGTTTATTGCCTTGTTGGGTACTTTCCTACCCCTCCATAGGCACACACCATTAAAATTCATTAGGAATTTTTCCCATATCTCCAGGTCCTCCCTCACATCCGCCGTAATGCTCGTCCATTTTGCTAGACCGGTAGGGCCCTTCAAAAGTCCCTCCAATCGACGGTTAAAGGCTCTTCCCATCGGGATGACCCTACCCGCAAAATTCAGGAGGCCCAGCAGCGCCTGCACCTCTTTTATCGCAACCTTGCTCGACCCCTTAATCCTTCGGACCGCTCCAAGCATCCGGACAACCTTGTCCATGGGCAGCCTACATTCCGCCTGCACTGTATCTATTTCGATACCTAGAAATGTGAGACATGTACACGGCCCCTGCGTTTTGTCGTCCGCGAGCGGCACTCCAAAACGCGACATCATATCCTGCATAACCTCCATGAGCTGTTCACACTCCGTGGAACCAGCTCTCCCTACCAACAAGAAATCGTCCAAGTAGTGGGCCACCGCTCCCCCACTTGACGCCTTGTACACTACCCAATGCAGGAAAGAACTAAAACACTCAAACAAGGAACAGGACAATGAGCAGCCCATCGGCAAACACCTGTCCACATAATATTCCCCTTCGAACTTCATGCCCATTAGTCTGAAAGCCGAAGGGTGCAGTGGCAGCAGGCGGAAAGCCGACTCAATGTCTAGCTTCGCCAGCAATGCCCCCGGACCGCATGCCCTGACCACGTCCAGCGCACGATCGAACGATTGATAGTGCACTGAACTCAACTCTGGGTCAATAGCGTCGTTGACTGACGCCCCTTTTGGGAAAGAAAGGTGATGTATCAACCTGAACTTCCCTTCCTCTTTCTTGGGTACCACACCCAATGGGGAGATCACCAGATCCGCCATCGGGCATGTGGAGAATGGCCCCGATACCCTGCCCAGCGCCACCTCCTTTGCCAACTTTTCCCTAACCACGTGCGGGAATTCATAGGCCGTTTTCAAGTTCCTGTGCACTGAAGAACCCTCAACACGACCCGTGACCGGTATCCGGAAACCCCCTTCCAATCCCGACCTCAGCAGCTCAGCTGCCACTGTGTCGGGGTAGTTCGCCAGCCATATCAGCATGGCCCGCAACCTAAGCGGAGTTGGTGCCCTTGACTGCAACTCCCGCCTTAGGCGTAATTCTGGGCTGTCCCTGGTCCTTTCGTTTTCCACAATCGGCGCCTGGGTGAGGCCCTGCACAGAACTTGCAGATGTGACGAAAGGAGCAGCTGCTCCCCCTGTCACACTGCTTATCCTGGTATTTCCAGCACTCCCTCCCTTTCCTGCCCAGCCGCGCCCCTAGGCGCTGCGGTGCTTGACGTGACGCCACTGGGGAGGGAGAACTGCCTTCCAATCCTAATTTGGACCACAAGTGCATATCCTGTGTTCCAAAATGCAGCAGAGGGTTACCTACCATCTTTCTCCTAAAGGCCATGTCGTATTCACGCCATGCGCCTTCCTTGAATCTCGTACGGATATCCTCTATGGTATCCTGGTACTTAAACATGTTATGCCCCTGCAACGGCCACCTGTCGACATAGCACGCAGCCAGTACACGGAAGCATTTAAGCCATTCCTCGTACGTCTCCGGCCTACGAACTTTCTTTGGGCCCGAGCCATCCGCCGCCCTTTCTTTGGCTCTAAACGCATCCAGAGAGAGCTCGAATACGTTAACGTATTTTCCCTCTTGAATCTTTTTAACGACCTTCGCTTTCAAATGGCCATATAGCGAGTGTACCAAACACGGGTAAGTGTCACCCTGTGCAGCCACTTTGCGAGGCACTGGTCCCACTGGCGTAACAGCGCCCCCTAAAGCTTGCGTTCCCTGTAGCTCAAGTGTCTGGGACGTAGCGCCTGCCTTGTCCTTCGCTCTAGCAGATGCCATCTTCTTTATCCACCTAAACATCCTGCGCTGACCCTTCCCCACTAAACCAAGGTCCTCCCCGCTATCGGATCCTGACCCACTTGTGGAAGACCCCGTGTCAGTGTGTATGATGTCTGGTGCGTGGCACTCACCCTCGCCTGGTATCCCTGCTTGCGAAGGAGTCGCTGGACTCGCAGCGCTCTGGATGCCACTAGTACCTGCTACTGCCATGGCGCTGCTCTTGCTCGCTGCCATCTCTGCTGTGCTTGATGGAACCTGTTGAGACAAAACAACTTGGGGGGTACTCCGGTCTGTGAGAGGGGCAACAGTTGAAACACCCTCTCTCCCCTGCCCCTGTCTCCCCCCAGCTGACATACCCAGAACATTAGCCACAGCATCCCTGATAATCACCTCCTGCGCCGCCCCCTCCCGGGCGTGACCACTAAACCCAGGCAGGGGCCTCGCAGCATCTCTCGCATGCAACGCTGCCTCAACAGCTCTCCTGATCATATCCTCATCCACACCACCATGCGACTGGCCCCCTCTATGCATCTGCGCCCTCTCATACTGCGTATCATTTGTCGCCTCACACGGTCTCACAAATCCCCCAGCCCTAAACTGAGAAACTCCCTCATAGGCATGCGTTATCCCCGCATGTCCCCACCCCATGTGTGGTTCATATCTCCGTCCAGTCTCCAATCTACCATATGACCCCTCAGGCCCTTCGGCCTCTGATATTGCATCCGCACCTGCATACCTCAGGTTCATGCCACCCCCTCATGCAATCTTGTCCCAATGTGGCCCCTATACCTGTACTCCGTACCGATGCACCCCTCTCATTCACCACAACCACGGGCCTCTGCCCGTCACTGCCTCTATCCGTAGCCACGACCTGATCACTCGTGCTAGGCCGCACTGTAGGCCTCCCAACTGAACACACCGCTCCGCCTGACACACCAGATGAGCCCCTCTGAGGACCGCGGTCAACCGCCATGCGCGCATGCGCGCCATCAACATGCATACCCACGTGGGACCCAACTGCGCCACATGCTCTCCTACCAGCATCCGGACCCCCAGCCATACCCATGCCAGGTAAGTGGGCCCCGCTGCTCCCTGCCTGTCCTCCTGATACCCCGCTCGCTAACCGGAGTCCCCCCAAGTTACCTTCGGGGCTCCGGTCACGCGAGGCACTCCTCACTCTGCCGCGTCTTCCCTCCGAACAGCGACCGCGATCCTCCTCCTCCTCAAAACTCTCGGAGGAGATCTCGCGGGAACCGCCAATCGGAGGGCCAGACTCCGCTGCGCACTCTGCCATGTGGCTGTGCTGTGGGCCTGCTCCTGTACCACCGCCAGCCCCAGCGACAGCCACGCCAAGGCCCTGGTCCCCATGGGGCAACCCCCCGACAAAGGACTGGGCCAAGGCCAAAACCGCCGCTAAGGCCGCCGGCGGCAAGGCCGCAAACTGCCCGGCCAGGCCGGCCCCAGCATCCGCTGGGGCAACCGGACCAGACAAATTCCCCTGGCCACACTCTGTTCCCCCCACCGCTGACACCTCCCCGCTTGCCTGCGGGCCTTGATTGGGGGCTACCCTATTTACCCCACTGGTCTGGGCCTTCCCTCCGGCGCCTTTAGGCCGTGAGCTACCCCCTGCCTTGCCCTTTCCTTTATTAAAACTCCTAGCAGGTGGGGATTTTTGGGGTGTGGGGGGTACCACATCTTCTGACTCCGGCTCCTGTCTGTGCCTTGCAGGTCCTTTCTTTCTTGCAGCCATCTCCACCACCTCCCTGTAACGCTTGGGAGGCACAGATTTTCTCCTGGATCTCTCCATGTTTTACTTCAAGAACCTTCAGACCACTTCAGAAACCTTCTCCTTGAAGTCTGGAAACCGAAAGAGGCTGATCTCACTGTTGCAGGACCCTATAAAGGTAAGAAAACAGACACCTCCTTCCCACTTGCAACATTGTAACAACACATTTAGCATTACTCCAGACTTCAAGTTGGTAAACCCTTAATTTTGTTACAGGCCCACTAGAGGGCCCTCCACTACCAATTTGTGTGTGTCTATATAGTACGTATGTAAGTATGTATGTATATATCTGTGTATTTATATTTGTGTGTGTCTATATAGTACGTATGTAAGTATGTATGTATATATGTATATATCTGTGTATTTATATTTGTGTGTGTGTATAAATAGTACATATAAATGCGTGTATTTATATTTGTGTGTGTCTATATAATACGTATGTAAGTATGTATGTATATATCTGTGTATTTATAGTTGTGTGTGTCTATATAGTACGTATGTAAGTATGTATGTATATATGTATATATCTGTGTATTTATATTTGTGTGTGTGTGTATAAATAGTACATATATATGTGTGTATTTATATTTGTGTGTGTCTATATAGTACGTACGTAAGTATTTATGTATATATCTGTGTATTTATATTTGTGTGTGTCTATATAGTACGTACGTAAGTATGTATGTATATATGTATATATCTGTGTATTTATATTTGTGTGTGTCTATATAGTACGTACGTAAGTATTTATGTATATATCTGTGTATTTATATTTGTGTGTGTCTATATAGTACGTACGTAAGTATGTAAGTATATATGTATATATCTGTGTATTTATATTTGTGTGTGTCTATATAGTACGTATGTAAGTATGTATGTATATATGTATATATCTGTGTATTTATATTTGTGTGTGTCTATATAGTACGTATGTAAGTATGTATGTATATATCTGTGTATTTATATTTGTGTGTGTCTATATAGTACGTATGTAAGTATGTATGTATATAAGTATATATGTGTGTATTTATATTTGTGTGTGTCTATATAGTACGTATGTAAGTATGTATGTATATATGTATATATCTATGTATTTATATTTGTGTGTGTCTATATAGTACGTATGTAAGTATGTATGTATATATGTATATATCTGTGTATTTATATTTGTGTGTGTATATAGTACGTATGTCAGTATGTATGTATATATGTATATATCTGTGTATTTATATTTGTGTGTGTCTATATAGTACGTATGTAAATATGTATGTATATATCTGTGTATTTATATTTGTGTGTGTCTATATAGTACGTATGTAAGTATGTATATATATATATCTGTGTATTTATATTTGTGTGTGTCTATATAGTACGTATGTAAGTATGTATGTATATATCTGTGTATTTATATTTGTGTGTGTCTATATAGTACGTATGTAAGTATGTATATATCTGTGTATTTATATTTGTGTGTGTCTATATAGTACGTATGTAAGTATGTATGTATATATGTGTGTATTTATATTTGTGTGTGTCTATATAGTACGTATGTAAGTATGTATGTATATATGTGTGTATTTATATTTGTGTGTGTCTATATAGTACGTATGTAAGTATGTATGTATATATGTATATATCTGTGTATTTATATTTGTGTGTGTATATAGTACGTATGTAAGTATGTATGTATATATGTATATATCTGTGTATTTATATTTGTGCTTGTCTATATAGTACGTATGTAAGTATGTATGTATATATGTGTGTATTTATATTTGTGTGTGTCTATATAGTACGTATGTAAGTATGTATGTATATATGTATATATCTGTGTATTTATATTTGTGTGTGTCTATATAGTACGTATGTAAGTATGTATGTATATATGTGTGTATTTATATTTGTGTGTGTATATAGTATGTATGTAAGTATGTATGTATATATGTATATATCTGTATATTTATATTTGTGTGTGTATATATAAGGGCCTATTTATCAAGCTCTTTATGATTCTCCGTATATATAGGGGCTTATTCATTAAGCTCTGTATGATTCCCCCGTTTCTCTGGCGAGACAAATACGATTGGGTTAATTGACACCCCCTGCTGGCAGCCGATTTGCCACAAATCTGCAGGGGGCGGCATTGCACCAGCAGTTCACCAGAACTGCTGGTGCAATGATAAATGCAGAGAGCGTATGCTGTCGGCATTTATCGATGTGCAGCGGACATGATCCGCAATATAGGATCATGTCCGCTCACACAATGTTAAATCGGCCCCATAATATGGTTGTATATATGTATGTATGTATGTGTGTGTATTTATGTACAGTATGTATATATGTATTTATGTATGTGTGTGTATTTATGTACAGTATGTATATACGTATGTATGTATATGTGTGTATTTATGTACAGTATGTATATACGTATGTATGTATGTGTGTGTATTTATGTACAGTATGTATATATGTATGTATGTATGTGTGTGTATTTATGTACAGTATGTATATATGTATGTATGTATGTATGTATGTGTGTGTATTTATGTACAGTATGTATATATGTATTTATGTATGTGTGTGTGTGTATTTATGTACAGTATGTATATATGTATATATGTATGTATGTATGTATGTGTGTGTATTTATGTAAAGTATGTATATATGTATTTTTGTATGTGTGTGTATTTATGTACAGTATGTATATATGTATGTATGTATGTATGTATGTATGTATGTATGTGTGTGTATTTATGTAAAGTATGTATATATGTATTTATGTATGTGTGTGTATTTATGTACAGTATGTATATATGTATTTATGTATGTGTGTGTATTTATGTACAGTATGTATATACGTATGTATGTATGTGTGTGTATTTATGTACAGTATGTATATATGTATGTATGTATGTGTGTGTATTTATGTACAGTATGTATATATGTATTTATGTATGTATGTGTATTTATGTACAGTATGTATATATGTATGGATGTATGTATGTGTGTGTATTTATGTACAGTATGTATATACGTATGTATGTATGTGTGTGTATTTATGTACAGTATGTATATATGTATTTATGTATGTGTGTGTATTTATGTACAGTATGTATATATGTATGTATGTATGTGTGTGTATTTATGTACAGTATGTATATATGTATGTATGTATGTATGTATGTGTGTGTATTTATGTACAGTATGTATATACGTATGTATGTATGTGTGTATTTATGTACAGTATGTATATACGTATTTATGTATGTGTGTGTATTTATGTACAGTATGTATATATGTATGTATGCATGTGTGTGTATTTATGTACAGTATGTATATATGTATGTATGTATGTGTGTGTATTTATGTACAGTATGTATATATGTATTTATATATGTGTGTGTATTTATGTACAGTATGTATATATGTATGTATGTATGTATGTGTGTGTATTTATGTACAGTATGTATATATGTATTTATGTATGTGTGTGTGTATTTATGTACAGTATGTATTTATGCATGTATGTATGTATGTGTGTGTATTTATGTACAGTATGTATATATGTATGTATGTATGTATGTATGTGTGTGTATTTATGTACAGTATGTATATATGTATTTATGTATGTGTGTGTATTTATGTACAGTATGTATATATGTATGTATGTATGTGTGTGTATTTATGTACAGTATGTATATATATATGTATGTATGTATGTGTGTGTATTTATGTACAGTATGTATATATGTTTTTATGTATGTGTGTGTATTTATGTACAGTATGTATATATGTATGTATGTGTGTGTGTATTTATGTACAGTATGTATATATGTATGTATGTATGTGTGTGTATTTATGTACAGTATGTATATATGTATGTATGTATGTGTGTGTATTTATGTACAGTATGTAAATATGTATGTATGTATGTGTGTGTATTTATGTACAGTATGTATATATGTATGTATGTATGTATGTGTGTGTATTTATGTACAGTATGTATATATGTATGTATGTATGTATGTGTGTGTATTTATGTACAGTATGTATATATGTATTTATGTATGTGTGGGTGTGTATATAGTATGTGTATAGGCATTTCAATTATAAAATCAGTGTGACTGGTTAACAGAGTGATTGTACATGCAGTAACTGTTATTTTTGATAGTTTCTGTACTATTGCTGGATAGGCTAACATGCAGGCATCCAGCAATGGTATGAGAGACATGCTGATCACAGTGTGTCTCTCATGATATAGAGACACCCCTGATCTCAGCACTAACAAGCATGTGACCTCAGGGACACCCTGTCCTTACAATTGCAAGCCTGGGTGACTTTCACTACCTCACTGTTAGGACACAAGCATCTGTACTGTACTGTGCGGCGCATGTCCTTAAGTGCTAAATATCAATCGCCTAGATTGCGAGTTTTGAGCGCTATAGGGAAATTAACAAACGCAACAAAAGTGGCGTTATTTAATCCCCTATAGCGCTGCCATTACAAGTTTAAAAAACCCCGGCTTGTGCAGGCCATATGGGGTTTTTAAGATCCATACCGCACCAAAAACAAGCCCTGTTTGGACGTGCTAGTGCACCCTTTCCCCATAGACATCAATGGGTAAAGCGGGTCAAAAAAAAGTCTAACACCCGCGATAGCGGAAAGAAAAGCTCCGTAACTCAGTCTCATTGATGTCTATTGGGAAAAAGAAACTAACGTTTAAACCTAACACCCTAACATAAACCCTACATCCAAACACCCCTAATCTGCTGCCCCCGGCATCGCAGACATCTACTTAATGTTATTAAACCCTAATCTGCCGCTCCCGATATTGCCGCCACCTAAATAAATCTATTAACCCTTAATCTGCCACTCCCAATATTGCTGACACTATACTAAGTTATTAACCCCTATTCCTCCACACGCCAACATCGCTGCCACTATATTAAAGTTATTAACCCTTATTTTGCCACTCCCCAACATTGTCGCAAATAAATAAAGTTATTAACCCCTAAACCTCTGGCCTCCCACAACACTACCACTAAATAAACCTATTAACCCCTAAACCACCAGCCCCCCACATCACAACATCCTAAATTAAACTATTAACCCCAACACCTACCACTAAACCTAACCCTAATGTAACCCTAACCCTAACACCCCCTAACTTTAACATAATTAAAATAGATCTAAATTAAACTTAAAGTATTAACTCAATAATACCTATTTAAAAATAAATACATAATTACCTGTGAAATAAAACCTAAGCTTTCTACAATATAACTAATAGTTATTTTTATTTCACAGGTAAGTTTGTATTTATTTTAACTAGGTAGACTAGTTAGTAAATAGTTATTAACTATTTACTTACTACCTAGTTAAAATAAATACAAAATTACATGTGAAATAAAACCTAAAATTTAAAAAAATAAAACACCTACTATTACAAAAAATAACAATCAAAATTATCCAAAACAATAAAAATTATTCCTATTCTATTACCCTTTAAAAAAACACTCCAAAATAAAAAGCCTAATCTAGAATAAACTACCAAGGGCCCTTAAAATGGCCTTTTGTAGGGCATTTCCCTAAGTTAAACAGCTCTTTTGCTACAAAAAACAAACAAACACCCCCTAACAGTATACAAACCCCCACACCCCCAAACTACCAAGGGCCCTTAAAATGGCCTTTTGGGGGCCCTTAAAAAGGCCTTTTGTAGGGCATTGCCCTAAGTTTAACAGCTCTTTTGCTACAAAAAACACACCCCTTAACAGTATACAAACCCCCACACCCCCAAACTACCAAGGGCCCTTAAAATGGCCTTTTGGGGGGCCCTTAAAAGGGCCTCTTGTTGGGCATTGCCCTAAGTTAAACAGCTCTTTTGCTACACAAAAAACCCCAAACATCCCCTAAAAAAATACATTACACAAAATTATCAAAAATAATACAAATTATTCCTATTCTAATACCCAAAATAAAATCTAGAATAAACTACCAATGGCCCTCAAAAGGGCCTTTTGTAGGGCATTGCCCTAAAGAAATCAGCTCTGTTTATGAAAAAAATATTACAAACCCCCACTAACATTACAAACTCCCACCCCCCAAACCCACAAAATAAAAAAAATGATCTAAAAAACCTAAGCTACCCATTGCCCTGAAAAGGGCATTTAGCTCTTTTACATGCCAAAACCCTAAACTAAAATAAAAACCCAGGCAAAAAAACCTTTAAAAAACCCTATCACTAACTCCCTGTAGATCCACTTACAGTTTTTGAAGTCCCACTTGAACGATCTTCATCCTGGCGGCGAGAAGTCGTCATTCAGATGGCCTCTTTAATCTTCATCCCAGTGGCGAAGTCCTCATCCAAAGGGCGAGAAGTCTTCATCCAGGGGGCCTCTTCAATCTTCATCCAGGCGGAATCTTCTATCTTGATCCTGGCGGGTGCATCCTGAAAACATCTGGCGTGGAGCATCAATAGAATGAGAGCTGCTTAAATCATATTGGTTGATTTGAACAGCCAATAATATCTTAGCAGCTCTAATTCCTATTGGCTAATTAAACTTTTCCAGCCAATAGGAATGTAAGGGATCTATCTTGAATCGCGTACCTTGCATTGAATATTAAGTGTACGGCGGCGACCATATGAAGAGGATGCTCCGTGCCAGATGTCTTCAGGATGGACCCACTCCGCACCACCGGGATCAAGATAGAAGATGCCGCCTGGATGAAGAGGCCGCCTGGATGAAGATTTCTTGCCGTCTGGATGAAGACTTCTCGTGGCCTGGATGAAGATCATTCAAAAACTGCAAGTGGATCTTCGAGGGTTAGTGTTAGGTTTTTTAAGGGTTTTTGGGGTGTTTTTTTTTTTAGATTAGGGTTTGGGCTATTCCTAAACAAGCTAAATGCCCTTTTAAGGGCAATGCCCATCCAAATGCCCTTTTCAGGGCAATAGGTAGCTTAGGTTTTTGTTAGAGTTAGGTTTTTTATTTTGGGGGGTTGGTTGGGTGGTGGGTATTACTGTTGGGGGGTCTTTGTATTTTATTTTTTACAGGTAAAAGAGCTGTTTAACTTAGGGCAATGCCCTACAAAGCCCTTTTAAGGGCTATTGGTAATTTATTGTAGGCTAGGGTTTTTTATTTTGGGTGGGCTTTTTTATTTTGATAGGGATATTAGATTAAGTTTAATTCTTTTTTATTTTTGATAATTCCGTTTGTTATTTTTCGTACTTTAGTGTTTGTTATTTTTTTGTAATTTAGCTTTTTTTATTTTTTTGTAATTAGATAGTTTGTAATTTTTAGAGAATTGTTAGGATTTTTTCAATGTGTAGTTTAGTTTAATTGGTAGTTAGTGTAATTTTAGTTTACTAATTATATTAGTTTAATTGTTAGTTTAAACTTAATTTATTTTAATTTGACAGGTAAGTTTTAATTTAATTTAAGCTAGGGAAATTGTAATTTTAATCTAAAGTTAGTGTTATGGTTAGGTTTAGGGGTTACTAGTTTAATTTATTTTATTGTGATGTGGGGGGATTTTGGTTTAGGGTTTAATAGTTTACTTTAGTATATTTCCTTGTGGGGGGGCTTACGGTTTAGGGGTTAATAGGTTTATTATGGTGGTGGCGGTGTATGGCTTAATAACTTTAGTACAGTTGGGGCGATGTGGGCGGACGACAGATTAGGGGTTAATAATATTTAAATAGTGTTTGCGATATGGGAGGGCGGCAGTTTAGGGGTTAATAACTTTATTATATTGGTGATGAAAGCTCAATCCTATTGGCTGATTGCAACAGCCAATAGGATTTTATCACCTTTAATTGCTATTGGCTGAATCGGAATGTAATGGATGCCATCTTGGATAACGTCACTTAAAGGGAAACAACCAGGGCCGGATTGGGCAGCCGGGATACCGGGAAAAATCCCGGTGGGCCGGCAACTGAGTCAGCTTTCTGGGCTGGCTGCTACAATAGAGAGCAGAGTAGCATCATGATCATTCAATTAGCGGCGGGCGGCGAGTTGGCTTCAAGGGCTGCGCATGCAAGCAATGCCTTTCAATTTGCATATGATTATTAAATAATTTGCATAGGTGGAAAGGGCGAAAACATACTGAATATTTATTTACAATTATTATGCTTTAATGCACACGGGCTGCCGCCGGGCTGCTCAGTCAGTGGCAGTGCTCCTCCTCCTCCTCACTCAGCTTATGCTCTGCCTCCGGGCAGACTGACAAGTCGGGCAATTCGGCATCTTAGAGGGCCCGCTGCCACTGCTGATAGATTAAGGTAACTTATTTTGTATTAATAATACTATTTTGTATATTAAAAATTATTTTTATTAACTGGCTGTGGGGGGCACAGGCACTCAAATTTGTGTGTGGGGGTACGTGTGAGTGGTGCGCTGTTACAGTGGAAGCAGGAGGTAAGTCCAACCTGGCTGACAGAGGCAGCTGTATAAGGAATATTCCAAAAAGATCACAGATTCACATGGTCTATATTTCTATCTGCAAATTTGAGCAAACTACTATTAACAAATTTGCAGATAGAAATATACACTATGCGATCGTTAAACTTTTGGAATTTTACAATTAGCCATGTTGTTTTGTTTCTGCATAAGCAGCAGCCAGCCAGCCAGCCAGTTTGTTCCTCCTTGTCTGACCCCCGTTGACTGTAGCAGAGAATTGAATTGCTTTTTCTCTGTGCTGTGATAGCCTCCTGTGCATACTCTGACTAAACTGTCAGCTCCCGCATGGCCAGTTCAGGTTAAAAACATTCCATTGTCTATTCCGGTGTTGTCAGAGAGCACAGCACTGCAATCCTCTTCCCTCTCCTTCTTTCTGGCTGAGAGAGCCATGCTGAATGAAATGAAAGAGAGGTAAGAGGAGTCAGAGGTTATCTCTTCTTATTGTTAATGTAACCTGGGCAAGTGCGGTCAGCCTGCCTCTCTGCAGAGTTGTAAAGTTTAGTTAACCCATTTGTTCCCTATTATTTGTGTCTTGTGTGTAAAATGTGCTTCCTAATCATACTCATTTATGTGTTGTTTAGTCTAGCTACACACAAACACCTTAAACAAACACCCCCCAAAACAATAATATATATATATATATATATATATATATATATATAACGTGTGTGTGTATGTATATATATATATATATATAATATATAATATATATATATATATATAAATAAATTATTAAATATAAAAAGTGTGTGTGTGTATAGATATATAGATATAGATATATATATATATATATATATATATATATATATATATATAATGTGTGTGTGTGTGTGTGTGTATATATATAATATATATATATATATATATATAAAAATAAATATAAAAAGTGTGTATGTGTGTGTGTGTGTATATATATATATATATATATATATCAAAATCACAAAAGTATTGCATTAAGCAATAATACTTTTTTATTGGACTAACTATACATTTATAATATATAGTTAGTCCAATAAAAAAGTATCATTGCTCAATGCAATACTTTTGTGATTTTAAAATATATATATATATACACACACACATTTTTTATATATATCAAAGACCAAGTTTGCTGGTGTCAGTGTAGCTGACGTGAGGGAGGCCATATTTACAAAGGCTTTTGTAAGGAATGTTTCGTCATTTTTTGCCTCCATAGTTTAAACAGGTCATCCCTGAAAGTGACCTCTGGGTCATTAATTGCAGCCATGTTTTAGTACTGAAGGGGTCTGGGAGGTTTACGTGAGGGAGGGGAGCACTGCAGCATTATTTCTGGCAAGTTTCAGAATGTGTATGGGCTGGGCTGAAGGGGGCGTGGCTGGACTGGAGGGGCGTGGCTGGGTTGGAGGGGGCGTGGCTGGGCTAGTCTATACAAATTTCCAGGGCCGGTCTGATTTCCCAGTCCGGCCCTGGAAACAACATTTTCCAGCGGATTTTGTAAGAAGAGGAGTCTTGAAGATGGACCTGCTCATCTGTATGGATGAAGATAGAAGATGAAGACTTCTGCCTGCTTGGATGAAGACTTCTGCCGGCTTCAAGGAGGACTTCTGCCTGCTTGGATGAAGACATCTGCTGCCTGGATGAGGATGGATATCCGGTCTTCGAAAACAGTTAGTGGATCATTTGGGGTTAGTGTTAGGTTTTTGTAAGGGTTTATTGGGTGGGTTATATTTTTAGATTAGGGTTTTGGGCAATGTAAAAGAGTTAAATGCCCTTTTAAGGGCAATGCCCATCCAAATGCCCTTTTCAGTGCAATGTTTAGCTTAGGTTTATTTAGGTTTTTATTTGGGGTTTTTTGTGTGGGTGTTGGGTTTTACTGTTGGGGGTTGTTTGTATTTTTTTTTACAGATAAAAGAGCTGATTTATTTGGGGCAATGCTTCGCAAAAGGCCCTTTTAAGGGCCATTGGCAGTTTAGCGTAGGCTAGGTTTTTTTTATTTTGGGTGGGCTTTTTTATTTTGATAGGGCTATTAAATTAGGTGTAATTCGTTTTTATTTTTTATCTTTTTTTTTTATTTTGTGTAATTTAGTGTTTATTTTTTATTTAGATGATTGTATTTAATTCATTAAATTTATTTTATTTTATTTTATTTTAATGTTAGGTTTTATTGTAAGGCAGGATAGGATTTATTTTACAGGTACATTTGTATTTGTTTTTAACTAGGTAGTTAATAACTATTTACTAGCTAGTCTACCTAGTTAAAATAAATACAAACTTACCTGTAAAATAAAAATAAAACCTAATGCCTAGATTACGAGTCTTGCGTTAGGGTTAAAAAGCAGAGGTCCCAACGCTGCTTTTTAACGCCCGCTGGTATTACGAGTCTTGCAGGTACAAGTGTACCGCTCACTTTTTTTCTGCGTCTTGAACATATCGCAAATCCACTTACGTCAATTGCGTATCCTATCTTTTCAATGGGATTTTCCTAATGCCGGTATTACGAGTCTTGGAAAAAGTGAGCCCCCAACGTCGCCATCACTATATAAAAGTTATTAACCCCTAAACCTAAGTCTTACCCTAACCCTAACAGCCCCCTAACTTAAATATTATTTAAATAAATCTAAATAAAATAACTACAATTAAATAAATTATTCCTATTTAAAACTAAATACTTATCTATAAAATAAACCCTAAGCTAGCTACAATATCACTAATAGTTACATTGTATCTAGCTTAGGGTTTATTTTTATTTTACAGGCAACTTTGTATTTATTTTAACTAGGTACAATAGTTATTAAATAGTTATTAACTATTTAATAACTTCCTAGTTAAAATAAATACAAATATACCTGTAAAATAAAACCTAACCTAAGTTACAATTACACCTAACACTACAATATAATTAAATAAATTACCTACATTAACTACAACTAAATTAAATTAATTACAATTTTTAAAAATAAACTAAAGTACAAAAAAATAAACACTAAATTACAGAAAATAATAAAATAATTACAAACTAATTACACCTAATCTTATCCCCCTAATAAAATAAAAAAGCCCCCCAAAATAATAAAAATCCCTACCCTATACTAAATTACAAATAGCCCTTAAAAGGGCTTTTGCGGGGCATTGCCCCAAAGTAATCAGCTCTTTAACATGTAAAAAAAAGTGCAATACCCCCCCAACATTAATACCCACCACCCACACACCCAACCCTACTCTAAAACCCACCCAATCCCCCCTTAATAAAACCTTAACACTAACCCCTTGAAGATCACCTTACCTTGAGACATCTTCACCCAACCTGGCCAAAGTCCTCAACGAAGCCGGGCTAAGTGGTCCTCCAGATGGGCAGAAGTCTTCATCGAAGCCAGGAAGAAGAGGTCCTCCAGACAGGCAGAAGTCTTCATCCAGACGGCATCTTCTATCTTCATCCATCTTCAAGCCATCCGACGCGGAGCATCCTCTTCGTTCTTGATCCGATGACTGAATGACTGGTCCTTTAAATGACGTCATCCAAGATGGCGTCCCTTAAATTCCGATTGGCTGATAGAATTCTATCAGCCAATTGGAATTAAGGTAGAAAAAATCCTATTGGCTGATGCAATCAGCCAATAGGATTGAGCTCGCATTCTATTGGCTGTTCCAATCAGCCAATAGAGTGCGAGCTCAAACCTATTGGCTGATTGGATCAGCCAATAGGTTTGAACTTCAATCCTATTGGCTGACTGCATCAGTCAATAGGATCTTTTCTACCTAAATTCTGATTGCCTGATAGAATTCTATCAGCCAATCGGAATTCAAGGGACACCATCTTGGATGACGTCATTTAAAGGACCAGTCATTCAGTCCTCGGATCAAGAACGAAGAGGATGCTCTGCGTCGGATGGCTTGAAGATGGACCTGCTCCGCTCCGGATTGATGAAGATAGAAGATGCCATCTGGATGAAGACTTCTGCCTGTCTGGAGGACCACTTTGCCTGGCTTCGTTGAGGACTTCGGCCCGGTTGGGTGAAGACATCTCAAGGTAGGGTGATCTTCAAGGGGTTAGTGTTATGTTTTATTAAGGGGGGATTGGGTGGGTTATAGAGTAGGGTTGGGTGTGTGGGTGGTGGGTTTTAATGTTTGGGGGGTATTGTATTTTTTTTTTCAGGTAAAAGAGCTGATTACTTTGGGGCAATGCACCGCAAAAAGCCCTTTTAGGGCTATTTGTAATTTAGTATTGGGTCGGGATTTTTATTATTTTGGGGGTCTTTTTTATTTTATTAGGAGGATTAGATTAGGTGTAATTAGTTTAAAAATTTGTAATTATTTTATTATTTTCTGTCATTTAGAGTTTTTTTTTTTGTACTTTAGTTTATTTTTTAAAATTGTAATTAATTTAATTTAATTGTAGTTAATGTAGGTAATTTATTTAATTATATCGTAGTGTTAGGTGTAATTGTAACTTAGGTTAGGTTTTATTTTACAGGTATATTTGTATTTATTTTAACTAGGAAGTTATTGTATTATTGTACCTAGTTAAAATAAATACAAACTTGCCTGTAAAATAAAAATAAACCCGAAGCTAGATACAATGTAACTATTAGTTATAATGTAGCTAGCTTAGGGTTTATTTTATAGGTAAGTACATTTAGTTTTAAATAGGAATAATTTATTTAATTGTAGTTATTTTATTTAGATTTATTTAAATAATATTTAAGTTAGGGGGGTGTTTAGGGGTTAATACATTTAATATAGTGGTGGCGACATTGGGGCAGCAGATTAGGGGTTAACAAGTGTAGTTAGGTTGCAGCGACATTGGGGGCGGCAGAGTAGGGGGTTAATAAATATAATGTAGGTGTCGGCGATGTTAGGGGCAGCAGATTAGGGGTTCATAGGTATAATGTAGGTGGTGGCGGTGTCCGGAGCGGCAGATTAGGGGTTAATAATTTAATGCAGGTGTCGGCAAGGTCGGGGGCGTCAGATTTGGGGTTACTAAGTATAAGATTAGGAGTGTTTAGACTCGGGGTTCATGTTAGGGTGCTAGGTGTAGACATAAAATGTATTTCCCCATAGGAATCAATGGGGCTGCGTTAGGAGCTGAACGCTGCTTTTTTGCAGGTGTTAAGTTTTTTTCCAGCCGGCACTCCCCCATTGTTTCCTATGGGGAAATCGTGCACAAGCACGTTTAGCCAGCTCACCACTACTGTCAGAAGCGCTGGCATTGAGGTGAGATTTGGAGCTAAATTTTGATCTCCGACTCCGCTCACTTTTCTGCGGCTAACACCGGGTTTGTAAAAGCCTGTAATACCAGCGTTGTTTGTAGGTGAGCGGTGAGCATAAACTGCTCGTTAGCACTGCAAGCCCTACCGCCAAAATTTGTAATCTAGCCGAATGATAGCAAAAATTTAACTATTAGTTATTTTGTAGCTAGCTTAGGTTTTTTTACAGGTAAGTTTGTATTTAATTTTAAATAGGAATTATTTAGTTAAACTTAGTTTTATTTTAATTATATTTAAGTTAGGGGGTGTTAGGTTTAGGGTTATGCTTAGGGTTAGGGTTATGTTAGGGTTAGGTTTAGGGGTAAATATATTTATGTAGTGTTAGTGATGTGGGAGGCCAGAGATTTAGGGGTTAATAACTTTAGTATAGTGGTGGCGACATTGGGGGCGGCAGATTAGGTGTTAATAAGTGTAATGTAGGTGGTGGCGATGTTAGGGGTGGCAGATTAGGGGTTAATAACTTTATGTAGGTATAGGCGATGTAAGGGGGTGGCAGATTAGGGGTTAATAACTGTAATGTAGGTGGTGGCGATGATAGGGGCGGCAAATTAGGGGTGTTTAGACGTGGTTTTTATGTTAGGGTGTTAGGTTTAAACATAACTTTTTCTTTCCCTATAGACATTAATGGGGCTGCGTTAGACTTTTTTTTTGCCGGCTCTCCCCATTCTATGGGGAAATCGTGCACAAGCACGTCAAAGCAGCACTTGTATTTCAATGGGGTATGGAGCTCAATGCAACCATATCGCCCACACAAGCCTGCTTTTTTAAAACCTGTAATAGCAGCGCTATAGGGAGGGGAAATAACAATGCTTTTGTGGCGCTTGTTAATTTCCCTATAGCGCTCAAAACTCGTAATCTAGCTGATCATTTTTGTGGTACTGACTTTGTGCTACAGGTTTAAAGGCTTGCAGTACACCTATACCAACAAGACTATTGCAGTGCTATTTTAACGCTGAAAATACCATATTTTCAGCATTAACCCCTTAATGACCACAATGTACCCTGTATGTCACTGGTCATTAAGGGTTTTTTCAGGACATAATAGCACAAGTCTAGCAAGAACACGCTATTAATGCCCTCCCTCCAGCAGGCTTTGTGGAATAGAGCAGTCTCAACGCTGGTGGCAAGACCACGCTATAAAACAATCAAGTCCCAAAAATAGGCCAGTGACATACAGGGTACGTCACTGGTCCGTAACGCACAACTTGCAATCTAGCTGACTGTAATCTATTTAGTCTATGTTTTTAACACTACTTAGTGCACCTTTGAGTTAGCATTTGAGCAAATGCTATTAGGTGAGGGATTTAGCTTGGCCGTACTTTCTGACCTCCAGATGTTAATGTGTCTGAGGTTGTCATTCAGGGGCACTTTAATTCATTAACATTTTGAAAGCTGCTTCATTTTTAAGATATTTACCATTGAGTTATTGATCTCCTAAATACAGTATGAGATGCGGGGGGAGGAATGCCAGTAAGTTTACCATAACCTTGTGGTAAATATTTAAAAAATGAAGCGGCTTTCAAAATGTTAATGAATTAAAATGCCCCTATTTGAAAGATTACTTTTATATACAGGGCAGTAATGTATTAAAGTTTACAATCACTTTAATGTTATTTGTTCCTGTAAGTCAGCATCCAGGACCAAGGATTTTAAATTAAGGTCCAGCAAAACTAAGCTGATCACTTCTCCCTCCATCCTGGTAGAGGTGATTAATTTAGGGATATTTTGTTTAGAACATAAAAGGCCAGAATACAAGTTGTACGCTATTTAAGCTTTCGCTGTATAACAAACACTGCCAGAAGTAAACTTTTAATGTGCGTAAGTTAACGTGCGTTTTACAAGTTGGGAGTAAAATGTTTCCAAGTGAGCAAATGTTGACTCATGCTAACTTGAGGACTTTGGATATCGTGATCGTGTTGAAAAAAACTAACATTTAAAGCTCACACGCAAACCTGACATCACCTGAGACCTAAAGCATTCCAATGTTCTTCATATAGAATAAAAGTTCTATTTAGTTTTATATATATATATATATATATATATATATATATATATATATATATGGTGCATAATTTTTGTAAAATATATATCTATACCTATATTTGATCAGCAAACCCTTACATATAAATGCAAAAAAAACAAGCACCTTCGAACCACACAATTGTAGCCCTATTACTAAGACATATATCAGACTTATTACACAGGACCTGGACCATGAGAGAGTTAATAGGGCCTGGAAACACAACCTGGATTTGACTGAAAAGCAGGCCATTAAATATTTGCAGGATGACCAATCTATAGTCATTCGTCCAGCCGAAAAGGGCGGAACTATTGTGCTGCTCAATTACAATGACTATAGATTGGACATCATGACACAACTGGGGGACACAAAAGCATATAGACAATTATCCAGTGACCCCACCATACTTTACAAGAAAGAATTGGACAGTATCTTAAAACTTGGCTTTGAACAGAGTTACATGACACAACCGATATCCAATATTAAAGAATCCCAGTAATATACACTATACCCAAGATACATAAAACACTGGATAATCCCCCAGGATGTCCTATTATCTCAGCGGTCCAATCACTGTCTCAATCGGTTGCACAGTATATTGACATACTGTTGCATCCTACAGTAAAAAACATTAGATCTTATATTTCAGACACTAATGACGTCATCAGACAGCTCAAGGAGGTTAGGTTAGAGACTGGTGACATTCTAACCACCCTTGATGTCAACAGTCTATATACAATTATCCCCCACACAATTGGACTGTCAGCAGTAAAGGAACATCTTATGGAGGGAACACATTATGATGGACCACCCATTGAGTTTCTGCTGACCCTCACCGAATGTTGTCTACATAAAAACTATATATATTTTCATTTTGAGCAAACTTTTTATCTTCAAGTGGCAGGCACAGCGATGGGGTCAAATATGGCCCCATCCTATGCCAATATCTTCATGTCTCAATTTGAGAATGAATACCTGGGGAGCAGAGACCATTCCTCAATTGTCTTTCAGGCAAGATATATTGATGATGTCTTTCTGGTCTGGCGTGGAGGTCAGCAGAAGCTCATGGAGTTGTTCAACCAGTTCAATGCTACAGAAACTACAATCAGATTCAAATTAACTTATGATGTGAAAGAGATCCATTTCCTAGATTTGAATATTTTCATCCAGGGTCACAAATTGGGCACTACCCTATACAATAAACCTACAGACAGGAATTCCATACTCAGTGCAGACAGCTGCCATCCTCCTGCACTTCTTAGGGTATAGTAAAGTTGCACATGATAAGAACCATGCGCAATAAATCTGACATTGACAATTGCAACTCATGAGAGATAAGTTTATATAGAGGGGATATAAATCCCAAATTGTAAACAGCACTTTGGATGAAGTTTCATCCCTTACCCAAGAAGGCCTTATTCATAAAGAAGTGAAAACATCAGAGGAGAAGAAACTTATCATGGCCACCACCTTTGCACCTAATACTACAAATGCAGGTCATATTCTGTGGACACACTGGCCAGTGGTCACATCGGATACCAAGCTTCCATTCGCCCAAAATCTTACACCTATGGTAGCCTATCGAAGATTAACAAACCTACGAGATATGCTGGTAAAATCATATCCCAAATCTAGCTATATTTCTGCAATGAAGGTGAACATCAGAGGATCATACCGGTGTCTTGGGTGCACCACATGCAATGGCCTCATAGCCACTAAGACATTCCATCACCCGCACACCAACCGGACATATATGATTGGACATTCACTATCCTGCAATACCACACATTTTGTCTACTTATTGTTTTGCCCGTGTTCCCAGTTTTATGTGGGCAAGACCGTTGGCACATTGCATGAAAGGATGGCAAACCACAGACGGGCTATACGATTAGCAATGGATAAAGGTGAATCGGAACAACACATTGCGCAACACTGTGCCCAGATGTCCCACCAGGTATCATCCATCAGGTATATCCTGATTGACCACATACCTAGATTGGATAGAGGATGATAGGGGAAGGTGGGCACATTGCCCCTTTTGGGGTAATTTATCCTACTTGGCACCCTTACCCAATACAAGAGTGAGACCATTTTTGGATCCGCTCTTCTCTGGTGGAACACGTAATGCTGAGTAAGTCACCTTACACAATCAATCCTCCATTCACCTAGAAGTATCAGGTGCACTTCTATATATAGGTGGCTCTCCCCACAGTAAGCCTAGTTTGGCCAGAACACCACTATCCCTCCCACACTGCATACCAGGAGTGCATTCATTGTGATTTCTATCCAGGGGATAAGATTCCTGTTTAAGCATACCTGATTGGGAACACCAATAAGTCAATTTCTTTGATGAGGGGCCAACTGTAGTATGTATGATAGAACTACATGAATATGTCACTCATCCTATGTACACGAATCATTAGTATGACTCTAAAAAACGGCCATACTTATTTGCATATATTGCATATTTTGTATCCATATATTAATTAGGTTGTCCATCTAGCACCATTTGTGCCATGTGACTGTGCAATTTATATCAACTTTGCCACAGAACTAATGTGTTATGTGTTACATAGCTACTAAGTATGCCTATACTGTAGAAAATCATGTTTGTGCATAAGTACACATATACACTAGAAATAGGAATGTACACAGATTCTAACTGTAGTCCCATTGGTTAATTACTATGGGGCACCAGTGATGCACCAAACTAAAAGGGGTGAGCTTTTAAAATATATATAACCCTAATAGAAAACACATGTATGCAAAAATCTAGGCAATTGTAAGATGCTATGTGCAGAAAGCAGAGTAATGTGATTTGTCGGTTGCAGGATTTAATTTTAAGGTGCATCCCCTGCTCACTATTAACTTTGCTTTATGGAGTGAAGTGTCTATTTCCATTATTTTCTCTAGGAAACATCTAGTCACTCGCTGGGACTGCTCCTTTTTTGCAATAATTCCACCACTAGGGCAGCAGCTGTGAGAGTTGGTGTGAAAAAAGCTTCTGAACGTATGAAGTTTAGATCATCAGGCTCTTTGTGCTTTGTATTTTATATTACTTAACATTGTGAGTTTACAATTTCTGATTATGCTTTTACAGTTTCTGTGTAACTTTACCAAATAACAAATAAGGATCATACTATTATTTTTATGTGTATATTTTACAAATAACAATGCTCTTTGTTACTTAGAGGCCTATGTATCAACGGTCTTGCGGACCTCATCCAACAGTGCGGATCAGGTCTTCAAGACCTCGCTGAATGTGGAGAGCAATACACTCTCCATATTCAGCATTGCAACAGCAGCTCACAAGAGCTGCTGGTGCAATGCCGCCCCCTGCAGACTTGCAGCCAATGGGAGGTATCGATCAATCCGATCGCACTTGATCGGGTAGAATTGTGGCGATTCCTGTCCGTCTGCTCAGAGCAGGCGGCCAGGGTTATGGAGCAGCAGTCTTTAGACCACTGCTACATAACTGCTGTTTCTGGCAAATCTGAAGACTCGCCAGAAACACAGGCACAAAAGCTCCATACGGAGCTTGATAAATGGGCCTCATAGCATGCATGTAAAATAAAACCTGAGAGCTTTAGTTTCCATAAGAGCTTCATTACATTCTATGGGTCTGATAAGCAAAGATTCTCTAGTTTGGAGAAACTTTATAGTGCATATTTCACAGAGTCTGAACTCACTGAATTATATAAGAAAAAGAGTGAAACCTGGAAGTTCCAGGGAGATGGGAGATGTCTTCCATAAAAAGTAATATAAAGCTCTCCACTCAAGAAAGATGAAGTCAGAAGTCTCCTCAATACGGCGAGATCCCTCAAATTTTTAGACACAAATGGGTGGCTTTATTAATGACTGTCCGACATGATACCCTGTAGCGTATCATGTCCAACAGACAATCGCTGAATGCCGACAGCATACGCTGTCAGAATTTATCATTCTGGTGAACTGCTTGTGCAATACCACCCCCTGCAAATTCACAGCCAATCAGTCGCTAGCAGAGGGTGTCAATCAGCCCGATTGTATAGGATCGGGCGGATTGCAGACCGCAGCCTCAGAGGCGGTGGACATGTTATGAAGCAGCAGTCTTAAGACCGCTGCTTCATAACTGCTGTTTCCGGTGATCCTGAAGGCTTGCACAGAAACAGGGGCATCAGGGGCCCTTCGACCCTTGATAAATCGACCCCAAAACTTTACCTTTAGATATGTTTATCTGTCTATGAAGGGCTCTGTATGTGAAGGTGAGACTCCTATATAAAGATATAGGGACCAATTTATCAAGGGCCAAATGGCCCCTGATGCCCTTGTTTCCACGCGAGCCTTCAGACTCGCGGCAAACAGCAGTTATAAAGCACAGGTCTTGAGACCACTGCTCTTTAACTTGTCCGCTGCCTCTGAGGCTTTGAACATCGATCCGCTCGTTCCTTTACGATCCAGTTGATTGACACCCCTGCTAGCAGCCGATTGGACACGAATCTGCAGGGGGCGGCATTGCACAAGCAGTTCACTAGAACTTGTGCAATGTTAAATGCCAACGCTGTCATCATTTAGCGATGTCTGGCAGACATGATACGCTACAGTGTATCATGTCTGCCAGACTTTGATAAATTGGCCCCATAAGGTCTAAAACGAACCCTAAAGATTCTGGGGTAGATTTAACATGGTGCGGACATACATGATCCGCTATAGCGAATCATGTTTGCTGCACATCGATAAATTCCGACAGCATACGCTGTCGGCATTTATCATTGCACCAGCAGTTCTCTTTACCTGCTGGTGCAATACCGCACCCTGTCATTTCTCTCCATGGCGACAAGTTTTTCATCATCAGGCCCTGGGATTCAGAATTTTATAGGGGAGAGAGAAGGTAACTAGAGAATAGCTGGGGCTGATTTAACCCCTTAAAGGGACAGTTCACCCAAAAAAATGTTCCCCCCTTTAAATTATTCCCAATGATCCTTTTAACCTGCTAGAGTGTATTAAATTGGTTACAAGTAGCTCCTTTACTCCTATTTCAACATTTGAAATAGCTGATTTAGCCCGTGGTATCGCCACCTATACTGAACAAATTAATACTGGAGTATAGGCTATTGAATAGCCTAAGTATACACAGCCAGCAGCAGAGATTACACCCTCAGTGGGATGCAGGATAGTTAAGTAATAAAATGATTATTTTCCATTGTTCTCTCTATGTATTGAGCTTTGGTGGAAGCAAATCTGTTTACACAAACTTAGAACATAATGAGATCTGATATCACCTTTAAGTTCAACCCATTGTAATAGGCTGTGGTTTCAAAGCACAAAATCAGCTACTTCATATACACAAATAAGCATGAAAATGGAATTTCTCAAATATTGTATACTCTGCAGTTGGTATAACAAGTCATTTAAAATACATTAATGGAAAAACAATTTTACAATGTACTGTCCCTTTAAGGACCTAAGGACCGGCATTTAAGACAAAAACTTTCCCAAAAGACCAGAGCATTTGTAGCATTTTTGCCATCACTTTTTTTATATTTACCTATCTAAACTATATGTATATTTTGTTTTAGTAGACAACCCAAAGTATTGATCTAGGCACATTTTGGTATATTTCATGCTGTAACAACCTGTTACTTTAAGAGAGAAAATAAAACAGGTGAAATGGTTATGGACATTAGATTGCTGTAGCTTAGAATTTATATATACAATACACAATACAAGTGAAGTAACAGTGATTACTAAGAACAAAACAACAGCTAAGTATTATTCTGATAAAGATCCCTGTATTTATATGCCACTATAGTTAAAAAACAACAGTGATAGTTTTACTAATATATAATTGTGACTTGAAATATATATCTATATATATATAGTAAATATCGAAGTGTTACCGGTATCCTATTAGGTAAGCAGGGAGAGAGCATAGCTGTATAGGGGAGAGTCCCAGATCTGTATCCTGGAAGTTATTAAGATGCAGATGATCCTGTATGACAGTAGAAACCTTGATAGGCTGCAGCGTTAATGTGTTTGTTAGAGAAGCTGAAGCTGGGGGAAGAACACAGAGGTAGGAAGCAGATTCCGGTATACACATTCAGACAAGCTGCAGACACAATGAATGCTACACTCGGCTGCTGTAGATGACGTCAGGCAGGTTAGTCTAACAGGAGGCTGGAAAGGCAGAGGATATATGTGAAGTACAGTGGAATGAAGTGAGAGATACGAGACAAAGGTACAAGCTGAGAGGGGGTTATCGTAGGAAATACACAAGGTATGGCTTCAGTAGAGCAGAATGGAGGAATCGCTTACTCCAAGATAAAATACTCAAGCAATGAAGCATAAAGGAGGAGGGGTTAAATAGCTCCAGGCATCAAGGTAATTCTGTCCTTAAAGGAACAGACATGGTTATACTAAAAGTGTGACACATGCCACCAATTCACCGCCAAATGTGATCAAATAAAAAAAAAAATCTTTAACATTTTCACAATTTTAGGTTTCACACTGAAATTATTTACAAACAGCTTGTTCAATCATAGCACAAATGGTTGTAAATGCTTCTCTGGGATCCCCTTTGTTTACAAGTAGCAGACATACAGGGAGTGCAGAATTATTAGGCAAATTAGTATTTTGACCACATCATCCTCTTTATGCATGTTGTCTTACTCCAAGCTGTATAGGCTTGAAAGCCTACTACCAATTAAGCATATTAGGTGATGTGCATCTCTGTAATGAGAAGGGGTGTGGTCTAATGACATCACTCTATATCAGGTGTGCATAATTATTAGGCAACTTCCTTTCCTTTGGCAAAATGGGTCAAAAGAAGGACTTGACAGGCTCAGAAAAGTCAGAAATAGTGAGATATATTGCAGAGGGATGCAGCACTCTTAAAATTGCAAAGCTTCTGAAGCGTGATCATCGAACAATCAAGCGTTTCATTCAAAATAGTGAACAGGGTCGCAAGAAGCGTGTGGAAAAACCAAGGCGCAAAATAACTGCCCATGAACTGAGAAAAGTCAAGCGTGCAGCTGCCAAGATGCCACTTGCCACCAGTTTGGCCATATTTCATAGCTGCAACATCACTGGAGTGCCCAAAAGCACAAGGTGTGCAATACTCAGAGACATGGCCAAGGTAAGAAAGGCTGAAAGACGACAACCACTGAACAAGACACACAAGCTGAAACGTCAAGACTGGGCCAAGAAATATCTCAAGACTGTTTTTTCTAAGGTTTTATGGACTGATGAAATGAGAGTGAGTCTTGATGGGCCAAATGGATGGGCCCGTGGCTGGATTGGTAAAGGGCAGAGAGCTCCAGTCCGACTCAGATGCCAGCAAGGTGGAGGTGGAGTACTGGTTTGGGCTGGTATCAAAGATGAGCTTGTGGGGCCTTTTTGGGTTGAGGATGGAGTCAAGCTCAACTCCCAGTCCTACTGCCAGTTTCTGGAAGACACCTTCTTCAAGCAGTGGTACAGGAAGAAGTCTGCATCCTTCAAGAAAAACATGATTTTCATGCAGGACAATGCTCCATCACACGCGTCCAAGTACTCCACAGCGTGGCTGGCAAGAAAGGGTATAAAAGAAGAAAATCTAATGACATGGCCTCCTTGTTCACCTGATCTGAACCCCATTGAGAACCTGTGGTCCATCATCAAATGTGAGATTTACAAGGAGGGAAAACAGTACACCTCTCTAAACAGTGTCTGGGAGGCTGTGGTTGCTGCTGCACGCAATGTTGATGGTGAACAGATCAAAACACTGACAGAATCCATGGATGGCAGGCTTTTGAGTGTCCTTGCAAAGAAAGGTGGCTATATTGGTCACTGATTTGTCATTGTTTTGTTTTTGAATGTCAGAAATGTATATTTGTGAATGTTGAGATGTTATATTGGTTTCACTGGTAAAAATAAATAATTGAAATGGGTATATATTTGTTTTTTGTTAAGTTGCCTAATAATTATGCACAGTAATAGTCACCTGCACACACAGATATCCCCCTAAAATAGCTATAACTAAAAACAAACTAAAAACTACTTCCAAAACTATTCAGCTTTGATATTAATTAGTTTTTTGGGTTCATTGAGAACATGGTTGTTGTTCAATAATAAAATGAATCCTCAAAAATACAACTTGCCTAATAATTTTGCACTCCCTGTATATGGCTATGGCATTGCTTTTTGGTAATTAGAAGGCCGCTAAATGCCGCTGCACACCACACTTGTATTATGCCCAGCAGTGAAGTTAATTTTAGCTTTAGTGTAGAGCTCAGCCTCCCCCCTTACACATCCCACCCTCTTATTCCACCCTGACCCCTCTCTAACAGCTCACTTCCCTCCCCACACCCCCCAAAGGTCACCCCGATCTTTAGAAAGTCTGACAGTATAAAAATAAGAAAGTTTTTTTTTTTATTATATATTTTCTGTGGGGTAGTATCCTCCCTTATCTCCCAACCTCCCTGATCCCCACAAACAGTTCTCTAACCCTCCCCCTCTACCTATTTGCCACCATCTTAGGTACTGGCAGCTGTCTGCCAGTACCCAGTTTGCTACAAATTAGGCAATTTTTTATAAAAAAAAAAATAAAATACAGATTTCTTTCTGTAGTGAAGCTGCCCTCCCTCAATACCCTACGCCCTCCCAGATCCCTTTCGCTCAACAGGTCCCACATAGGATCCCCCTCATTGCCCCACCTCCCTCCTCCCCCTCACTGCTGGCTCTTTTTTATCACCTGTAGCATGGCATAGTGGTCCCACCTGCTCCCGACCTCCTTCTTCCCCCTCCAGTGATGGGCCATCCACCTGCCTCCCTCCTTACCCTACCACCCACCAACAATCGGCACCACCGCTGTTTGATGCAGAGAGGGCCACAGAGTGGTAACTCTGCAACTCTATTTCTGCAGTGCCCCACTCGTGGCTCATGCAGAAATAATGCAACGTCGCTATTTTTAGCAAGATCGCAGCAGAGAGAAGCCCAGGAATGCAGAGACATACAGGGTACATCGCTGGTCCTTAAGGGCATAACGACCAGTGTCGTACAGGATATGATGCTAGTCATTAAGAGGTTAAAGGCTCAGTTTACATCAATTACAAATTAAACTTTCACTACAGTTTAATTTGCTTTCACCTTTAGTTTAATATATATTACTTTTATGTCACTTAAATATGTGTATTGTGAAATTTGAGTAAATGTCATCTGCATACAGTTGGCAAGAAAAATCAGTGAGACAAGATTGTTTAAAATGCTTACAGTATTTCACAAGACTTGTGAGAGTGCTTCAGACATACCCTTGGAACTCCCCTGTTCAGCCCAGTGAACTCCCCTGTCCATCCCACTTTCTAAAGCTGTGTTTTATTTTTATAATAGAGAAAATACAGAGTGCAATGTACTTTGTAAAATATATACAGAAATATAGAAAGTATGATCCATATTTGTTGTTTCAAAACATAATCAGAATTTGTAAAATCACTGCTGGGTATAAATCTAAATCTAAATGTATTAAAATATAAAAAAGAACATGCAAAGCTTAAATGCATTATTACTGCATGGACCCAATCTTAAGTGAACAGTAACATAAAATACAATGCATAAAATGTAAGTGTAACAAAACTCTCATATCATGAATCTTTGCACTGTGTCTTGTATAGAAATGAGAGAGATATTGCAGTGCTGGAGATGTCTTACCTTTGAGCATTTAGTAAGAAAAAAGGAGAAGATTTCCTGGATCCAACTTGTATAAAACCAAAAACTTTATTTCCAAAAATGAAAAAGCACACACATAATTGCAGGAACAGGAGATAGACTGGTCTTACTCATTTGAGCATATTGCTGTAACCATAGACATTCGGTCATAATAGTCTTCACACTTTTTCTGGTTGATGGGTAACACACCCCTCACTTTTAGCGTTGTATTCACCACACAATTATAATGATTATAAAAAAATCCCTTTACTATGTATTGGATAGAAAGAGGAAGACAATTTGACAATTTTGGAAAGTTACTTGAACCAATAATTTGATGTACATCATTGGACTTGGCCCTCAAAGACCACCAAATCTCCCACGTCCTGAAAAGACACTAGATCATTCTGTATAGTAGGATGGTAAGAATGGGGAGCTGTAAACATAATGGGTTAGAGTCAGGACCAAAATGTTTTTTTCAAAGTAAACTTTCTAATAAATTTGTTAACATCCATGACAGTTTGAAAAAGGTTAAAGGCCCTAGTAGGACTAAAACAAAACCAAAATGCAATACTTTTATTTCAGTATCAGTAAGTAGATATGTGACACCAAGTAAATTGCATTATTTACATTTAAAAGGATACTAAAGCCACATTTTTTTCTTCATTCATGATTCAGATAGAGCAGCAAATTTTAAGCAACTTTCTAATTTACTCCAATTATCAATTTATCTTCGTTCTCTTGATATCTTTATTTGAAAAGCAAGCATGTAAGCTTAGTAGCTGGCCCATTTTTGGTTCAGCACCTGGGTTGCGCTTGATGATTGGTGACTAAATGTAGCCACCAATTAGCAAGCGCTATCCAAAAATTGTCTGGCTTCTTAGCTTAGATTCCTGCTTTCTCAAATAAAGGGAGCAAGAGAATGAAGAAAAATAATTAGTAAATTAGAAACCTGTATATATGTACACAACCACACCACACATTTTCATACAACACACACTTGCATACAACACACACACTACACACTCTCATACAGTACACACACTCACATACAACACACACACACACCACAAACACTCTCATACAACACACTCACATACTACACACTCACATACAACACACACACTCACATACAACACACACACTACACACTCTCATACAGTACACACACTCACATACAACACACACACACACCACAAACACTCTCATACAACACACTCACATACTACACACTCACATACAACACACACACTCACATACAACACACACACACAACACACACACTCTCATACAGTACACACACTCACATACTACACACTCACATACAACACACACACACACCACAAACACTCTCATACAACACACTCACATACTACACACTCACATACTACACACTCACATACTACAAACTCACATACTACACTCACATACTACACACTCACATACAACACACCCACAACACACACTCACATACAACACACACACTACACACTCTCATACAGCACACACACTCACATACTACACACTCACATACAACACACACACAACACACACACTACACACTCGCATACAGTACACACACTCACATACAACACACACACACACCACAAACACTCTCATACAACACACTCACATACTACACACTCACATACAACACACTCACATACTACACACACACAACACACACTCACATACTACACACACACATACTACACACTCACATACAACACACACTCACATACAACACACACACTACACACTCTCATACAGTACACAGACTCACATACAACACACACACACACACCACAAACACTCTCATACAACACACTCACATACTACACACACACAACACACACTCACATACTACACACTCACATACAACAAACCCACAACACACACTCACATACTACACACTCACATACAACACACACACAACACACACTCACATACAACACACCCACACACACCACAAACACTCTCACACAATACACATACTTGCATACAACACAGACACCACACACTCTCATACAACACACACACCACACACACTCCCATAAAACACACACACACCAAACACACTCTCATACAACACACACCCTCAAACAACATACACACTCGCATAAAACAGAGACACCACACACTCTCATATAACACACACACCACACACTCTCATACAACACCCACACCACACACACTCCCATAAAACACACACCCACCAAACACACTCTCATACAGCACACATACTCTCATACAACACACTCACACACAATACACACTCTCATACAGCACACTCACACACCACTCTCATACAACATGCACTCTTATACAAAACACACACACCACACACAGTCTCATACAACACACGCACACCACACACATTCTCATACAAAACACTCACACACCAAACACACTCTCATACAACACACACCACACACTTTAATCTTGCCTTAAATCAAACAATATATTTAGCTCCACGGAAAAGAGCACTAAGAACTTGCTTCCATTGAGGTTGTACATTTTGGAAACTGGTGGTAAAAACATTTATCTCCATTAAAGCCTATGGAGAATGTTTATGGTACCACCAGTTTCCACATCTTAGCACCTGAATGGAATCTAGGCCTAAGTCTGCAGCAACCTCACAAAGCAAGCTCCACACACCTTACCCCAGCACAAACATGTCAGAGAACTGACTTTTATATAGTTATGAAAAATGTATATAGTTCTTTAAATCTACACTTTACGAAAATGGATACAAAATAAATTTATGAAAAGGTGTGTGTGCCACATTATTTTTTTATGCACATTGTTGACAAACCCATACCACTTGCACCAAGTCACTTTTTTTGCTTGACCTGAGTATATAGTAAAAATTTAGATCAGGCTGATGCTTCCTATCACATAGACAGAGCGAGCAGTTAGGTGCACCTAAGGCAAAGTAAATGTAAACCACCCGATTCCCAGTCAGGACTGTCCAGTGGGAATTTATCCAGTGGTGGGATTCAGAAATGTTAGCAACAGGTTCTTTAACTTCTCTCACCTTACTGATGTATATATATATAGCTCCAACTGAAGCAAAGAAGAAACCAGGATTTTTCAAATGAAAGAGTCAAGTTTATTGACGTTTGGGGGAATAAAACTCCCCTTCCTTAGAACATACAGTGGCCTATCTATCAAGCTCCGAAAGGAGCTTGAAGGGCCGTATTTCTGGCGAGTCTAAAGACCGCTGCTCCATAACCCTGTCCGCCTGCTTTGATGAGGCGGAGAGGAATCACCGCAATTCAACCCAATCGAGTATGATCGGGTTGATTGACATCTCTCTGCTGGTGGGCGATTGGATACGAGTCTGCAGGGGGGCGGCGTTGCACCAGCAGCTCTTGTGAGCTGCTGGTGCAATGCTGAATATGGAGAGCGTATTGCTCTCCGCATTCAGCGAGGTCTTGCGGACCTCATCCGCACTTTTGGATCAGGTCTGCAAGACCTTTGTTAAATTGGCCTCACAGTATACACATAGAACCGTGCGTAAATACAGTGAAATAACAAACAGTTACCTCCTTCTTCCTGTTCAAAAAAAGCGCTAAACATACATCATTTCCGGTATAGTTTAAAGTGAACTCGGAAGCTAACAACCTTCATTTCCGGTGTAAATATAAATCTTAATACTCAATCAGAAATATACAGAATTATACAAAAACACAATTCTTATTCCCTTATGGGGGTTATCATCATGTTTATAAATCCATCAATGTTGGATATGACATTGTATTCTGTACTCTGCCCAAACATATTGTGTCATTTTTATCACCTATGTGATAACGGGCCATATATATCCAGAAAACCGGAAGTTACGTCACTTCCGGATCCGGTCTTGTCGGAAATATGTCATATATGACGTCACTTTGGTAGTGTTTCTATTACAAACATACACGTGCTTACTAGTGTTAAGGATCTCTCAAGCATCATGTCTAAACCTATATGATGTACATCCAGAAAAACAGGTAGCTAGAAAATACAGAATAATAAATTGTTAAAAACATGGCGTGATAGGCATATATCAAATTACAAAAACAATATGGTAAAAATTAAATTTGATTAAAACATAGGGGATGGGCTACAGCAAAAGATATTGAAGCTCATATATACAAATATGCTAGTGGCAAGAGGTCTAATGTGTGTGGTCTTTCGATCTTCATCTGATAACTGACTGCACCATGTCCCATGTTGGGGTACCGCTATGTCCTAAGTGGTAACAATGTAATAATGTAACACGTGTGGTAGTTTAATCGATTTTTGTATTGCCTACATCATATTGCTTTATGAGATATGTCCATTAGACCTCTTGCCACTAGTATATTTGTATATATGAGGTTCGTTATCTTTCGCTGTAGCCCATCCTCTATGTTTTAATCAAATTGAATTTTCACCATATTGTTTTTGTAATTTGATATTTGCCTATCACGCCATGTTTTTCACAAGTTTATTCTGTATTTTCTAGCTACCTGATTTTCTGGAGGTACATCATCTAGGTATAGACATGATGCTTGAGAGATCCTTAACACTAGTAAGCATGTGTACATTTGTAATAGAAAGACTACGGAAGTGATGTCATATATAAAGTGCAAGTGACATAACTTCCGGTTTTCCGGATATGAAAGATTGATGGAATGTTATCACATAGGTGATAAATATGACACAATATGTTTGGGCAAGGTACAATGCCATATCCAACACTGATGGATTATAAACATGATGATAACCCGCATAAGGGAATAAGAATTGCGGGTTTTTGTATAATTCTGTATATTTCTGATTGAGTATTAAGATTTATATTTACACCGGAAGAGAAGGTTGTTAACTTCCGAGTTCACTTTAAACTATACCGAAATGATGTATGTTTAGCGCTTTTTTTTAACAGGAAGAATGAGGTAACTGTTTGCTATTTCACTGTATTTAAGCATGGTTCTATGTGTACACTGTATGTTCTGAGGAAGGAGAGTTTTATTCCCTGAAACGTCAATAAACTTGACTATTTCATTTGAAAAATCCTGGTTCATTTTGGCTTCTGTTGGAGCTATTATACTTACACAGAACAACCGGGTGAGTGTGGATTCACACTGGAACTGTTTATATATATATATATATATATATATACTTAGGACTGGGCCCTGGCATGAACAAAGGGTCATTATATCAATCATGTGTATGCACTAACTTTGAACATGCTTCCTAACTTACGCCTAGATTTAGAGTTTTGCGGCCAAAGTGGTGCGTTAGCTACGCGTGCTTTTTTTCCCCTGCACCTTTTAAATACCACTGGTATTTAGAGTTCACAGAAGGGCTGCGTTAGGCTCCAAAAAAGGGAGCGTACAGGCATACTTACCGCCACTGCAACTCTCAATACCAGCGGTGCTTACGGACGCGGCCAGCTTTAAAAACGTGTTCGTGCACGATTCCCCCATAGGAAACAATGGGGCCGTTTGAGCTGAAAAAAAACCTAACACCTGCAAAAAAGCAGCGTTAAGCTCCGAACCCAGCCCCATTGTTTCCTATGGGGAAACACTCTCTAAGTCTGCACCTAACACCCTAACATGTACCCCGAGTCTAAACACCTCTAGCCTTACACTTATTAACCCCTAATCTGCCGCCCCCGCTATCGCTGACCCCTGCATTTTATTATTAACCGCTAATCTGCCGCTCCGGACACCGCCGCCACCTACGTTATCCCTATGTACCCCTAATCTGCTGCCCCTAACACCGCCGATCCCTATATTATATTTATTAACCCCTAATCTGCCACCCCCAACGTCGCCGCCACCTACCTACACTTATTAACCCCTAATCTGCTGACCGGACCTCACTGCTACTATAATAAAGTTATTAACCCCTAATCCGCCTCACTCCCACCTCAAAAACCCTATAATAAATAGTATTAACCCCTAATCTGCCCTCCCTAACATCACCGACACCTAACTTCAAGTATTAACCCCTAATCTGCCGACCGGACCTCGCCGCTACTCTAATAAATGTATTAACCCTTAAAGCTAAGTCTAAATCTAACACTAACACCCCCCTAAGTTAAATATAATTTTTATCTAGCGAAATAAATTATTTCTTATTAAATAAATTATTCCTATTTAAAGCTAAATACTTACCTGTAAAATAAACCCTAATATAGCTACAATATAAATAATAATTATATTGTAGCTATTTTAGGATTAATATTTATTTTACAGGCAACTTTGTATTTATTTTAACCAGGTACAATAGCTATTAAATAGTTATTTACTATTTAATAGCTACCTAGTTAAAATAATTACAAAATTACCTGTAAAATAAATCCTAACCTAAGTTACAACCTAACACTACACTATCAATAAATTAATTACATACAAATACCTACAATTAAATAAAATTAAATAAACTAGCTAAAGTACAAAAAAATAAAAAAATAATTTACAAACATTATAAAAATATTACAACAATTTTAAGCTAATTACACCTACTCTAAGCCCCCTAATAAAATAACAAAAACCCCCCAAAATAAAAAAATGCCCTACCCTATTCTAAAATAAAAATTGAAAAGCTCTTTTACCTTACCAGCCCTTAAAAGGGCCTTTTGCGGGGCATGCCCCAAATAATTCTGCTCTTTTGCCTGTAAAAAAAATATACAATACCCCCCCCCCAACATTACAACCCACCACCCACATACCCCTAATCTAACCCAAACCCCCCTTAAATAAACCTAACACTAAGCCCCTGAAGATCTCCTTACCTTGTCTTCACCACGCCGGGTATCACCGATCCATCCAGAGGAGGGTCCAAAGTCTTCATCCAAGCCCAAGTGGGGGCTGAAGAGGTCCATCATCTGGCTGAAGTCTTGATCCAAGGGGGGGCTGAAGAGGTCCATCATCCGGCTGAAGTCTTGATCCAAGCGGGGGCTGAAGAGGTCCATCATCCGGCTGAAGTCTTCTATCAAGCGGCATCTTCAATCTTCTTTCTTCTGGCTCCATCTTCATCCCGCCGACGCGGAACATCCATCCTGGCCGACGACTTCCCGACGAATGAAGCTTCCTTTAAGGGACGTCATCCAAGATGGCGTCCCTCGAATTCCGATTGGCTGATAGGATTCTATCAGCCAATCGGAATTAAGGTAGGAAAATTCTGATTGGCTGATGGAATCAGCCAATCAGATTCAAGTTCAATCTGATTGGCTGATCCAATCAGCCAATCAGATTGAGCTCGCATTCTATTGGCTGTTCCGATCAGCCAATAGAATGCAAGCTCAATCTGATTGGCTGATCCAATCAGCCAATCGGATTGAACTTGAATCTGATTGGCTGATTCCATCAGCCAATCAGAATTTTCCTACCTTAATTCCGATTGGCTGATAGAATCCTATCAGCCAATCGGAATTTGAGGGACGCCATCTTGGATGACGTCCCTTAAAGGAACCGTCATTCGTCGGGAAGTCGTTGGCCAGGATGGATGTTCCGCGTCGGCGGGATGAAGATGGAACCGGAAGAAAGAAGTTTGAAGATGCCGCTTGATAGAAGACTTCAGCCGGATGATGGACCTCTTCAGCCCCCGCTTGGATCAAGACTTCAGCCGGATGATGGACCTCTTCAGCCCCCGCTTGGATCAAGACTTCAGCCGGATGATGGACCTCTTCAGCCCCCGCTTGTGCTTGGATGAAGACTTCGGACCCTCTTCTGGACGGATCGGTGATACCCGGCGTGGTGAAGAAAAGGTAGGGAGATCTTCAGGGGCTTAGTTTTAGGTTTATTTAAGGGGGTTTGGGTTAGATTAGGGGTATGTGGGTGGTGGGTTGTAATGTTGGGGGGGTATTGTATGTTTTTTTTTTACAGGCAAAAGAGTAGAATTCTTTGGGGCATGCCCCGCAAAAGGCCCTTTTAAGGGCTGGTAAGGTAAAAGAGCTTTTCAATTTTTATTTTAGAATAGGGTAGGGCATTTTTTTATTTTGGGGGTGTTTGTTATTTTATTAGGGGGCTTAGAGTAGGTGTAATTAGCTTAAAATTGTTTGTAATATTTTTATAATGTTTGTAAATTATTTTTTTATTTTTTGTAACTTAGTTCTTTTTTTATTTTTTGTACTTTAGTTAGTTTATTTAATTGTATTTATTTGTAGGTATTTGTATGTAATTAATTTATTGATAGTGTAGTGTTAGGTTTAATTGTAACTTAGGTTAGGATTTATTTTACAGGTAATTTTGTAATTATTTTAACTAGATAGCTATTAAATAGTTATTAACTAATTAATAGCTATTGTACCTGGTTAAAATAAAAACAAAGTTTCCTGTAAAATAAATATTAGTCCTAAAATAGCTACAATATAATTATTATTTATATTGTAGCTATATTAGGGTTTATTTTACAGGTAAGTATTTAGCTTTAAATAGGAATAATTTATTTAATAAGAAATAATTTATTTAGTTAGATAAATATTATATTTAACTTAGGGGGGGTGTTAGGGTTAGACTTAGCTTTAGGGGTTAATACATTTATTAGAGTAGCGGCGAGGTCCGGTCGGCAGATTAGGGGTTAATACTTGAAGTTAGGTGTCGGTGATGTTAGGGAGGGGAGATTAGGGGTTAATACTATTTATTATAGGGTTTTTGAGGCGGGAGTGAGGCGGATTAGGGGTTAATAACTTTATTATAGTAGCGGTGAGGTCCGGTCAGCAGATTAGGGGTTAATAATTGTAGGTAGGTGGCAGCGACGTTGGGGGCGGCAGATTAGGGGTTAATAAATATAATATAGGGGTCGGCGGTGTTAGGGGCTGTCATTTGTTTATTGTCTTTTATTATGATTTTTTTGAATGGGAGGGGTCAGAGGATCAGTTTGGCTCTAATTAAAAAAAGGAAAAAAAAAACTTTGGTTTAATAATAATGTTCTGTTTACCTTTCAGCTCAGATCCACATCTTTTCCGACACTACTTGGCTGTTATTTTTGCAATAGAAGAGATTAATAAAAGAAATGACATTTTACCCAACATCACTTTGGGATATGAGCTTTATAACCCACAAAATGATGATTTTGCTGCATTAGACGGCACCATGGCTATATTATCTGGTGACTCTAAATCTATACCAAACTACTCTTGTGCACAGAAAGGATTCCTTGCTGGTTTTATTGGAAGTCTGGGATATGAAGAAACCTACTTAATGTCTCTACTCACAGGGCTGTACCAATACCCACAGGTACGTACAGTTATTTAATCTAAACTCCTGCATGAGATTTTTCTTAAGTTTCTTATTGTTATTTAAAGGGATATTAAAGACAATGGCCTCTATTTATCAAGCTGTCAACCGCAAATACGCTGAAATTCTGCAGCGTATTTCTGGCGAGCCTGATTTGCCTTAGTTATCAAACCCTACAGACCAGCAAAAGTAGAATTCAGTGACATGACATACAATCCGCCGGACTCAGTCTGACACAGATCGATGCTTCCGTCACTCCAGATGTTCCGAACGCAAGTTCGGCACAATCTGACTACTTTTGCTAGTTATAAAAAAACTAGCAGGTACCCTCGGCACTTTTCCAGCCCAGCGTACCTGGTTTTCAATGATTGGATCAGTCAATAGGATTGAACTTCAATTCTATTGGCTGATTGCATCAGCCAATAGGATTTTTTCCTACCTTAATTCCGATTGGCTGATAGAATTCTATCAGCCAATCGGAATTCAAGGGACGCCATCTTGGATGACGTCATTTAAAGGAACCGTCATTCGTCGGGTAGTCGTCGGTCTGGATGGATGCTCCGCGTCGGATGTCTTCAAGATGGAGCCACTCCTCGTCGGATGGATGAAGATAGAAGATGCCGCATGGATGAAGACTTCTGCCCGTCTGGAGGACGGGGTGTGTGGGTGGTGGGTTTTAATGTTGGGGGGTATTGTATTTTTTTTACAGGTAAAAGAGCTGATTACTTCGGGGCAATGCCCCGCAAAAAGCCCTTTTAAGGGCTATTTGTAATTTAGTATAGGGTAAGGATTTTTTTTATTTTGGGGGGCTTTTTTATTTTATTAGGGGGATTAGATTAGGTGTTATTAGTTTAAAAAATCTTGTAATTATTTTATTATTTTTTGTAATGTATTGTTTTTTTTTTGTACTTTAGTCAATTTTATTTTATTTAAATTTAATTGTAGATAATTTATTTAATTAATTTAATTATAGTGTAGTGTTAGGTGTTAGTGTAATTTAGGTTAGGTTTTATTTTACAGGTATATTTGTATTTATTTTATGTAGGTAGTTATTAAATAATTAATAACTATTTAATAACTATTGCACCTAGTTAAAATAAACACAAAGTTGCCTGTAAAATAAAAATAAAACCTAAGCTATCTACAATGTAACTATTAGTTATATTGTAGCTATCTTAGGTTTTATTTTATAGGTAAGTTTTTAGTTTTAAATAGGAATAATTTAGGTAATTATAGGAATATTTATTTAGATTTATTTAAATTATATTTAAGTTAGGGGTTGTTAGGGTTAGAGTTATACTTAGATTTAGGGGTTAATAAATGTAATATGGTGGCGGTGTAGGGGGGGCAGATTAGGGGTTAATAAGTATAATGTAAGTGGCGGCGGTGTGAGGGGGGCAGATTAGGGGTAATAAATATAATGTAGGTGGTGGCGGTGTAGGGGGGCAGATTAGGGGTTAATAAATATAATGTAGGTGGCGGTGGGCTCCGGGAGCGGCGGTTTAGGGGTTAAACACTTTGTTTAGTTTTGGCGGGGTCCGGGAGCGGCAGGATAGGGGTTAATAACTTTATGTACGGCGGTATAGGGGGCGGCAGATCAGGGGTCAATATGTAAAATGTAGGCGACGGTGGGCTCCGGGATCGGCGGATTAGGGGTTAATACATTTATTAGATTTGCGGTGGGCTCCGGGAGCGGCGGTTTAGGGGTTAATAACTATTTAGTTGCAGGGGGCTCCGGGAGTGGCGGTATAGGGGGGTAAAACAGTATAGTATAGTGTGGGTGCTTAGTGACAGGGTAGCAAGAAAGCTGTGAAAAAGCCGAAGAGTAGCGAGATCGATGACTGTTAGTTAACAACAGTCCGCTGCTCATCGCTCCATACTTGGTGCGTGGCTTTTTGACAGCTTTTTTGATAATTTTGGAGAGCGTATTCAGGTCCGTGGCAGCGATGTTAGGCGAACTTAGGCGAGCGTTTTGGTGCCATCGAATGCAGGTAAGTTGACGGCTTGATAACTAGAGGCCAATATTTTTTTCTTTCATGTTTCAGATAGAACATACAATTTTCTATAAATTCCAAATTTACTTTAGTTATCAAATTTACTTCATTCTTTTGGTATCCTTTGAAATAGGACCAACAATGCACTACAAGGTCCTCGCTGAACACATTAGGTGACCCAATGTCAAAAGACATATATGTGAAGCCACCAATCAGCAGCTAGATCCCAGTAATGCATTGCTGCCCCTGATCCTATCAAGGTATGCTTTTCAATAATGGATACCAAGTGAACAAAGCAAATTAGATAATAGAAGTAAATTGGTAAGTTGTTTAAAATTGCATGTTCTGTCTCATTCATGATATATATATATATTAAGCCTCTGATTACTTGTCCTACAACACCAGTAGAGTTGCACCTATCAGCCAATAGTGGGCCAGATTACAAGTGGCATGCTAATGATAGCGCAATCAGCGATATCCCTGGACCGTGCTAACATTAATTTACAACTTGATATTACCGAAGGGTTAGCGCGGCTGAATTCGGTCGGGCATAACCTATATTTTCAATGGACATCACAAACATGCTAACTTGGGCTGGCATTACAAGTTGAAAGTTATAGTTTGAGCTTGAACTGTGCTAGAATATTTATTGCAACTTGAAACCTGGGGGTAGATTTACCAAGTGCCAGGTAGACATGATTTTCTGTAGAAAATCATGTCCGCCCAACATCACTAAATGCATACGCTGTCGGCATTTAACTTTGCACAAGCATTTCTTGTGAAATGATGGTGCAATGCCGCCCCCTGCACATTCACAGCTAATTGACCGCTAGCAGGGGGTGTCAATCATCCTGATCATTTCGGATCGGGATGATTGCAGGTGGTGGACAAGTTAAGGATCAGTGGTGTTATGGCCGCTGCTTCTTAACTTACTTTTACGGCGAGCCAGAAACTTCAGGTGTAGAAAGCAGCATCTGCTGCTTGTTACAACTACCTCCTGAGGTAAAGTGTAAGGGTTATATATAAGGTTGCACAAAATACATCACAAACATAGGGCAAGATTACAACTCGTGTGGCAAATCAGTTGCGAAAACACTACGCGCATTATGACTTTTTTTGCATTTTGGGTTGCGTCGGTATTACAAGTTGCAAAATAATTTATTGTTCATGAGCGTTAAGCCGTGTAATCCAAACAACCAAATCACATGCCCATTGAAGTATTCCTTATAGAATTCAATGGAGAAGATGAAGAGACAAAAAACCTGGTGCAAGATTACATTTACGCGGTTTTAATATAACATATACAGCGCTGCAAATAAATATATGTATATTTCACCCGTCGCTGGCAATTTTTACTCCCATAAGCTAACATAGACCTGCGTCGCAAATCGGTATCACATATTCAGCGCAAGGACTTACGCAGAGAAAATTGAGAAATTTTACTCCATTTTCACCTTGCCACACATAGGCAGGTGCAACAAGACTTGTGCTGAGTATGTAAGCACTGTAACCCCCTAAAATACTAACTAACACCTAATGCATGCGCAATATCTATCTACCTTTCTGAAAATAACTAACACCTAACGCATGCGCAATGTCTATCTACCTGTCAACTGCCAACCCCCACTGCAATAACTAATAAACTATATTAACCCCTAATTTGTCAAACCCCCACAACACTATATACCTTAATAAATAGTGATATTGTGAATAGTTCGCCGGCGAATAGTTCCCGGCGAACATAGCTTGTTCGCGTTCGCCGCGGCGGGCGAACATATGCGATGTTCGATCCGCCCCCTATTCATCATCATTGAGTAAACTTTGACCCTGTACCTCACAGTCAGCAGACACATTCCAGCCAATCAGTGGCAGACCCTCCCTCCCAGACCCTCCCACCTCCTGGACAGCATCCATTTTAGATTCATTCGGAAGCTATATTCTTAGTGAGAGGAGGGACAGTGTAGCTGCTGCTGATTTAATAGGGAAATTGATAGCTAGGCTAGTGTATTCAGTGTCCACTACAGTCCTGAAGGACTCATCTGATCTCTGCTGTAAGGACAGCACCCCAAAAAGCCCTTCTTAGGGCTAGAACATCAGTCTGCTTTTTTTTTTTTTTCCCCTGTGTAATCTAATTGCAGTTGCCTGCCTGCCAGCGTGTGTGTCAGGCTCACAGCGTATACTGTGCCCACTTGCCCAGTGCCACCACTCATATCTGGTGTAACAGTAGTGTACATTTAAAAAAAACAACACTTTTTTGACTGTGAAATAATAGCAGACAGCTGCCAGTACCCAAGATGGCCGCCAATAAGGCAGATGGGGAGGGTTAGAGAGCTGTTTTTGGGGGGGATCAGGGAGGTTGGGGGCTAAGGGGGGATGCTACACCACAGCATATGTAAATATGCTAAAAAAATTAAAAACATTTTATTTTAGTACTGGCAGACTTTCTGCCAGTACTTAAAGGGACAGTCTACACCAGAATTTGTATTGCTTTAAAAGATAGATAATCCCTGTATTACCCATTTCCCAGTTTTGCATAACTAACACAGTTATAATAATATACTTTTAACCTCTGTGATTATCTTGTATCTAAGCCTCTGCAAACTGCCCCTTTTTTCAGTTCTTTTGACAGACTTGCGGTCTAGCCAATCAGTGCCTGCTCCCAGATAACTTCTCGTGCACGAGCACAATGTTATCTATATGAAATACGTGAACTAACACCCTCTAGTGGTGAAAAACTGTTAAAATGCAATCTGAAAGAGGTGGGCTTCAAGGTCTAAGAAATTAGCATATGAACCTCCTAGGTTAAGCTTTCAACTAAGAATACCAAGAGAACAGAGCAAAATTGGTGATAAAAGTAAATTGGAAAATTGTTTAAAATTACAAGCTCTATCTGAATCATGAAAGTTTATTTTGGCCTAGACTGTCCCTTTAAGATGGCGGGGACAATTGTGGGGTGGGGTAGGGAAGGGAGCTGTTTGGGAGGGATCAGGGGGGTCTGATGTGTCAGGTGGGAGGCTGATCTCTACACTAAAGCTAAAATTAACCCTGCAAGCTCCCTACAAACTACCTAATTAACCCCTTCACTGCTAGCCATAATACACGTGTGATGCGCAGCAGCATTTAGCGGCCTTCTTATTACCAGAAAGCAACGCCAAAGTCATATATGTCTGCTATTTCTGAATAAAGGGGATCCCAGAGAAGCATTTACAACCATTTGTGCCATAATTGCACAAGCTGTTTGTAAATAATTTCAGTGTGAAACCTAAAATTGCGAAAAAAAATTTTTTTTTTTTTAAATTTGATCACATTTGGCGGTGAAATGGTGGCATGAAATATACCAAAATGGGCCTAGATCAATACTTTGGGTTGTCTACTACACTACACTTAAGCTAAAATTAACTCTACAAGCTCCCTACATGCTCCCTAATTAACCCCTTCACTGCTGGGCATAAAACACATGTGGTGCGCAGTGGCATTTAGCAGCCTTCTAATTACCAAAAAGCAACGCCAAAGCCATATAAGTCTGCTATTTCTGAACAAAGGGGATCCCATATAAGCATTTACAACCATTTATGCCATAATTGCATAAGTTGTTTGTAAATAATTTCTGTGAGAAACCTAAAGTTTGTGAAAAAGTGAACAATTTTTTTTTTTATTTGATCGCATTTGGCGGTGAAATGGTGGCATGAAATATACCAAAATGGGCCTAGATCAATACTTTGGGTTGTCTACTACACTACACTTAAGCTAAAATTAACTCTACAAGCTCCCTACATGCTCCCTAATTAACCCCTTCACTGCTGGGCATAAAACACGTGTGGTGCGCAGTGGCATTTATGCGCAGTGGCATTTAACGGCCTTCTAGTTACCAAAAAGCAACGCCAAAGCCATATAAATCTGCTATTTCTGAACAAAGGGGATCCCAGAGAAGCATTTACAACCATTTATGCCATAATTGCATAAGTTGTTTGTAAATAATTTCTGTGAGAAACCTAAAGTTTGTGAAAAAATGAACAATTTTTTTTTTATTTGATCGCATTTGGCGGTGAAATGGTGGCATGAAATATACCAAAATGGGCCTAGATCAATACTTTGGGATGTCTTCTAAAAAAAATATATATACATGTCAAGGGATATTCAGGTATTCCTGACAGATATCAGGGTTCCAATGTAACTAGCGCTCATTTTGAAAAAAAGTGGTTTTGAAATAGCAAAGTGCTACTTGTATTTATTTCCCTATAACTTGCAAAATAAGCAAAGAAAATGTAAACATTGGGTATTTCTAAACTCAGGACAAAATTTAGAAACTATTTAGCATGGTGGTTTTTTGGTGGTTGTAGATGTGTAACAGATTATGGGGGTCAAAGTTAGAAAAAGTGTGTTTTTTTCCATTTTTTTCTCATATTTTATAATGTTAGGTGATTTATGCCCTTTATGGATTAAAACCAGATTCTGCATCAACTATGTAATTTTCCATGGGAGTTTTGCCATAGATCCCCCTCCGGCATGCCACAGTCCAGGTGTTAGACCCCTTGAAACAACTTTTCTATCACTATTGTGGCCAGAAAGAGTCCCTGTGGGTTTTAAAATTCGCCTGCCTATTGAAGTCTATGGCGGTTCGCCCGGTTCGCCCGTTCGCGAACATTTGTGGAAGTTTGCATTCGCCGTTCGCGAACCCAAATTTTTATGTTCGCGACATCACTATTAATAAACTATTAACCCCTAATCCGCCATACATCCATATCGCAAAATACCTATTAAAACTATTAACCCCTAAACCACCATCCCCCACCAAAGCAATAAACTTAATTCACCTATTAACCTGTGTCTAATCATACCTGCTCCTACAAGTCTCACTCTCACCTTCTGTCACTCACACTCCTACTACTGCTTGCTGCTGTTGATACCTCTTCTAACCCTGGCCCTGCAGTAATCACCACACTTTTACACTCTCACTCAGTGCCCCACTGCAAAAACTCTAGGTCACGCAATCCTAACAATCTCATTTCTATTAACCCACAGCGCTTATCCCCTCTCTTTTCTTGTGCTCTTTGGAATGCATGATCTGTCTGTAACAAACTTACAACTGTTCACGACCTGTTTGTTTCTAACGCTTTCAATCTTCTTGCAATTACTGAAACCTGTTTATCATCTTCTGACACTGCTTCCATTGCTGCTCTCACGCACGGTGGTCTCCAATTTATCCACACAACTAGGCTAGGTGAGAGACATGTTGGTGGTGTTAATATCTTACTCTTTCCCTCATGCTCCTATCAGCACCTGCATATTCTTCACCCATCTCTCTCCTTTTCCTCCTTTGAAGTCCACTGCATCTGCCTGTTCTCCCCCTCCCCCTCAGGGTGGCAGCTATCTATTGCCCCCCTGGACTAACCTCCCAATTCCTTTATAACTTTGCTGCCTGGCTTTCTTACTTTCTCTATACAAATACACCTGCTCTAATCCTGGGGGACTTCAACATCCCCATTGATAACCCATCTGCCCCTGCTGCCTCTAAGCTTCTCTCACTCACAAACTCCTTTGGTCTCTCACAATCCACCCTTTTACCTACTCACCACGACGGACACTCTATTGATTTGATATTCTCCTACCTCTGCTCTCTCTCTGACGTCGTCACCTGTCACCTATTTCCCATCTCAGACAACCATCTGCTCATCTTTAATCTTAATATACAGGCTAAACCTACTTCTCCCCCTCTCTACTGCACCTGTAGAAATCAGTTCAATGTAAGGGTGATAGCTGTCTTATCCCATTAATATGGTCTTCAGTGTAAATCGCTATCACACAAGTTATTGGAGCTATCTCTTCAGTTGAGTTATAAGTGGGGGACTCCGTGTAGCCACCTGTAATGGGGTTACTCAAGTATATTATTTCTTAGTAATATCACCAATACTGTAGCGATAGATATGTATTGTGATCTAGATATCAGGAGAGTACTATTCAGCTTATTATCATATCTGAATAGTGAGTATTAGTGTAGGTCATCTGCCACTGTACATATATGTAGGTAGCTGAGTAAAATATTCCCCAGTTATGGGAGTTCTCAAAGTTAGACTCTCGCTAGTTCAGTGTACTCGTGTAACCAGCGAAACCTACTAAGAAAGGTAAGTAATACTAGAAAATAGTGTGTATAGTTGCACCAATTAATGACAACTTGGTGCAATTGTCATTTCATGTAGGGCTTGCACCAGGTTACACATAATTATTCATCAAAATGTCTCATAATCAATTGCACATCACTACTCATGAAAATTAGGTACTTAGTGCCCACAATAGCGTAGTTTCTCTTTCATTTGTTTTGTGAGACAATTTGTGAGGAATAGGTGTGTGCTTTCGTTATACCAGTGGGGTAAACGGTACTTTCATGCGTACATCTGCATGTCACACTAGTACACAGATGGGCTGGTTATCATTAAGTAGGTACTTTTCACTAAATTGAGCAGCTATTGAGCGTGTAGTAATTCAAATAGCAGATCCATGGAGGGTGAATAAAATATCAAAAATCTGTTTGTTATATTTGTGTTAAATATTCTCCCCTCGTAATTGATAAACCTAGCAATATGTGTCTCTCAGTTAGTAGGTCATCCCTTATTGTAGCAAAATTAAGTGATATGTACCATACTTTCCAATTAATATACTGGATAAATTATAGTTATAATTTTGTATTATCTGTCCATCCGTTCGTCTTTAGACCCAAGAGTTTGTATACCGCATATATGGAGTAGCTGGAGCCTCATCTCATTCATAAATCAAGCATAGATATTTGTGTGTACTACGTTGTTAATACCCGTACAATGTGTGGGTAAATTGGACAAATCTACCTCAGTTAGTTACTGTACATGTTATTTGTGCGTATTTATATAGTCATTTCTGAGAAATTATGATCTCCCCAACTGATGCTATGTTTGTGCACACACATCCTCCATCGGTTTGTAACCTCAGCATTTAATTACCGCTGATATTATCCAGCATTCTGGGTTAGTTCAACTGGAGTGCCGTGGAGATTCAACAATAACCTCTAAAAACTCATAGAAACATAGAAACATAGATATTGACGGCAGATAAGAGCCATAGGCCCAGCAAGTTTGCCCGACCTTACCTAACATTATAAACTTATCTAGTTCATAGGATAGCCTTATGCTTGTCCCATGCATTTTTAAAGTCCCCCACAGTGTTTGTTGCTACTAACTCTTGAGGAAGTTTATTCCATAAATCAATCACTCTTTCTGTAAAGAAGTGCTTCCTCCAATTACTCCTGAATCTACTACCCTTTAGCTTGAGCTCATGACCCCTTGTTCTTGAATTTTCCATTTTATGTAAAATACCCACAGCCTCAGTTTTACTAAACCCTTTAATGTACTTGAAAGTTGCTATCATATCACCTCTTTCCCTTCTCTCCTCTAAGCTATACATATTTAGGTCATTGAGCCTATCCTGGTAAGTTTTATTTTTTAGACCATGTACCATTTTGGTAGCCCTCCTTTGCACAGATTCAAGTTTGTTAATATCCTTCTGAAGATATGGCCTCCAGAACTGTACACGATACTCAAGGTGAGGCCTAACTAATGATCTATAAAGTGGCATAAGAACCTTACTATTTCTGCTGCAAATACCTCTACCAATACATCCAAGCATTCTGCTAGCCTTACTCGCTGCATTACTACATTGTTTACTAAGTTTTAAATCATCTGAAATAATAATTCCCAAGTCCTGTTCCTCATCTGTAACAGTCAGTAAAGTGTCATTGAGTCTGTAATTAACATTTGTATTTTTCTTGCCTAAATGCATTATTTTACACTTTGCTGTGTTAAACTTTAGATCCCAGTCATTTGTCCAATCCTCCAATTGTTGTATATCACTTCTCATTTTGTCTACCCCCCCCTGGAACATCCACTCTGTTACAATTTTTTGTATCATCTGCAAACAGACATGCTTTCCCCTGTAGCCCTTTGCTGATATTGCAGATAAATATGTTAAACAAAACAGGCCCCAGAACTGACCCCAGAGGAACACCACTAGTAACAGCCCCCTCTGCTGAATGAACTCCATTTACTAAGACACTTTGTTTTCTGTCCTTAAGCCAGCATTCCACCCAGTTCACATTTTTTTAATCTAAAGGAGATACAGTTTGTGATTTAGTTTATTGTGTGGGACGGTGTCAAATGCTTTGCTGAAATCTAGATATGCTACATCAACTGCTCCACCCTTGTCTAATACTTTTGTTACATAATCAAAGAAGTCAATTAGATTAGTCTGACATGATCTCCCTTAAGTAAAACCATGCTGATTTTGGTCCTCTAAATTGTTTGTCTTTATGTAAGTCATAATTCTTTCTTTTAAGAGGCTTTCCATTAATTTCCCTACTACTGAAGTTAAACTAACTGGCCTGTAGTTGCCAGATTCTTCTCTACTGCCCTTTTTATGAAGAGGTATTACATTTGCTATTCTCCAATCATCTGGGACAGCTCCTGTTAATAGTGACTGATTAAACTGATCAGTTAATGGGACAGTTAGCACTGATCAAAGTTCTTTTAAAACCCTTGGATGAATATTATCAGGACCCACTGCCTTTTTAACATTTATTTTTGATAATGCTAACAAAACCTCATCCTCTGTAAAAAGATTACTGTTAAGCTTGTTTCAATTTTTCGTAGCATCCCTTAATGTAGACATTGTATCTTCACAATCTTTTGTGAAAACAGAACAGAAGTAATCATTGAGACAGTCTGCAATCTGCTTATCTCCTTCTATTATTCTACCATCAACTGATTTCAATTTTACTATTCCTACCTTATTTTTTCTTCTTTCACTGATATATCTAAAGAATGTTTTGTCCCCATGTTTTACTGACTGTGCAATCTTCTCTTCTGCATGAGCTTTAACCTTCCTAATTAACTGCTTAGTCTTTTTTTGTTGGAGTTTCCATATTTTCATATCATCATCTGCTTGTGTGTGTCTGTAATTTTTATAAGCTATCTTTTTTGTCTTTACAGCATTTGCTACTTCTTTGGAAAACCAAATTGGTTTCCGCTTTCTTTTACTTTTACAGACATGTCTAATACAGTGTGCGGTTGCATCTAAAATGGCACCTTTCACAAATTCCCACTGTTCTTGAACCACTGTAATAAGAGTTTTCCCCTTTAAATAGTTTTTAGGTATTCTCCCATTAATGAAAAATCTGCCGTCCTAAAGTCTAAGGCCTAGATTTAGAGTTGGGCGGTAGCCGTCAAAACCAGCGTTAGAGGCTCCTAACGCTGGTTTTTACCGCCCGCTGGTATTTGGAGTCAGTCAAGAAAGGGTCTAACGCTCACTTTGCAGCCGCGACTTTTCCATACCGCAGATCCCCCTACGCCATTTGCATATCTTATCTTTTCAATGGGATCTTTCTAACGCCGGTATTTAGAGTCGTGGCTTAAGTGAGCGTTAGAAATCTAACGACAAAACTCCAGCCGCAGAAAAAAGTCAGTAGTTAAGAGCTTTCTGGGCTAACGCCGGTTTATAAAGCTCTTAACTACTGTGCTCTAAAGTACACTAACACCCATAAACTACCTATACACCCCTAAACCGAGGTCCTCCCACATCGCAGTCACTCTATTAAAATTTTTTAACCCCTAATCTGCCGCTCCGTACACCGCCGCCAGCTACGTTATCCCTATGTACCCCTAATCTGCTGCCCCTAACATCGCCGACCACAATGTTATATTTATTAACCCCTAATCTGCCGCCCCCGCTATCGCTGACACCTGCATATTATTATTAACCCCTAATCTGCCGCTCCGTACACCGACGCAACCTACATTATCCCTATGTACCCCTAATCTGCTGCCCCTAACACCGCCGACCCCTATATTATATTTATTAACCCCTAATCTGCCGCCCCCAACGTCGCCTCCACCTACCTACAATTATTAACCCCTAATCTGCCGACCGGATCTCACCGCTACTATAATAAATGTATTAACCCCTAAAGCTAAGTCTAACCCTAACCCTAACACCCCCTTAAGTTAAATATAATTTAAATCTAACAAAATAAATTAACTCTTATTAAATAACTTATTCCTATTTAAAGCTAAATACTTACCTGTAAAATAAACCCTAATATAGCTACAATATAAATTATAATTATATTGTAGCTATTTTAGGATTAATATTTATTTTACAGGCAACTTTGTAATTATATTAACCAGGTACAATAGCTATTAAATAGTTAATAACTATTTAATAGTTAAAATAGTTAAAATAATTACAAAATTACCTGTAAAATAAATCCTAACCTAAGTTACAATTAAACCTAACACTACACTATCAATAAATTAATTAAATAAAATACCTACAATTATCTACAATTAAACCTAACACTACACTATCAATAAATAAAGTAAATACAATACCTACAAATAAATACAATGAAATAAACTAACTAAAGTACAAAAAATAAAAAAGAACTAAGTTACAAAAAATTAAAAAATATTTACAAACATTAGAAAAATATTACAACAATTTTAAACTAATTACACCTACTCTAAGCCCCCTAATAAAATAACAAATCCCCCCAAAATAAAAAAATGCCCTACCCTATTCTAAATTAAAAAAGTTCAAAGCTCTTTTACCTTACCAGCCCTGAAAAGGGCCCTTTGCGGGGCATGCCCCAAAGAATTCAGCTCTTTTGCCTGTAAAAAAAAACAAATACAATACCCCCCCCAACATTACAACCCACCACCCACATACCCCTAATCTAACCCAAACCCCCCTTAAATAAACCTAACACTAAGCCCCTGAAGATCTTCCTACCTTATCTTCACCTCGCCGGGTATCACACCGATCCGTCCTGGCTCCGATGTCTTGATCCAAGCCCAAGCGGGGGGCTGAAGATGTCCATGATCCGGCTGAAGTCTTCTATCAACGGCATCTTCAATCTTCTTTCTTCCGGATCCATGTTCATCCCACCGACGCAGAACATCCATCTTCACAGACGACTTCCCGACGAATGACGGTTCCTTTAAGGGACGTCATCCAAGATGGCGTCCCTCGAATTCCGATTGGCTGATAGGATTCTATTAGCCAATCGGAATTAAGGTAGGAAAATTCTGATTGGCTGATGGAATCAGCCAATCAGAATCAAGTTAAATCCGATTGGTTGATCCGATCAGCCAATCAGATTGAGCTCGCATTCTATTGGCTGATCGGAACAGCCAATAGAATGCGAGCTCAATCTGATTGGCTGATCGGATCAGCCAATCGGATTGAACTTGATTCTGATTGGCTGATTCCATCAGCCAATCAGAATTTTCCTACCTTAATTCCGATTGGCTGATAGAATCCTATCAGCCAATCGGAATTTGAGGGACGCCATCTTGGATGACGTCCCTTAAAGGAACCGTCATTCGTCGGGAAGTCGTCGGTGAAGATGGATGGATCCGGCGCTGGAGGTCTTGAAGATCAGCCAGGTCGTCATCGGATTGAAGAACATAGAAGATGCGGCTTGGATGAAGATGTTTGCCGGTCCGGATGTCCTCTTTTGCCCTCTTGGATCAAGATTTCAGCCGGAGGATGGACGTCACTCTTCAGCCCCCGCTTGGGCTTGGATCAAGATTTCGGAGGCTTGGATCAAGACTTTGGTGGACGGATCGGTGAACCTGGCATGGTGAAGATAAGGTAGGAAGATCTTCAGGGGCTTAGTGTTAGTTTTTTTAAGGGGGGGTTTGGGTTAGATTAGGGGTATGTGGGTGGTGGGTTGTAATGTTGGGGGGGGTATTGTATGTTTTTTTTACAGGCAAAAGAGCTGAATTATTTGGGGCATGCCCCGCAAATGGCTCTTTTCAGGGCTGGTAAGGTAAAAGAGCTTTGAACTTTTTTAATTTAGAATAGGGTAGGGCATTTTTTTATTTTGGGGGTCTTTGTTATTTTATTAGGGGGCTTAGAGTAGGTGTAATTAGTTTAAAATTGTTGTAATATTTTTCTAATGTTTGTAAATATTTTTTTTATTTTTTGTAACTTAGTCCTTTTTTTTTTTGTACTTTAGTTAGTTTATTTAATTGTAGTTATTTGTAGGTATTGTATTTAATTAATTTATTGATAGTATAGTGTTAGGTTTAATTGTAGGTAATTGTAGGTATTTTATTTAATTAATTTATTGATAGTGTAGTGTTAGGTTTAATTGTAACTTAGGTTAGGATTTATTTTACAGGTAATTTTGTATTTATTTTAACTATTTTAGCTATTAAATAGTTATTAACTATTTAATAGCTATTGTACCTGGTTAAAATAAATACAAAGTTGCCTGTAAAATAAATATTAATCCTAAAATAGCTACAATATAAATATAATTTATATTGTAGCTATATTAGGATTTATTTTACAGGTAAGTACTTAGCTTTAAATAGGAATAATGTATTTAATAAGAGTTAATTTATTTTGTTAGATTTAAATTATATTTAACTTTGGGGGGTGTTAGGGTTAGGGTTAGACTTAGCTTTAGGGGTTACTCCATTTATTAGAGTAGCGGAGAGATCCGGTCGGCAGATTAGGGGTTAATTATTGTAGGTAGCTGGCGGCGACGTTGTGGGGGGCAGATTAGGGGTTAATAAATATAATATAGGGGTCGGCAGTGTTAGGGGCAGTAGATTAGGGGTACATAACTATAATGTATGTTGCGGCGGTGTACGGAGCGGCAGATTAGGGGTTAATAATAATATGCAGGTGTCAGCGATAGCGGGGGCGGCAGATTAGGGATTAATAAATATAACATTGTGGTCGGCGATGTTGGGGCAGCAGATTAGGGGTACATAGGGATAACGTAGCTGGCGGCGGTGTACGGAGCGGCAGATTAGGGGTTAATAAGTGTAAGGTTAGGGGTGTTTAGACTCGGGGTTCATGTTAGGGTGTTAGGTGCAGACATAGGAAGTGTTTCCCCATAGAAAACAATGGGGCTGCGTTAGGAGCTGAACGCTGCTTTTTTGCAGGTGTTAGGTTTTTTTCAGCTCAAACTGCCCCATTGTTTCCTATGGGGGAATCGTGCACGAGCACGTTTTTGAAGCTGGCCGCGTCCGTAAGCAACGCTGGTATCTAGAGTTGCAGTGGCGGTAAATATGCTCCACGCTCCCTTTTTGGAGCCTAACACAGCCCTTTCTTTGAACTCTAAATACCAGCGGTATTTAAAAGGTGCGGGAGAAAAAAAGCACGCGTAGCTAACGCACCCCTTTGGCCGCAGAACTCTAAATCTAGCCGTTAAACTTTTGTTTTAGTCTGGGTGGACAGTTCCTGCACATGAGTACTAAACCAAACAGATTGATGATCACTGGATCCTAAGTTCTCACCTACAGACACATCTGAAACTGTATCAATGTTTGTAAGTATTAGATCTAATATAGCTTACTTACAAGTTGGTTCCTTGACTAATTGCTCAAGTGATTCCCCTAGCAGAGATTCAAGAATATACCTGCTTCTAGCTGATCTAGCAGAAGGAATCTTACAGTCTATATCTGGCAAATTAATGTCCCCCAGTACTATAACCTTACCCTTCATGGTAATTTTGGTTATTTCTTCTAATAACAGATTGTCCAATTTTTTATCCTGCAATGGAGGCCTATATACAACCCCTATTCTAAAAACATTTTTATCTCCAATTTCCAAAGTCACCCAAATACTTTCCACCTCATCTTTTGTTCCTACAATTTCAGTAACCTTTATATTTTCATTTACATACAGAGCAACTCCTCCACCTTTCTTTCCTACTCTGTTCTTTTTATATAACCTGTATCCAGGTATGACTATGTCCCAGTCATGCAAATCATTGTACCATGTTTCTGTTATAGCTACTAAATCCAAGTTGTCCCTAGTCATTATTGAAATGAGTTCAGGTAATTTATTTCCTAAGCTGCGAGCATTTGTGCTCATGGCACGAAGAATTTTTCTACTAGAATTTCTAGAATTGTTACTTGGACTAACAGTTTCGGCATGCTGTGGGGGGCAGGTGGATATATTAAAGGACCAGTCAACACAGCACAAAACACAAAACCAAAACGAAAATAAATATACAGCCACATAGAGGATTAAGTTTATAATCTATATGAGCTTTCAAAATAAAAACATAGGCCTAGATTTGGAGTTTGGCGGTAGCCGTGAAAACCAGCGTTAGAGGCTCCTAACGCTGGTTTTAGGCTACCTCCGGTATTTGGAGTCACTCAAAAAAGGGTCTAACGCTCACTTTTCAGCCGCGACTTTTCCATACCGCAGATCCCCTTACGTCAATTGCGTATCCTATCTTTTCAATGGGATTTTTCTTACTCCGGTATTTAGAGTCGTGTCTGAAGTGAGCGTTAGACATCTAACGACAAAACTCCAGCCGCAGAAAAAAGTCAGTAGTTAAGAGCTTTCTGGGCTAACGCCGGTTCATAAAGCTCTTAACTACTGTACTCTAAAGTACACTAACATCCATAAACTACCTATGTACCCCTAAACCGAGGTCCCCCCACTTTGCCGCCACTCGATTAAATTTTTTTAACCCCTAATCTGCCGACCGCCACCTACGTTATACTTATGTACCCCTAATCTGCTGCCCCTAACACCGCTGACCCCTATATTATATTTATTAACCCCTAACCTGCCACCCACAACGTCGCAGCCAGCAACTTACAATAATTAACCCCTAATCTGCCGACCACAAAGCGCCGCCACCTACATTATAGCTATGTACCCCTAATCTGCTGCCCCTAACATTGCCGACCCCTATATTATATTTATTAACCCCTAATCTGCCCCCCTCAACGTCGCCTCCACCTGCCTACACTTATTAACCCCTAATCTGCCGAGCAGACCGCACCACTATTATTATAAAGTTATTAACCCCTAATCCGCCTCACTAACCCTATAATAAATAGTATTAACCCCTAATCTGCCCTCCCTAACATCGCCGACACCTAACTTCAATTATTAACCCCTAATCTGCCGACTGGAGCTCACCGCTATTCTAATAAATGTATTAACCCCTAAAGCTAAGTCTAACCCTAACACTAACACCCCCCTAAATTAAATATAATTTTAATCTAACGAAATTAATTAACTCTTATTAAATAAATTATTCCTATTTAAAGCTAAATATTACCTGTAAAATAAATCCTAATATAGCTACAATATAAATTATAATTATATTATAGCTATTTTAGGATTAATATTTATTTTACAGGTAACTTTGTATTTATTTTAACCAGGTACAATAGCTATTAAATAGTTAAGAACTATTTAATAGCTAAAATAGTTAAAATAATTACAAAATTACCTGTAAAATAAATCCTAACCTAAGTTACAATTAAACCTAACACTACACTATCAATAAATTAATTAAATAAAATACCTACAATTACCTACAATTAAACCTAACACTACACTATCAATAAATTAATTAAATACAATACCTACAAATAACTACAATGAAATAAACTAACTAAAGTACAAAAAATAAAAAAGAACTAAGTTACAAAAAATAAAAAAATATTTACAAACATAAGAAAAATATTACAACAATTTTAAACTAATTACACCTACTCTAAGCCCCCTAATAAAATAACAAAGCCCCCCAAAATAAAAAAAATGCCCTACCCTATTCTAGATTACTAAAGTTCAAAGCTCTTTTACCTTACCAGCCCTGAACAGGGCCCTTTGCGGGGCATGCCCCAAGAAGTTCAGCTCTTTTGCCTGTAAAAAAAAACATACAATACCCCCCCCAACATTACAACCCACCACCCACATACCCCTAATCTAACCCAAACCCCCTTAAATAAACCTAACACTAAGCCCCTGAAGATCTTCCTACCTTGTCTTCACCTCACCGGGTATCACACCGATCCGTCCTGGCTCCGATATCTTCATCCAACCCAAGAGGGGGCTAGACATCCATCATCCGACGGCTGAAGAAGTCCAGAAGAGAGTCCAAAGTCTTCATCCTATCCGGGAAGAAGAGTAGATCCGGACCTGGCAACCATCTTCTTCCAAGCGGCATCTTCTATCTTCATCCGATGAGGACCGGCTCCATCTTGAAGACCTCCACCGCGGACCCATCTTCTTCCGACGACGACTTCCCGACGAATGACGGTTCCTTTAAGGGACGTCATCCAAGATGGCGTCCCTCGAATTCCGATTGGCTGATAGGATTCTTTCAGCCAATCGGAATTAAGGTAGGAATATTCTGATTTGCTGATGGAATCAGCCAATCAGAATCAAGTTCAATCCGATTGGCTGATTGGATTGGAATATTCCTACCTTAATTCCGATTGGCTGATAGAATCCTATCAGCCAATCAGAATTTGAGGGACGCCATCTTGGATGACGTCATTTAAAGGAACCGTCATTCGTCGTTCAGTCGTCGGCCAGGATGGATGTTCCGCGTCGGAGGTCTTCAGGATGCTGCCGCTCCGCTCCGGATGGATGACTATAGAAGATCCCGCTTGGATGAAGACTTCAATCGGATGGAAGACCTCTTCTGCCCCGCTTGGATGAAGACTTCTACCGGATGGAGGACCTCTTCTTGCTCCGCTTGGATGAAGAATTTGGCTCGGCTGGGTGAAGACGACTCAAGGTAGGGAGATCTTCAGGGGCTTAGTGTTAGGTTTATTTAAGAGGGGTTTGGGTTAGATTAGGGGTATGTGGGTGGTGGGTTGTAATGTTGGGGGGGGTATTGTATGTTTTTTTTACAGGCAAAAGAGCTGAACTTCTTGCGGCATGCCCCGCAAAGGGCCCTGTTCAGGGCTGGTAAGGTAAAAGAGCTTTGAACTTTAGTAATTTAGAATAGGGTAGGGCATTTTTTTATTTTGGGGGTCTTTGTTATTTTATTAGGGGGCTTAGAGTAGGTGTAATTAGTTTAAAATTGTTGTAATATATTTCTAATGTTTGTAAATATTTTTTTATTTTTTGTAACTTAGTTCTTTTTTATTTTTTGTACTTTAGTTAGTTTATTTAATTGTATTTATTTGTAGGAATTGTATTTAATTTATTTATTGATAGTGTAGTGTTAGGTTTAATTGTAACTTAGGTTAGGATTTATTTTACAGGTAAATTTGTAATTATTTTAACTATTTTAGCTATTAAATAGTTCCTAACTATTTAATAGCTATTGTACCTGGTTAAAATAAATACAAAGTTACCTGTAAAATAAATATTAATCCTAAAATAGCTTTAATATAAATATAATTTATATTGTAGCTATATTAGGATTTATTTTACAGGTAAGTATTTAGCTTTAAATAGGAATAATTTATTTAATAAGAGTTAATTAATTTCGTTAGATTAAAATTATATTTAACTTAGGGGGGTGTTAGTGTTAGGGTTAGACTTAGCTTTAGGGGTTAATACATTTATTAGAATAGCGGTGAGCTCCAGTCGGCAGATTAGGGGTTAATAATTGAAGTTAGGTGTCGGCGATGTTAGGGAGGGCAGATTAGGGGTTAATACTATTTATGATAGGGTTAGTGAGGCAGATTAGGGGTTAATAACTTTATAATAATAGCGGTGCGGTCCGGTCGGCAGATTAGGGGTTAATAAGTGTAGGCAGGTGGAGGCGACGTTGTGGGGGGCAGATTAGGGGTTAATAAATATAATATAGGGGGTCGGCGATGTTAGGGCAGCAGATTAGGGGGTACATAGGGATAATGTAAGTAGCGGCGGTTTACGGAGCGGCAGATTAGGGGTTAATAATAATATGCAGGGGTCAGCGATAGCGGGGGCGGCAGATTAGGGGTTAATAAGTGTAAGGTTAGGGGTGTTTAGACTTGGGGTACATGTTAGGGTGTTAGGTGCAGACGTAAGAAGTGTTTCCCCATAGCAAACAATGGGGCTGCGTTAGGAGCTGAACGCGGCTTTTTTGCAGGTGTTAGGTTTTTTTTCAGCTCAAACCCCCCATAGGAAACAATGGGGCTATCGTGCACGAGCACGTTTTTGAGGCTGGCCGCTTGCGTAAGCAACTCTGGTATCGAGAGTTTAAGTTGCGCTGACATTATATGGACTCTCAATACCAGAGTTATTTTTATGGTGCGGCCAGAAAAAAGACGGCGTTAGCTACGCGGGTCCTTACCGACAAAACTCTAAATCTAGCCGATAGATAGTAAAATTATTATAAAACTTACTTTTCTCCTGTCTGTTTTACCAATTGTTCTGAGGCTTGTCCACCTCCCACGCCTAGAGGAGGATGGGCTCACTGTGAGTGACAAATTTTATCTTCCAATCCAAGATTAGCCTATTTGCATTTTTTTTCACCCATTGTGTGCATGTGAGTGTGCACGTGAGCCCCCGGAGTGTGCACATGACCCCCCTTGCATGTGCACGTGACTCCCTCCTCAGACGTGCACTATTGTCTTTATAAATTACAAGCAAGCACAGCATGAAAGGGAGCAGATCTGCTAAACAGCATTTAGAGCAGGAGCTGTTCCCTTTCATGTCAGTTGGATTGGTGCCACATTATAGTGCTTCTCTGTCTTATATATTTTAGTGCACCCACATAATTGCAGCATAAATGTTTATTTTGCTCCCCTTGCATGAACATTTTCAGTCTAAAAAAATAATTTAAATTTTTTTTAAAATTTATAATGTTCCCATTTTATAGTAAGTCTGTGTAATTTTGCACTTCCAATTACTTATTTTATAATTATCATCCCTAGTTTTAATTATAGGCTACCCATGCTACATATCTATTTATAAATGTATATTTTATATAGTCTTCCATTGATACTCGGCAGGCAATATGGGTATTTAAATAATGGAATTTATATTTTTTATACCTTAGAAAGCACCCTACTTGCTTTTATAATTAGCAATTTATTTTTAATTAATAGGCTAACCCTGCTACTTCTCTTTTTAACATGTATTTTTCATAAAGTCTTTCACTGATACTCTGCAGGCAATTTGGATCTTAAAATACGAGAAATTTTACTTATCGTACCTACAAAAACACTATTCTCTTTTTAAGGCTAACTCTGTTGCATATCTGTATGTAAAAATAATTAGAACTCAATTTCATGCAGATATTTTCCGTTTGTTATTTCCACCTTTGCATGTAAGGCTATTTTTATCCGTGGAAAATCCTTTTCAAGCACCCTACTGCCTCTTCAAAGCTAAACCTTTCTAAGCCAAAGCCATACATGCAAAGGGGGTAAATAATAAACGCTAAATCTCTGCATGCAATTGCGGTCTTCTATTTGTAAACATGCAGATATGCAACAGGGTTAGCATAAAAGAAGAGATGGAAAATACAAAATACTTTTATTGGCTAACCCTGCTACATACATTTGTACTTTTCTTTTGTATATTACAATCCTTTGTTACCCAGCATATCATTTTGCACCATTAGAAAGATGACGTTAGAAAGCACCCCTACTTGCTTTTATAATTTATAATGTAATTTTTTTTCCAAGGCTAACCCTGTTGCATATCTGTATGTAAAAAATAATTAGAACTCAATTTAATGGAGATATTTTCCATTTGTTATTTCCACCTTTGCATGTAAGGTATTTTTATCTGTGCAAAGGCCTTTACAAGCACCCTACTGCCTTTTCAAAGCTAAACCTTCCCCAGACAAAGCCTTACATGCAAAGGGGGTAAATAATAAACGCAAAATCTCTGCATGCAATTGCGGTCTTCTAATTGTAAACATACAGCTATGCAACAGGGTTAGCATAAAAGAATAGATCGAACAAAAAGCTACAAAATGTATTTCTCTATCCTGTTTGCCTTTTTAAGGCTAACCCTGCTACATACATTTGTACTTTTCTTTTTTATATTACAATCATTTGTTACCCAGCATGTCATTTTGCACCATTAGAAAGATGATGTTAGAAAGCACCCTACTTGCTTTTATAATTTATAATTTTCAATTTTTTTTATCAAGGCTAACCCTGTTGCATATCTGTATGTAAAAAAATAATTAGAACTCAATTTCATGGAGATATTTTCCATTTTTTATTTCCACCTTTGCATGTAAGGTATTTTTATCTGTGCAAAAGCCTTTACAAGCACCATACTGCCTTTTCAAAGCTAAACCTTCGCCAGACAAAGCCTTACATGCAAAAGGGGTAAATAATAAACGTATGTCCTGTGAATGAGTTACAAGAGAGACACATATATGTTGGTTATCGCAAAGTAGAGTGTTATGGTTTTGCTGAGCACGTGTGTACTTTAGAAATAGAATGTTTGTAATTTATTCAATAAACTATATTTCTACTACAATTTATGTTTCAATGTTTTATTTTTTTCACTTTTTCTATTTAATTGTATATTGGAGATCTATGTGCAACTGATCAATGTAGGAGCATCCATTTTTAATAAATATATATATATGGTACAAGAAGAAATCACTGCAAACACGGTAATCTTGCATCAAAGTTGAAAGGTTTATTACATCCACTTAGACATGAGCAGACAAACACCTGACATGTTTCGCATGTGTACTCCCACGCTTCATCAGAGGTATATATATATATATATATATATATATATATATATATATATATATATATATATATATATATAAGTATATGAACACAAAAGGGGACTGCTTGCATAATGCAAAAAAATTACACTTGTTAGTTGCTCATTACTTTTCATACACACTTTTTTGACACAGGTTTATATGTAAGGTGAAATTTTAAAAAAAATGAAATGAGATTTAATATTTTCAATAAATGTTTATTAGTGCAATATGAAAAATGGAAAAAGAACAGAGGCGCCAAACATGGCCTAGTAGCGTCAGGGCACCAACACACACAGGACCAACAGATTAGTATATACTCACAAGTGAGGCGCACCCAAACGGTGCTATTGATGCAGACTGGAACTAAAACAGTGGTCCAGCTCACTGATCTCCACCAGTCAAAACTCCAACTCCAGATAATCCTTAGTAAGGCAGATAGATTATATCCTGAAAGGACAAGAGGAAGGCACAAACATAGCCCAGTAACGTTTGAACCAAGGAGAGATAGTGTTTAAAGGTTACACTTACAAGAGGTGAAGCACCACCAGGTGCAATATCAGCAGTACTGGGACCTCTCAGCCGCCCAGTGGACTGTAGAATCCAGTCAGCAGGATCAAGATGATTCCAATTTGAGCAAGGAAAAAATCCAGCGAAAGAAATATACTGCCCCCAGAAAAGCTGGATAAAATATAGTAGCAAGTGTATAATAATAAAATATTTTATCAAAAACAAACGACGCGTTTCTCAGCCACACAGGGCTGTTTCCTCAGGCTATGATACAATGTTAAAAACACTTGCTATATATAGGGGATAGAGTAAATTACAAACAGAAGGCTTGGTCCTGATAGGGCAGTTAATTAACAATTACATTAATGACACCTGTTAAACCAATTGGTAATTAGTTGTTATGACAACCTCTATATACAAAGCCCTCACAGATGGTCTTAAAGGCAATGACAGCAATAATCCAAATCTTTGGTGAATGGCATAAAATACATTTAAATTGTAGTACATAACTAAACAATACATGTACAAATATGCAATTTTATAACATGATGTGCACAAATTCATTGCCCATGCATAATATTCTATTAGCAAACAAAGCAGTTTAAAACAAAACGTAAAAAAATAATAATACATACGATAAAACTTTAATACAGACTAATGCATGTCCCTTTAATAATACCTTAAGCGGGTGCATACTATCTCACTTGTAACATAGGTTATATATGCATATACAATGTATAGTAAAATGCCCTTCTGCAAATACCAACTAGCTGTCATGATGTGATACATTATTTAAAATTGTGAGAGTATCCACTCTTAGCTACACGCTATATTACCTACTTGGATGGTATATGATTCCAGAGGAACAGCACAAAGACATATTTATTTTGATAGATAGACTGTATTTTTCTTATGTGGAAACTGACCCTGGTATTCGACTCCTAAAACCTTTCAGAGTCTTGTTATGTTTTTTTGTTATTTTATATATATGTGTGTTTATGTTAAGAATCTAACCATGAACTTAGGATTATAACAAATATGATGTTTTATTTTTGGCGGTTCTCGTAGGCCCCGCCCATCTACGCCAATATAGGAATATACCTATTGCGTGGCGCGTACTCTGTTGACATAGACGCTGTTAATCCTGATGCCTATAGGCCGCCCCCCCTCCCTTCTATGTAACTGTAGGATAGGACCTATCACATCACGTTCTCTTTAAGCCAATCACAGCTGAAATTATGACAGCCAGGCCCCAGTAGAGGGGACAAGCCTCCCAGTCGCTCCAATCCTATGATAGAACGGTAGCGAGGGGGGGGGGTGAAGGTAATCTTCATATGTCACAATGTAATGTTCATAAGTGTTCGCTAAAAACGCTATTCCCAAGTGTATAAATATAAAAAATACTGCAATCGCAACCCATAGATACATAGAGTCACAAATGCAACCCCTTCTTTATGTCAGAGTATATGAATATTATGATGAATATTACATATGTATACATATATATGTGTATATATATATGTATATTTTATACACTGTATATGTTAGATGAGACCTCAGGATTAATTGAACATGAGTTTGTTGAACAAAGCTTCTAATCCACAGGGGGTCCCAACCCCCTTACCAGATAGCTGGATGAATACACGTTTATCAGGATTGAAAATCAGCATAGCCTTTTGAAGCACGACCCCTGAGGTGTAAAATACACAAACATTTTTTTTCTAAAGGAACTAACTCAGTGACCCTATTCATTTGACTATATATGCAGAGTTTTATAACTCCAAGACATTTGGTGATGAGAGAAAAATATGCTTGGAAGCCCTCTGGTATTTTTCAAAGTAAGATGTGTTGCAAATACACAGCTAGGGGGAAGGTGACACAGATAGAGTTGGATGCATTTTGCAAGGGGAACAATGCCAGTTTTCCATGCATGTTTGGAATGATTCATGATATATATATTGAAATTAAGCACATTGTATTAGGTGGATGATTGCTGCATGGGATATTCATATAAGAAAATAAATACAAGACATACATATTTTGAAAGCATGAATATCTTAGCCTCTGTGTGTTTAAGAATATAAATAGATGTTTGTGGGCCTAAAAGTAAATGATTAATAATACTTAATTTTATTTCAGATGGACCATAGACATATGAAATGCTTGGATCCCTTCTAATAATTATTTCTATTTTTATTGCAGACAACCATTGGTCATGAACATCAATCTATGCACTTAGAAAGAGATGGAATGCCTGCATGAAATGTCATATCATATGAATGTGCAATAAATGTTTATAAAGTTTTAAATACATCTCTTAAAATATAGTGAGATGAAGATATGGAAGTTACTTTGATGTGATATGATTATGAAATATACATTTTTTTTGTTAGGCTAAATGAAATATAAATTATTTTAATATAATGTTAGATATATGTGATGTTTCATATCAAAATGATCAGAAAAGTCATTAAGATATAACTTATCCAAAGCAAATATTGGGAATAGTTGTTGCAGTAAATGATGATAAAATGAATAACCATTTCATAGAAATACTGATTTAAGTTGTTTCAAATGTTGCTGTGTCTGTCTGTGATGCCACCCAGTGTTGCCATGAGAGAACTACAGCCAGAAAGCTTTTTGGCTGTTGGAAATGGGATATTCAGATTATCCAATAGAGGGACAAGGTTTTGAAGGGCCACCCATATTTCACACCTGTGATTAGACTAATAAGTTGTATGCAGAAGGAAGGGGACAGTGGCTGCAGAGTTTTGTAACTGACTGAAACTGTTTTGCGTGGGACACAGTCAAACTATAAAAACAAAGTGGGCCATACTACTCCTATTCCATTGCAATTACACTTATTTTATATGAGGTGTGAAAAAAAAATCTTGAAGTTGGATCTCATTTTGGTAACGTATATATATATATATATATATATATATATATATATATATATATATATATATATATATATAGTATAAGAAAAGGGCTGCTAATTACATGTGATATTTTAAAGTCACTGCAGTTTAAAGATACAGTTTTCTGGGTTTTGTAAGATAAGTCATATGCATAGCCTTTACAGTTAATAGACTTGAAGAGCAGATTATACTTTTAAACTGTATGCCATTATTTCAGATAGCTCTTAGCCTGTCTATGTGTATGCAAGCATTTAAAATAAGCATTTATTATTACTGTATGTGGCAGAGTAGGATAAATTGCAGTTAAATAGCAGAACATATGCATTATCCTATTGTTTTATAAACACTGTTTAGAATTGTATTGCTTGGATGTTAAAGGTTTTAGTCCCATTGTGTTAAATAAATAAAAGACTATTTATAAGTAAGGTGGGTTTTAAAGATACAGTTTTCTGGATTTTGTAAGAAGGATAGCATATCTTAAGAGTTGGTTTTAACGCATATAAATTTTGTGTCATATTCTAACATTGCAAATATATTTCAATATGTTTATGGATATTAACTAAATAAAAGAATTCAGATATTTATATTAATTGTATGGTCTAGTAGATGCATGGTTGATTAGGGTTTCAATTTTTAGGAAAATTAATATAAGATTGTGTTTATAACCCTGCCATAAAACTGATATATTATTTGGATAGCACTACCTAAGATTTTCATAAATATACTGACATAATAATTGGAGGCACTTTTCTGAGATTTATTAATATTCCATCATATTTGATATAATATATTTGTAAGTAAATAGAAATTATTATAAAAGAAAAAAAAAAAAAAAGAAAAAAAAAAAATCATATTTTGATATTAATATTTTGAAGATATAATTTTTGAAGAGTTGAAATATTGAATTTCATATTTTGAGATTGATATTAATATCTTGAAATATTATTAAAGATTAATTTTGAAAAATTAATAAAAAATATTAATTTTTCATATTTAAAAATTAATCAAAAATATTAATTTTTCATATTTTCAAAGTTAATCAAAAATATTAATTTTTCATATTTCGAAATATTAATTTTTCATATTTCAAAATTAATAATATATTTTTTTTTAAATATAAATTTTTTTTTCTTCTCTCTTTTTATTGGCAAAAATTGTATTAGCGTTTTAGTTTAACTAAATACTAAACCAATACAATAATGTCTGTAGCCAGAAGTGACTCATTTAATTCTATACATAGCGATGAAATTGGTCCCATTACAATACCCATTACTAAAGGTCAGGTCCTTAAGAAAGATATCTTAAGTTACATTAAAGGGAAGTTAAATATTGCTGGTGAATTAAATGATTTTATGGATATGCTTGAAACTAGGGCTAAAAATATTACCGTTAATAATAATATGTGGAATGAAGAGAATGAATTCTTCCAGGAATTATTAATGATTAATCAATGCAAGGCTCTCAAAAAGCGAGACGAACTAATACTAGTCCTGGCCCCTTTTTATATGCATTATTGACGAAATGTCGTTTTGTGTCACAGACAAACGATTGCAAATACAGGAGCTAGAAAATAGTATTCGTTCCTCGCGCAGACGCGAAGAGGGTTTAAAAATAGCTAAAAATAAAATGGATGAATTTGCCCAAAACCTAGCCGCCTTAGATAAGCATAATATGGACTTAATCGCGCAGATACAAGATTTAAATAAACAGCTTGCGCAAAGCCAGAGAGAATTAAGGGATTTAAAAAGGTCATATAGCCATAATGAAAACCCTTATATTAACAGTGAGAATAATGCAGATAATGCTAACTCCTTCAGCGAACGCGTCAGGGACGAGGTACAAAAACATATGGAACAGTATAGACAAATGACCCCTAACGGATCAGAAGTAGATTTCCCAAATAGGCAGTCACCTCATGATGCAAATCCAGAGGATTGCTGTAGCGCAGCTGGCGCGGGGGAGAGAAACTCTAACAAAGAAGTCCAGAGTAAGTCTGATAAAGTCTATGATTCCCATAAAATAATCACCTTCGTACAACGCGCAGTACCTATATTCTCCAATAAGGGAACAACATCTGTAATTGATCATTTACAGGCTTTTGAAAATGCGTTAGCTATAATGAATGTTACAAGTGAGAAATTGAAAATTGAATTTCTGCCCTGGGTATTTGACAGTAAGCATCACAAATTCTTTGCTTCACTAAAGGATATGAATATTCATTCCTGGAATGGGGTAAAACGACAATGCAGAAAAGAATTTGGGGCAATATCGCACTAAAACTGCCCGCGAAAATAGCGGTATATGGTTTAAAGTGTCGTGCGAATCAGAGTCCAATCGAATTCCTTTCTGTATTGAAAAATGCGTACAGTATGGCTGAAGATAATCCCAAATTTGATGGCTCAGAATTTGTAAATTTATTTTTTGAAGCACTGCCTACACCCATCAAAATCAACTTAGCTAGAGATTTTGATGAGGACTGCTCATTGGAATGGCTGATCAAAGAGAGTACGAAGTTATACTCTATTCAGCAGTCCAGTGAGCAGGGGGTTAAAAAGGAGTCAAAACCCAAAATTGTGGCAGAAACTAGGGTGTCACCTAGCCCCCTCAATTTGGAATCTAAAAAGAGGACTTATGCAGAGGTGGCCAGTCAAAACAGGCCATCTCCACAGAGGTTTAATTCTGCCCCTCCCCCTACACAGGTTGAGGCGCAGGGAGACTATAACCAAAGTGGGGGACATAATCAGGTGAATAATTACTCACAAAGAGAATACTCACCAAATAATTGGTACCCGCGCAAGGGTAGATACAATAGACGGCGAAGATATTCTCAGGGTAACCAGACACCCCAGGTATATAATGCTCCCCAAAGTACTAATACTGAGCAAGCTGAACTCCAGGGGCAACCACGCCAGAATAGAAATAGCGGCCCTGATTCTGAGGGTACCCAATGGTCCAGGAATCATTACAATGGGGCACCAGGAGATAGACCCAGGGGTAGAGGTAACTTGTACAATCAGGTAGATATGCTGTTTACCCCAGTTAAATCGGTTGAGCGAACAAATCGCTAATATGAGTCAAAAATCTACGGCTCAGCAACCGAACAATACTTTTTTAGGGGTACAGCCAGTGGTCAGCAGTGGACCACAGGCACAGTCATAAATACTGCAGCATCACCTGAGGGGGAGGGGAGAGATATACAAAATGTAATAATAAATATCAATGATACTAATCATGTTCTCTCCCCACAGACCGAAAACGGACAATTTAGCTGTGATGATAGGCAACCTCATCCGGGAAAAACTAACGAATCTCTTCCTTTGCAGCACTCTCTTAACCTTATCTCCACAGATGCAGTATACAGGAATCCAGCCGAACCTGTCATAGAGGAAACAGGTAGGTATGAAGATTCTTCTGCATCAGAAAGCATGGCAAACTCCGGTAACACGTGGCGAAGCCCACAAATGTATGCTAACGCCAACTTTATGTGTGAAATGGTAGAAACTGCAGGAAGATATTATGTATTAGTTGAGCTGCAAGATTCAGTCTCCAACCCTATCAGGGGATTAATTGACACTGGGTCACAGGCAACTATCTTATCCCACAGGTACTACACACAGCTAAATGAGCTAACACCCCACAAACCTAAAATAAAAGAATTTGACGGTTCTCTAATAGGTGTTGGGGGTGACTCCCTAAAAGTTTACGGTACTCGCCTGGTTAAAATTTAAATTGGGGAACAGGGTCATAAGACACCCTGTCGTCATAGTGGATCTGCCAACTGATCGTTTAATTATTGGTAGTGATCTCCTGAAGCGATTAAGCACCATAATTGATTGCAAAAATAATGTAATTTGGTCACAAGTTAAGAGACCTATCAATTATGAAAAATCTGGTATATCTCGCGCCCGACATAGCTGTCACGTGGTGGAAGAGAAACCAGATGCTGTGGAGATTCATTTCAGGAATAACTCTGTACCTGAAATCACTATTCTACAAATAGATGATCAGACTCCTTTTAGTGGCTCTGATGGTAATACTTTTAAAATATCGCCTGGAAAGATAGCGAATATTTCCCTAGATGGCGATGTATTAACCATATCACTCCACAAGGGGGATCATAAAATCCCTAAGGGGGGAGGCCACACTCAATACCTCACAGGGATTGAGAGAGTTAAAGAGGATCTATTTATCCCTATACAAGTACATGACCTTGGTAAAACCAAGTATGCTAAAATAAACTTAAAACAGGAAGCTAGCTATATAAGCGAAGGTTTATTAGCGCAGATAGCTGAACATAAAGTGATTAAATATCTTTCTCCCCAAGACCACTGTGTCAACGGCCTGGATGACAGGTCTGAAAGCTATAACATCACAGCTAAGTGCTTATTATCTATCTCTATTGGTAATAAGTCAGTGAAGCACCTGTTTTTAGTTTTAAATACTCCCCATAATCAGATATACATTGGCAATGATATCTTACATAGATATGCCATACAAATAGATTTGATTAACTCTTGCCTCTGGAGCAGGTTAAAGGGGGACCCTGAAGTATTTCAGGATGAAAACGCAGCCCTGAAATCAAACCAGCAATTGCCATATGCTGTGAATATGCAGGTATCTAGCGATGTTATAATTCCTGCTGGGGCTGATATATTTCTTTTACCCTTACAGGTAAAGAGAGGTCAGAAATTAAAAACTTCTGAAACATTGATTTGCCTCTCCCATAGAATACAAAATCTGGGTGTCACAGTGACTTACACCCCTATGGTGAATATTGGAACTGTTCCAATACATATTGTTGTGCATAACATGACCCCACAGGATATAACATTATCCAAGGGAACTACCATAGGATATGCACTGGAATCAAGTTATTACACTTTTGGATTCCAGAATAATGTAATTGGGCTAATACCTGAAGGATACTTAACTGAAGAACAATTAATAGAACAATCCTTTGCATCCATGCCAGAGGGTCTATTTAATGTTCAATCTATTTATCCCTTCAGCTCAGAGGAAGGCATCTGTAAAATTGAAGAAGCCTCTCTAGTGTTTGATCAGCCAATCAAACAGCAAGATTACCCCAATACCCAGAGTCATGGGAGCAATGTAAATTATAATCAAGGGGATCTCACCTCTAGACTGGAAGAAGCCTATGAAATAGGACAGCCTGAAATCTTTCCAGGATTTCAGCAAATAGTCGAAGAGCAAATATCCTTAGCTAATGGCTGTTCCAGCGATGATGAACGCCAACAGCTGTGAGAACTCCTGATGGAGTAAAAGGATATTTTCGCTAAGGATTCTTATGACTGTGGTACTACAGACTTGCACATTGCAAGGATACAAACAGATCCTAATGCGCCACCTGTATTTGTCAAACAATACAGACTTCCCTTAGCCTCATATGATTCTCTTGCAGAGATCATAAGGAATTTGAAAGAAAGAGGTATTATCAGACAGGTGCACAGCTCTTATAATAATCCTATTCTAGGTGTCCTTAAGCCCAATGGACAATGGCGTTTGTGTGCGGACTTAAGACAGCTAAACAAACAAGTATACATGTCTGGCTGGCCTGTACCATACATTGACCAGTGCCTAGCACAAATGCAAGGATCCAAAATATTCACTGCCATTGATTGTGCACAGGGATATTGGACCATAAAGGTACATGAAGAGGACCAATATAAGCTAGCATTCTCCTTCCAAAAGGTTCAGTATGCATTCCAGAGACTTCCATTTGGATACATAAATTCTGGACATGAATTTGCTGTATTCATGCATAAGGCTATGCCTGACGCACTGGAAAGGGGGACCTTATCTTATGTTGATGATGTTTTAATCAAAAGCACAGACTTTGAAAAACACATCACAGAGCTTAAACACGTCCTCAGCCAACTTAAAAGGGCAGGTGTCAAATTATCCCTACAAAAAGCTCAATGGTGCCGCACTCGTGTAAACGTCTTGGGACATGAAGTTACCTCTGAAGGATTAAATCCCCAAAAGAAAAAGGTGGAAGCTATAGTAAATTCTAAAAAACCCAACTAACTTAAAGGAATTGAGATCATTCCTGGGTATGACGAATTATTCTCGCAAATTCATTGATAATTATGCAGAATTAGCTAAACCACTACTACTTCTTCTAAAGAAAGATGTGAAATGGCACTGGAGTGAGTCTCAAGAGACAGCCATCAGAGAGCTGAAAAGAAAACTCACTCAAGCACCTTGCTTAGCGTACCCTGAAGGTGGTAAACCTTTCTTCTTAGAGACAGGTTACACAGATATAAGCATGAGTGCTGTTTTATACCAAAAGCATGATAATTTGAACAAAGCCATTGCTTATGCGAGCAAAAATCTATCCCCAGTAGAAATAAAATTTAGCGATTGCGAAAAAGCCCTCTTATCTACTGTATGGGCTCTACAAAATTTCCGCAGCTATATACAGGGCGAGACAATTATTGTAGAAACGGCCCACCAGCCTTTGCTATATTTGCAAAGTGAGAGAATAAGAGATGGGAATTTGTCAAATAGCCGCATAACAGCGTGGACCCTTTCCTTACAAGGCTGGCCATTAGAAATTCGCTACAAGCAGAATAAAAAGAATCCATTTGCACAGGGACTTGCTGAGCTCCACGACTGTACTGCTAGAGATCCTGGGGAAGAATTATCAGAAGATAATTTTCTGGAGGAACAATTGCTTTCCCCATATAAAATGTACAATGAGGACCATTGTCAAACATTACCTTGGGTGTATGTTGATGGTTGTTCTTGCCATGCCACCATTGATAATGAGCGCAGATTAGTTGCTGGCATTGGTATAACTGGGGCAAATGGATTCCCAAATATATCTATAGGTTTCAACATTGGACCAAGATCCAGTCAAGTTGCAGAACTCACTGCTGTTTTCAAAACCATTGAAAGGGCTATTGAACATGATATTCATGAATTTGTGATCATAACTGACTCAAATTATGTGCGTGACAGTTTTGTTGAATACCTACCAACTTGGAAAAGAAATGGCATGCAGAAAAGCAATAACAAACCAGTCAAGCATGGCAAATTGTTCTGCGAGATTGATAATCTGGTAGTATCCAATGATTTAACCATACACTGGAAAAAGACCAAGGGTCATTCCAGAGTTTTAGGTCCTGATAAGGAAGGCAATGACCTTGCGGACTCATTAGCCAAACAAGGAGCCATAACTGGAGAACTCCTTAATATTGACCACTTAATGGGTGCAATTCAGGTAGAAGCCATTACCAGAAACCAGGCAAAACAACAGAGTGAGCCTAACTTGGTACAATGGAGTCAGGATTCTCCTAGTGAGGACCTGATCACTAGTCAAAAAGAAGACCCCATTGTAGGCATCTTCTATAAACACATAGAAGATCCTGAAAGCAACCCCATCTCAAAAGATGATTGCATTGGCAAAGAAGATCTTAGAATCTTAATGAAATCTAGATCACAATTCAAATTACAGGATGGTTTGTTAATTAGAACCTCCAAAACTGGTATCCAGCAGTGGGTAGTACCCACCAAGTTCAGAGGCCTAATGCTTCAACATGCCCATGATGCTCCCACATCTGGTCATCGTGGTGCCAAACTCACATATGAAATATTGCGTGATTATGCTTTTTGGCCACACATGTTGAAAGATGTTCAAACCTACTGTCAAGGGTGTTTGATCTGCCCACAGTTCCAACCCACTGCACCAATGCATAGAGCGCCATTGCAGAAAAGGGGGATGGTAATGCCATGGTCAGATATACAAATTGATTTTATTGGCCCAGTAACAAGATCATCAAGAGGTAACAAATACATGTTAACAGTGACATGCCTGTTCACTAAATGGGTAGAGTGCATTAGTGCACCTAACAATAGTGCTGAAACATGTGCAGCATTGCTCATCAACCATGTATTTTCCAGATTTGGTTTGCCCCAAAGAATCGAATCAGATCGGGGGACCCACTTCACTAGCGAAGTGATGACCAAAATGTGGAAAATACTAGGGGTTAAAAGAAAGCTCCATATTGCTTATAGAGCTGCCTCAAGTGGTGGTGTAGAGCGTTACAACCAGTCCATTGTTAAAATCCTCAAAAAGTTTGTGGGTGAAACAGGTAAAGACTGGGATGTAAAACTACCTCTAGTCTTAATGGCATTAAGAGCAACTCCAAGTAGTGCTACCAAAATGTCACCTTTTGAACTGATGACTGGTAGAAGAATGGTTCTACCTCAGCATCTGCTGTACCGTACATCAGACCAAAACTTGATAAACGCTGCCAATACACATCAATATGTGGAAAACCTAAGGAAGCACCTGCAATATGCCTTTGCTCAAAGGAATTTAGAAAGAGCCGCAACTGCCACTAAAACCTATTATGATCTCAAAACATCCAAAAAGATATATGAAATAAATGATAAAGTTTATCTTTATAACTTTGGAAGAGATCAAGTTAGGGAGAAGAAATTTCTTCCCTCATGGAAAGGTCCTTTTGTCATTACTGACAAAATATCTCCAGTGGCCTATAAAATAAGGATCCCAAAAAATGAAAGTTTCATAGATAAATGGGTCCATATCAATCAATTGCGAGCGTGTCATCCAAGATCCCAACTACAAGTCATAGAGGGAGAATGAAGTGTCATATCCCAAAATGAACTAAAGACCGACTGTAGTTTAAAGATGACCAACTGATAAACATGAAGGCTCAAAATAACAAACTTTCTACATAAGAGACTGTCTATGAGGTATACGGTTGATCCTCATCAAATACCACTGACTTTAAGCCAATTCAAATACATGTGTCCTACATCTATTTGAAGTTGGAAGGGGGATTTATGTCAGAGTATATGAATATTATGATGAATATTACATATGTATACATATATATGTGTATATATATATATGTATATTTTATACACTGTATATGTTAGATGAGACCTCAGGATTAATTGAACATGAGTTTGTGAACACAGCTTCTAATCCACAGGGGGTCCCAACCCCCTTACCAGATAGCTGGATGAATACACGTTTATCAGGATTGAAAATCAGCATAGCCTTTTGAAGCACGACCCCTGAGGTGTAAAATACACACAAAAATTGTTTCTAAAGGAACTAACTCAGTGACCCTATTCATTTGACTATATATGCAGAGTTTTAAAACTCCAAGACATTTGGTGATGAGAGAAAAATATGCTTGGAAGCCCTCTGGTATTTGTCACCTACGTTTTGTGATTTCAAAGTAAGATGTGTTGCAAATACACAGCTAGGGGGAAGGTGACACAGATAGAGTTGGATGCATTTTGCAAGGGGAACAATGCCAGTTTTCCATGCATGTTTGGAATGATTCATGATATATATATATTGAAATTAAGCACATTGTATTAGGTGGATGATTGTTGCATGGGATATTCATATAAGAAAATAAATACAAGACATACATATTTTGAAAGCATGAATATCTTAGCCTCTGTGTGTTTAAGAATATAAATAGATGTTTGTGGGCCTAAAAGTAAATGATTAATAATACTTAATTTTATTTCAGATGGACCATAGACATATGAAATGCTTGGATCCCTTCTAATAATTATTTCTATTTTTATTGCAGACAACCATTGGTCATGAACATCAATCTATGCACTTAGAAAGAGATGGAATGCCTGCATGAAATGAAATGTCATATCATATGAATGTGCAATAACTGTTTATAAAGTTTTAAATACATCTCTTAAAATATAGTGAGATGAAGATATGGAAGTTACTTTGATGTGATATGACTATGAAATATACATTTTTTTTTGTTAGGCTAAATGAAATATAAATTATTTTAATATAATGTTAGATATATGTGATCTTTCATATCAAAATGATCAGAAAAGTCATTAAGATATAACTTATCCAAAGCAAATATTGGGAATAGTTGTTGCAGTAAATTATGATAAAATGAATAACCATTTCATAGAAATACTGATTTAAGTTGTTTCAAATGTTGCTGTGTCTGTCTGTGATGCCACCCAGTGTTGCCATGAGAGAACTACAGCCAGAAAGCTTTTTGGCTGTTGAAAATGGGATATTCAGATTATCCAATAGAGGGACAAGGTTTCGAAGGGCCACCCATATTTCACACCTGTGATTAGACTAATAAATTGTATGCAGAAGGAAGGGGACAGTGGCTGCAGAGTTTTGTAACTGACTGAAACTGTTTTGCGTGGGACACAGTCAAACTATAAAAACAAAGTGGGCCATACTACTCCTATTCCATTGCAATTACACTTATTTTATATGAGGTGTGAAAAAAAAAATCTTGAAGTTGGATCTCATTTTGGTAACGTATATATATATATATATATATATATATATATAGAGTATAAGAAAAGGGCTGCTAATTACATGTGATATTTTAAAGTCACTGCAGTTTAAAGATACAGTTTTCTGGGTTTTGTAAGATAAGTCATATGCATAGCCTTTACAGTTAATAGACTTGAAGAGCAGATTATACTTTTAAACTGTATGCCATTGTTTCAGATAGCTCTTAGCCTGTCTATGTGTATGCAAGCATTTAAAATAAGCATTTATTATTACTGTATGTGGCAGAGTAGGATAAATTGCAGTTAAATAGCAGAACATATGCATTATCCTATTGTTTTATAAACACTGTTTAGAATTGTATTGCTTGGATGTTAAAGGTTTTTAGTCCCATTGTGTTAAATAAATTAAGACTATTTATAAGTAAGGTGGGTTTTAAAGATACAGTTTTCTGGATTTTGTAAGAAGGATAGCATATCTTAAGAGTTGGTTTTAACGCATATAAATTTTGTGTCATATTCTAACATTGCAAATATATTTCAATATGTTTATGGATATTAACTAAATAAAAGAATTCAGATATTTATATTAATTGTATGGTCTAGTAGATGCATGGTTGATTAGGGTTTCAATTTTTAAGGAAAATTAATATGATTGTGTTTATAACCCTGCCATAAACTGATATATTATTTGGATAGCACTACTAAGATTTTCATAAATATACTGACATAATAATTGGAGGCACTTTTCTGAGATTTATTAATATTCCATCATATTTGATATAATATATTTGTAAGTAAATAGAAATTATTATAAAAGAAAAAAAAAAAAAGAAAAAAAAAATCATATTTTGATATTAATATTTTGAAGATATAATTTTTGAAGAGTTGAAATATTGAATTTCATATTTTGAGATTGATATTAATATCTTGAAATATTATTAAAGATTAATTTTGAAAAATTAATAAAAAATATTAATTTTTCATATTTAAAAATTAATCAAAAATATTAATTTTTCATATTTTCAAAGTTAATCAAAAATATTAATTTTTCATATTTCGAAATATTAATTTTTCATATTTCAAAATTAATAATATTTTTTTTTTTTAAATATATATTTTTTTTTCTTCTCTCTTTTTATTGGCAAAAATTGTATTAGCGTTTTAGTTTAACTAAATACTAAACCAATACAATAATGTCTGTAGCCAGAAGTGACTCATTTAATTCTATACATAGCGATGAAATTGGTCCCATTACAATACCCATTACTAAAGGTCAGGTCCTTAAGAAAGATTTCTTAAGTTACATTAAAGGGAAGTTAAATATTGCTGGTGAATTAAATGATTTTATGGATATGCTTGAAACTAGGGCTAAAAATATTACCGTTAATAATAATATGTGGAATGAAGAGAATGAATTCTTCCAGGAATTATTAATGATTAATCAATGCAAGGCTCTCAAAAAGCGAGACGAACTAATACTAAAGTCCTGGCCCCTTTTTATATGCATTATTGACGAAATGTCGTTTTGTGTCACAGACAAACGATTGCAAATACAGGAGCTAGAAAATAGTATTCGTTCCTCGCGCAGACGCGAAGAGGGTTTAAAAATAGCTAAAAATAAAATGGATGAATTTGCCCAAAACCTAGCCGCCTTAGATAAGCATAATATGGACTTAATCGCGCAGATACAAGATTTAAATAAACAGCTTGCGCAAAGCCAGAGAGAATTAAGGGATTTAAAAAGGACATTTCGCCATAATGAAAACCCTTATATTAACAGTGAGAATAATGCAGATAATGCTAACTCCTTCAGCGAACGCGTCAGGGACGAGGTACAAAAACATATGGAACAGTATAGACAAATGACCCCTAACGGATCAGAAGTAGATTTCCCAAATAGGCAGTCACCTCATGATGCAAATCCAGAGGATTGCTGTAGCGCAGCTGGCGCGGGGGAGAGAAACTCTAACAGAGAAGTCCAGAGTAAGTCTGATAAAGTCTATGATTCCCATAAAATAATCACCTTCGTACAACGCGCAGTACCTATATTCTCCAATAAGGGAACAACATCTGTAATTGATCATTTACAGGCTTTTGAAAATGCGTTAGCTATAATGAATGTTACAAGTGAGAAATTGAAAATTGAATTTCTGCCCTGGGTATTTGACAGTAAGCATCACAAATTCTTTGCTTCACTAAAGGATATGAATATTCATTCCTGGAATGGGGTAAAACGACAATGCAGAAAAGAATTTGGGCAATATCGCACTAAAACTGCCGCGAAAATAGCGGTATATGGTTTAAAGTGTCGTGCGAATCAGAGTCCAATCGAATTCCTTTCTGTATTGAAAAATGCGTACAGTATGGCTGAAGATAATCCCAAATTTGATGGCTCAGAATTTGTAAATTTATTTTTTGAAGCACTGCCTACACCCATCAAAATCAACTTAGCTAGAGATTTTGATGAGGACTGCTCATTGGAATGGCTGATCAAAGAGAGTACGAAGTTATACTCTATTCAGCAGTCCAGTGAGCAGGGGGTTAAAAAGGAGTCAAAACCCAAAATTGTGGCAGAAACTAGGGTGTCACCTAGCCCCCTCAGTTTGGAATCTAAAAAGAGGACTTATGCAGAGGTGGCCAGTCAAAACAGGCCATCTCCACAGAGGTTTAATTCTGCCCCTCCCCCTACACAGGTTGAGGCGCAGGGAGACTATAACCAAAGTGGGGGACATAATCAGGTGAATAATTACTCACAAAGAGAATACTCAAGAAATAATTGGTACCCGCGCAAGGGTAGATACAATAGACGGCGAAGATATTCTCAGGGTAACCAGACACCCCAGGTATATAATGCTCCCCAAAGTACTAATACTGAGCAAGCTGAACCCCAGGGGCAACCACGCCAGAATAGAAATAGCGGCCCTGATTCTGAGGGTACCCAATGGTCCAGGAATCATTACAATGGGGCACCAGGAGATAGACCCAGGGGTAGAGGTAACTTGTACAATCAGGTAGATATGCTGTTTACCCAGTTAAATCGGTTGAGCGAACAAATCGCTAATATGAGTCAAAAATCTACGGCTCAGCAACCGAACAATACTTTTTTAGGGGTACAGCCAGTGGTCAGCAGTGGACCACAGGCACAGTCATAAATACTGCAGCATCACCTGAGGGGGAGGGGAGAGATATACAAAATGTAATAATAAATATCAATGATACTAATCATGTTCTCTCCCCACAGACCGAAAACGGACAATTTAGCTGTGATGATAGGCAACCTCATCCGGGAAAAACTAACGAATCTCTTCCTTTGCAGCACTCTCTTAACCTTATCTCCACAGATGCAGTATACAGGAATCCAGCCGAACCTGTCATAGAGGAAACAGGTAGGTATGAAGATTCTTCTGCATCAGAAAGCATGGCAAACTCCGGTAACACGTGGCGAAGCCCACAAATGTATGCTAACGCCAACTTTATGTGTGAAATGGTAGAAACTGCAGGAAGATATTATGTATTAGTTGAGCTGCAAGATTCAGTCTCCAACCCTATCAGGGGATTAATTGACACTGGGTCACAGGCAACTATCTTATCCCACAGGTACTACACACAGCTAAATGAGCTAACACCCCACAAACCTAAAATAAAAGAATTTGACGGTTCTCTAATAGGTGTTGGGGGTGACTCCCTAAAAGTTTACGGTACTGCCTGGTTAAAATTTAAATTGGGGAACAGGGTCATAAGACACCCTGTCGTCATAGTGGATCTGCCAACTGATCGTTTAATTATTGGTAGTGATCTCCTGAAGCGATTAAGCACCATAATTGATTGCATAAATAATGTAATTTGGTCACAAGTTAAGAGACCTATCAATTATGAAAAATCTGGTATATCTCGCGCCCGACATAGCTGTCACGTGGTGGAAGAGAAACCAGATGCTGTGGAGATTCATTTCAGGAATAACTCTGTACCTGAAATCACTATTCTACAAATAGATGATCAGACTCCTTTTAGTGGCTCTGATGGTAATACTTTTAAAATATCGCCTGGAAAGATAGCGAATATTTCCCTAGATGGCGATGTATTAACCATATCACTCCACAAGGGGGATCATAAAATCCCTAAGGGGGGAGGCCACACTCAATACCTCACAGGGATTGAGAGAGTTAAAGAGGATCTATTTATCCCTATACAAGTACATGACCTTGGTAAAACCAAGTATGCTAAAATAAACTTAAAACAGGAAGCTAGCTATATAAGCGAAGGTTTATTAGCGCAGATAGCTGAACATAAAGTGATTAAATATCTTTCTCCCCAAGACCACTGTGTCAACGGCCTGGATGACAGGTCTGAAAGCTATAACATCACAGCTAAGTGCTTATTATCTATCTCTATTGGTAATAAGTCAGTGAAGCACCTGTTTTTAGTTTTAAATACTCCCCATAATCAGATATACATTGGCAATGATATCTTACATAGATATGCCATACAAATAGATTTGATTAACTCTTGCCTCTGGAGCAGGTTAAAGGGGGACCCTGAAGTATTTCAGGATGAAAACGCAGCCCTGAAATCAAACCAGCAATTGCCATATGCTGTGAATATGCAGGTATCTAGCGATGTTATAATTCCTGCTGGGGCTGATAAATTTCTTTTACCCTTACAGGTAAAGAGAGGTCAGAAATTAAAAACTTCTGAAACATTGATTTGCCTCTCCCATAGAATACAAAATCTGGGTGTCACAGTGACTTACACCCCTATGGTGAATATTGGAACTGTTCCAATACATATTGTTGTGCATAACATGACCCCACAGGATATAACATTATCCAAGGGAACTACCATAGGATATGCACTGGAATCAAGTTATTACACTTTTGGATTCCAGAATAATGTAATTGGGCTAACACCTGAAGGATACTTAACTGAAGAACAATTAATAGAACAATCCTTTGCATCCATGCCAGAGGGTCTATTTAATGTTCAATCTATTTATCCCTTCAGCTCAGAGGAAGGCATCTGTAAAATTGAAGAAGCCTCTCTAGTGTTTGATCAGCCAATCAAACAGCAAGATTACCCCAATACCCAGAGTCATGGGAGCAATGTAAATTATAATCAAGGGGATCTCACCTCTAGACTGGAAGAAGCCTATGAAATAGGACAGCCTGAAATCTTTCCAGGATTTCAGCAAATAGTCGAAGAGCAAATATCCTTAGCTAATGGCTGTTCCAGCGATGATGAACGCCAACAGCTGTGAGAACTCCTGATGGAGTAAAAGGATATTTTCGCTAAGGATTCTTATGACTGTGGTACTACAGACTTGCACATTGCAAGGATACAAACAGATCCTAATGCACCACCTGTATTTGTCAAACAATACAGACTTCCCTTAGCCTCATATGATTCTCTTGCAGAGATCATAAGGAATTTGGAAGAAAGAGGTATTATCAGACAGGTGCACAGCTCTTATAATAATCCTATTCTAGGTGCCAATGGACAATGGCGTTTGTGTGCGGACTTAAGACAGCTAAACAAACGAGTATACATGTCTGGCTGGCCTGTACCATACATTGACCAGTGCCTAGCACAAATGCAAGGATCCAAAATATTCACTGCCATTGATTGTGCACAGGGATATTGGACCATAAAGGTACATGAAGAGGACCAATATAAGCTAGCATTCTCCTTCCAAAAGGTTCAGTATGCATTACAGAGACTTCCATTTGGATACATAAATTCTGGACATGAATTTGCTGTATTCATGCATAAGGCTATGCCTGACGCACTGGAAAGGGGGACCTTATCTTATGTTGATGATGTTTTAATCAAAAGCACAGACTTTGAAAAACACATCACAGAGCTTAAACACGTCCTCAGCCAACTTAAAAGGGCAGGTGTCAAATTATCCCTACAAAAAGCTCAATGGTGCCGCACTCGTGTAAACGTCTTGGGACATGAAGTTACCTCTGAAGGATTAAATCCCCAAAAGAAAAAGGTGGAAGCTATAGTAAATTCTAAAAACCCAACTAACTTAAAGGAATTGAGATCATTCCTGGGTATGACGAATTATTCTCGCAAATTCATTGATAATTATGCAGAATTAGCTAAACCACTACTACTTCTTCTAAAGAAAGATGTGAAATGGCACTGGAGTGAGTCTCAAGAGACAGCCATCAGAGAGCTGAAAAGAAAACTCACTCAAGCACCTTGCTTAGCGTACCCTGAAGGTGGTAAACCTTTCTTCTTAGAGACAGGTTACACAGATATAAGCATGAGTGCTGTTTTATACCAAAAGCATGATAATTTGAACAAAGCCATTGCTTATGCGAGCAAAAATCTATCCCCAGTAGAAATAAAATTTAGTGATTGCGAAAAAGCCCTCTTATCTACTGTATGGGCTCTACAAAATTTCCGCAGCTATATACAGGGCGAGAAAATTATTGTAGAAACGGCCCACCAGCCTTTGCTATATTTGCAAAGTGAGAGAATAAGAGATGGGAATTTGTCAAATAGCCGCATAACAGCGTGGACCCTTTCCTTACAAGGCTGGCCATTAGAAATTCGCTACAAGCAGAATAAAAAGAATCCATTTGCACAGGGACTTGCTGAGCTCCACGACTGTACTGCTAGAGATCCTGGGGAAGAATTATCAGAAGATGATTTTCTGGAGGAACAATTGCTTTCCCCATATAAAATGTACAATGAGGACCATTGTCAAACATTACCTTGGGTGTATGTTGATGGTTGTTCTTGCCATGCCACCATTGATAATGAGCGCAGATTAGTCGCTGGCATTGGTATAACTGGGGCAAATGGATTCCCAAATATATCTATAGGTTTCAACATTGGACCAAGATCCAGTCAAGTTGCAGAACTCACTGCTGTTTTCAAAACCATTGAAAGGGCTATTGAACATGATATTCATGAATTTGTGATCATAACTGACTCAAATTATGTGCGTGACAGTTTTGTTGAATACCTAACAACTTGGAAAAGAAATGGCATGCAGAAAAGCAATAACAAACCAGTCAAGCATGGCAAATTGTTCTGCGAGATTGATAATCTGGTAGTATCCAATGATTTAACCATACACTGGAAAAAGACCAAGGGTCATTCCAGAGTTTTAGGTCCTGATAAGGAAGGCAATGACCTTGCGGACTCATTAGCCAAACAAGGAGCCATAACTGGAGAACTCCTTAATATTGACCACTTAATGGGTGCAATTCAGGTAGAAGCCATTACCAGAAACCAGGCAAAACAACAGAGTGAGCCTAACTTGGTACAATGGAGTCAGGATTCTCCTAGTGAGGACCTGATCACTAGTCAAAAAGAAGACCCCATTGTAGGCATCTTCTATAAAAACATAGAAGATCCTGAAAGCAACCCCATCTCAAAAGATGATTGCATTGGCAAAGAAGATCTTAGAATCTTAATGAAATCTAGATCACAATTCAAATTACAGGATGGTTTGTTAATTAGAACCTCCAAAACTGGTATCCAGCAGTGGGTAGTACCCACCAAGTTCAGAGGCCTAATGCTTCAACATGCCCATGATGCTCCCACATCTGGTCATCGTGGTGCCAAACTCACATATGAAATATTGCGTGATTATGCTTTTTGGCCACACATGTTGAAAGATGTTCAAACCTACTGTCAAGGGTGTTTGATCTGCCCACAGTTCCAACCCACTGCACCAACGCATAGAGCGCCATTGCAGAAAAGGGGGATGGTAATGCCATGGTCAGATATACAAATTGATTTTATTGGCCCAGTAACAAGATCATCAAGAGGTAACAAATACATGTTAACAGTGACATGCCTGTTCACTAAATGGGTAGAGTGCATTAGTGCACCTAACAATAGTGCTGAAACATGTGCAGCATTGCTCATCAACCATGTATTTTCCAGATTTGGTTTGCCCCAAAGAATCGAATCAGATCGGGGGACCCACTTCACTAGCGAAGTGATGACCAAAATGTGGAAAATACTAGGGGTTAAAAGAAAGCTCCATATTGCTTATAGAGCTGCCTCAAGTGGTGGTGTAGAGCGTTACAACCAGTCCATTGTTAAAATCCTCAAAAAGTTTGTGGGTGAAACAGGTAAAGACTGGGATGTAAAACTACCTCTAGTCTTAATGGCATTAAGAGCAACTCCAAGTAGTGCTACCAAAATGTCACCTTTTGAACTGATGACTGGTAGAAGAATGGTTCTACCTCAGCATCTGCTGTACCGTACATCAGACCAAAACTTGATAAACGCTGCCAATACACATCAATATGTGGAAAACCTAAGGAAGCACCTGCAATATGCCTTTGCTCAAAGGAATTTAGAAAGAGCCGCAACTGCCACTAAAACCTATTATGATCTCAAAACATCCAAAAAGATATATGAAATAAATGATAAAGTTTATCTTTATAACTTTGGAAGAGATCAAGTTAGGGAGAAGAAATTTCTTCCCTCATGGAAAGGTCCTTTTGTCATTACTGACAAAATATCTCCAGTGGCCTATAAAATAAGGATCCCCAAAAATGAAAGTTTCATAGATAAATGGGTCCATATCAATCAATTGCGAGCGTGTCATCCAAGATCCCAACTACAAGTCATAGAGGGAGAATGAAGTGTCATATCCCAAAATGAACTAAAGACCGACTGTAGTTTAAAGATGACCAACTGATAAACATGAAGGCTCAAAATAACAAACTTTCTACATAAGAGACTGTCTATGAGGTATACGGTTGATCCTCATCAAATACCACTGACTTTAAGCCAATTCAAATACATGTGTCCTACATCTATTTGAAGTTGGAAGGGGGATTTATGTCAGAGTATATGAATATTATGATGAATATTACATATGTATACATATATATGTGTATATATATATATATGTATATTTTATACACTGTATATGTTAGATGAGACCTCAGGATTAATTGAACATGAGTTTGTTGAACACAGCTTCTAATCCACAGGGGGTCCCAACCCCCTTACCAGATAGCTGGATGAATACACGTTTATCAGGATTGAAAATCAGCATAGCCTTTTGAAGCACGACCCCTGAGGTGTAAAATACACACAAATTTTTTTTCTAAAGGAACTAACTCAGTGACCCTATTCATTTGACTATATATGCAGAGTTTTAAAACTCCAAGACATTTGGTGATGAGAGAAAAATATGCTTGGAAGCCCTCTGGTATTTGTCACCTAAGTTTTGTGATTTCAAAGTAAGATGTGTTGCAAATACACAGCTAGGGGGAAGGTGACACAGATAGAGTTGGATGCATTTTGCAAGGGGAACAATGCCAGTTTTCCATGCATGTTTGGAATGATTCATGATATATATATTGAAATTAAGCACATTGTATTAGGTGGATGATTGTTGCATGGGATATTTATATAAGAAAATAAATACAAGACATACATATTTTGAAAGCATGAATATCTTAGCCTCTGTGTGTTTAAGAATATAAATAGATGTTTGTGGGCCTAAAAGTAAATGATTAATTATACTTAATTTTATTTCAGATGGACCATAGACATATGAAATGCTTGGATCCCTTCTAATAATTATTTCTATTTTTATTGCAGACAACCATTGGTCATGAACATCAATCTATGCACTTAGAAAGAGATGGAATGCCTGCATGAAATGAAATGTCATATCATATGAATGTGCAATAACTGTTTATAAAGTTTTAAATACATCTCTTAAAATATAGTGAGATGAAGATATGGAAGTTACTTTGATGTGATATGACTATGAAATATACATTTTTTTTGTTAGGCTAAATGAAATATTAATTATTTTAATATAATGTTAGATATATGTGATGTTTCATATCAAAATGATCAGAAAAGTCATTAAGATATAACTTATCCAAAGCAAATATTGGGAATAGTTGTTGCAGTAAATTATGATAAAATGAATAACCATTTCATAGAAATACTTGTTTCAAATGTTGCTGTGTCTGTCTGTGATGCCACCCAGTGTTGCCATGAGAGAACTACAGCCAGAAAGCTTTTTGGCTGTTGAAAATGGGATATTCAGATTATCCAATAGAGGGACAAGGTTTCGAAGGGCCACCCATATTTCACACCTGTGATTAGACTAATAAATTGTATGCAGAAGGAAGGGGACAGTGGCTGCAGAGTTTTGTAACTGACTGAAACTGTTTTGCGTGGGACACAGTCAAACTATAAAAACAAAGTGGGCCATACTACTCCTATTCCATTGCAATTACACTTATTTTATATGAGGTGTGAAAAAAAAAATCTTGAAGTTGGATCTCATTTTGGTAACGTATATATATATATATATATATATATATATATAGAGTATAAGAAAAGGGCTGCTAATTACATGTGATATTTTAAAGTCACTGCAGTTTAAAGATACAGTTTTCTGGGTTTTGTAAGATAAGTCATATGCATAGCCTTTACAGTTAATAGACTTGAAGAGCAGATTATACTTTTAAACTGTATGCCATTGTTTCAGATAGCTCTTAGCCTGTCTATGTGTATGCAAGCATTTCAAATAAGCATTTATTATTACTGTATGTGGCAGAGTAGGATAAATTGCAGTTAAATAGCAGAACATATGCATTATCCTATTGTTTTATAAACACTTTTTAGAATTGTATTGCTTGGATGTTAAAGGTTTTTAGTCCCATTGTGTTAAATAAATAAAGACTATTTATAAGTAAGGTGGGTTTTAAAGATACAGTTTTCTGGGTTTTGTAAGAAGGATAGCATATCTTAAGAGTTGGTTTTAACGCATATAAATTTTGTGTCATATTCTAACATTGCAAATATATTTCAATATGTTTATGGATATTAACTAAATAAAAGAATTCAGATATTTATATTAATTGTATGGTCTAGTAGATGCATGGTTGATTAGGGTTTCAATTTTTAAGGAAAATTAATATAAGATTGTGCTTATAACCCTGCCATAAACTGATATATTATTTGGATAGCACTACTAAGATTTTCATAAATATACTGACACTAATGATAAAAAAATAGCGAGTAGAGGCCACATCTAAACTCCCAAACTGCTCTCATCGCATCTAAAAAGAACGATATGTGGCCAAGTGATTTAACCTTATGAGGCTATATTACTTTGTGTGATCAATTTAATAAAAAGTACCTAGTGCTACAACCCAAAGGTTTATTATACTATATTTGATGTTTCTGTGCAAGTTCCAAGAGATAAATATATAGTAGACATAAAGTATGTAATGTGCAATATATATATGTCCCTTGTGATAAGTTCTATATAGATTAGTGTGGTAACTAAAACTCAGTGATGATGGGTTATAGTACTAACCCACAATTGCTAGACCTCACTATTTGTTATAGTAATAGCACCATGTTTATAGTGTCTAGCATAGAATAGTAGGAAAAGAAAAGAAAAATATCCCTAGTGGTGGGGTCTATGTAAATATATATATTCAATGTAAGCTATTAATAATTTTATACACCTAAGTTACACTATCTATTTGGTAATGTGTCATGGTGATGATATATAATTAATGATAATGATTAGTGCATATGTAATATATTGGACATATAATATATTGGGGAAATAAAAGATTATTAATGGAAAAACTCATAATTAATATCTGTAGCCTTTAAACAACCGCTGTGTTATGGGTAGTGCTATTTTTAGAAAAATTGTGAATAGAAAAGACAACATAGTCTCACACAAGTCTAGTGGTGAGAATGATCATAAATCTATAATGATCATTAAGTCAATTTGGTATATATGTATATTAATAACTAAAGGTTATAGACCTCATGTGAATGTGTACTAGTGTTATAATATGCCCTACGTGAAGTATATTACACTAATCAGATATAATGTGAATATACTCTGACTATAAATATATATATAAGTATATGAGAGTGCCGCTAAATAAACTTCTTATTATCCTTTATTTAGTTAATATTGACCAGGGTATAGGTATTCCACAATGCACTAACGTTACTCAAATACACAGTATAGGTGGTAAATGTGCACTTTAGCAAGTGGGTTTCCTGTCTGATATTGCTCAAACACTTAGTCAATACGAGACATCATAAAGATTGATAGTAAAAATCCTATTTAGGTTTCAGAATCAAAAACATTAAGTTTTTGTCAGCATGGTATGTCAAGGAAAATCTCGTATTCAAAAGGCTGCCATATCTAAGTTTTCATTGAGCCCATCAGGCTGAAGAGTTCTAAGTCTTTTAATCCAAAAAGTCTCTTTCCTCCTGAGGGTCATAAAGGCATTAGTGCAAGATTTGGGAATCGCTTCAATGGGTGTTATTTTTATCTGATTTTTGTGTTTTTTTGTGATGAATTAGACACTATGGCCTAGATTTGGAGTTTGGCATTAGCCGTGAAAACCAGCGTTAGAGGCTCCTAACGCTGGTTTTAGGCTACCGCCGGTATGGTATTTTGAGTCGTGTAGGTAAGGGTCTAACGCTCACTTTTCAGCCGCGACTTTTCCATACCGCAGATCCCCCTACGCCATTTGCGTATCCTATCTTTTCAATGGGATCTTTCTAATGCCGGTATTTAGAGTCGTTTCTGAAGTGAGCGTTAGAGCTCTAACGACAAAACTCCAGCCGCCGAAAAAAAGCAGGAGTTAAGAGCTTTCTGGGCTAACGCCGGTTCATAAAGCTCTTAACTACTGTACCCTAAAGTACACTAACACCCATAAACTACCTATGTACCCCTAAACTGAGGTCCCCCCACATCGCCGCAACTCGATAAAAAAATTTTAACCCCTAATCTGCCGACCGCCACCTACGTTATCCTTATGTACCCCTAATCTGCTGCCCCTAACACCGCCGACCCCTGTATTATATTTATTAACCCCTAACCTGCCCCCCTCAACGTCGCCGCCAGCTACTTACAATAATTAACCCCTAATCTGCCGACCGCAAAGCGCCGCCACCTACGTTATCCTTATGTACCCCTAATCTGCTGCCCCTAACACCGCCGACCCCTATATTATATTTATTAACCCCTAATCTGCCCCCCTCAACGTCGCCGACACCTGCCTACACTTATTAACCCCTAATCTGCCGAGCGGACCTGAGCACTACTATAATAAAGTTATTAACCCCTAATCCGCCTCACTAACCCTATCATAAATAGTATTAACCCCTAATCTGCCCTCCCTAACATCGCCGACGCCTAACTTCAATTATTAACCCCTAATCTGCCGACCGGAGCTCACCGCTATTCTAATAAATGTATTAACCCCTAAAGCTAAGTCTAACCCTAACACCCCCCTAAATTAAATATAATTTTAATCTAACGAAATTAATTAACTCTTATTAAATAAATTATTCCTATTTAAAGCTAAATACATACCTGTAAAAAAAATCCTAATATAGCTACAATATAAATTATAATTATATTATAGCTATTTTAGGATTAATATTTATTTAACAGGCAACTTTGTAATTTTTTTAAATAGGTACAATAGCTATTAAATAGTTAAGAACTATTTAATAGTTACCTAGTTAAAATGATGCCCTGATGAACCCCTGGGACACATGCTCTGGAGGGGGGTGAAACGTGCGTTGGCACTATGTGTATTACACCTTGGATAAGCTAAATACTGTCTGAGGTCTGTTTGTGGTGACACATTAAAGCGGAAGTCTTAATCCAGCATTAAATAAGCCTATACTGCTGTCCTTGAAAAATTTCCAAATGAACAGAACAAGCCTGGGAGCTGTGCATATGCGCTGAAACGATAGCGCTTGGATGCTGTATCTGTGAACTGACTTTAGGAATCGACTCTTGGAGCCTGAGGACAGCTTATAAAAAGCAGGTGCTTTATTTCCCAAGTACTTTCACTTGTCAATATGAGAGCCTGATATCGATCGTGGGTGTCCTGACAAGGAGATACAGAGTTGCGGTTGGTCTACTCTCTCTTGGTTCTTTCCTGGACCAATGGATACAGTTTCAGGTATTAGGAACCAATCGGAGCTGCAGTGACGAGCTAACCACCCCCACTGGGGATTACGTCACACGCCGAGGAATTACGGATCAGCAAGAAAAAGCACCATCGCAACTTTACTTTGGAAGATAAGTACTGTCTTAACATTATACAAATTGTGGATCGGTTCTTTGACCTAGTGTGCAGCAGATTCTGTTGCGGTCGATTATCTACCGACACATGCTATGTATTATCAGTATATGGCTTTCATACTTACATTAAACAGTGGAAAATGGACTGATAAGTTTCTTGTTCATTTTGTATATAGTATGCTATATATATATGTCTGACATTTAGGATAATTTAGTAGTGTCTTGTATTTAGACATTTTGTGCATGATTTTTCATATATGTTATCCTATAGTCTTGCATTATTCTAGTCTGCATACGTATGCATAGGGTTTTGAGATTTTCAAATAGCTTTATGTGTTGCTTTTGTTTTGATTTTGTATTTTAAATTGTAAGAGGTTCCTCTAACTACTGCAGCCCGGAGGAACTGATCAAACACTGAATGTGAAGTGGGACATTTAAATAAAGAAATTGGATTATTTCAAAATTACTTTTCGTGTGCTTTTTTTTATCCCTTGCTGTTTTTGGGACATTTACAAATGCCCCAATATATGTCTATCTTTTTTGTTGTTTAAAAAAAAAATACCTAGTTAAAATAATAACAAAATTACCTGTAAAATAAGTCCTAACCTAAGTTATAATTAAACCTAACACTACACTATCAATAAATAAATTAAATACAATTTCTACAAATAACTACAATTACATAAACTAACTAAAGTACAAAAAATAAAAAAGAACTAAGTTACAAAAAATAAAAAAATATTTACAAACATAAGAAAAATATTACAACAATTTTAAACTAATTACACCTACTCTAAGCCCCCTAATAAAATAACAAAGACCCCCAAAATAAAAAAATGCCCTACCCTATTCTAAATTAATAAATTTAAAAGCTCTTTTACCTTACCAGCCCTGAACAGGGCCCTTTGCGGGGCATGCCCCAAGAAAATCAGCTCTTTTGCATGTAAAAAAAAACATACAATACCCCCCCAACATTACAACCCACCACCCACATACCCCTAATCTAACCCAAACCCCCCTTAAATAAACCTAACACTAAGCCCCTGAAGATCTTCCTACCTTGTCTTCACCTCACCGGGTATCACCGATCGGTCCTGGCTCCGATATCTTCATCCAACCCAAGCGGGGGCTAGACATCCACTGAAGAAGTCCAGAAGAGGGTCCAAAGTCTTCCTCCTATCCGGCAAGAAGAGGACATCCGGACCGGCAAACATCTTCATCCAAGCGGCATCTTCGATCTTCTTCCATCCGGTGCGGAGCGGGTCCATGTTGAAGCAGCCGACGCGGATCCATCCTCTTCTTCCGGCGTCTCCCGACGAATGACGGTTCCTTTAAGGGACGTCATCCAAGATGGCATCCCTCGAATTCCGATTGGCTGATAGGATTCTATCAGCCAATCGGAATTAAGGTAGGAATATTCTGATTGGCTGATGGAATCAGCCAATCAGAATCAAGTTCAATCCGATTGGCTGATTTGATCAGCCAATCAGATTGAGCTCGCATTCTATTGGCTGATCGGAACAGCCAATAGAATGCGAGCTCAATCTGATTGGCTGATCAAATCAGCCAATCGGATTGAACTTGATTCTGATTGGCTGATTCCATCAGCCAATCAGAATATTCCTACCTTAATTCCGATTGGCTGATAGAATCCTATCAGCCAATCGGAATTCGAGGGACGCCATCTTGGATGACGTCCCTTAAAGGAACCGTCATTCGTCGGGAGACGCCGGAAGAAGAGGATGGATCCGCGTTGGCTGCTTCAACATGGACCCGCTCCGCACCGGATGGAAGAAGATCGAAGATGCCGCTTGGATGAAGATGTTTGCCGGTCCGGATGTCCTCTTCTTGCCGGATAGGAGGAAGACTTTGGACCCTCTTCTGGACTTCTTCAGTGGATGTCTAGCCCCCGCTTGGGTTGGATGAAGATATCGGAGCCAGGACCGATCGGTGATACCCGGTGAGGTGAAGACAAGGTAGGAAGATCTTCAGGGGCTTAGTGTTAGGTTTATTTAAGGGGGGTTTGGGTTAGATTAGGGGTATGTGGGTGGTGGTGATGGGTGTGGGGAGCGCTCTAAAAGAGCTGTGAGTATAAACTATGATTTGAAGTGTGTATACACTGTGATAGAATGTGTATGGATTTACCAAATATAATTTCTTTGAATAAATATAATTACTTTGAATCATAAATTTTTGTGTGGTTCTGGTGTTATATAGTGTCTCTCCAAAAAATGTGAACAAATAAACAATCAAAAACAAAACGTTGATTCTTAAAATTCTTCAAGGACAATTTTATAAAATCCTTCTATTTATTCAAAATGTGTATGCTCGGTGTATTATCACTGTACCTTTAAATAAATTGATGTGCCTCTAAATAAATTGATACACAAATTGTGCTTCAAAAGGGATAGACCAACAAATCGTTATGAATTTGAAACGTGATGAATTTAAAACGTGATGAATTTAAATGAATAAACAAACAAATCGTGATGAAAAAAAATGACTTAACTTCTAGATGAATAAACAAACAAATCGTGATAAATTTAAAAAACTTTACTAAGATAAAAAACAGTATAAGATCGTTTCAATCGTATTTTATGGTTATACCATACAATGAATCTGTTTAGAGCATGTGGGGGTACATCTTTATCGTAAAACAATGCTAAAAGTTCGGATTTTTAATCCTTATGGTGGAAGTTCGGATTTGTAATCCTTATGGTTTTCTTAAGTTGTGGCCACAACCAATTTTAAAACAGTTAAAATCCAAATGTAGTACTGTGCTGTTGTTAATTTTGCAGTTTATTCTCCCCCTAACCGGACCTCTGATATTCCTTACCTCCGTGTTTTCTTTGTATTACCTTGGGTTCTGGGAAGAGTGCTTTTTGTAAGTAGGTCGAGTTCTCCAAGCGGCTTTGCCGCTGTTTGAATTTCCTCCGCAACTACTTCCTACCCTGATGTGCGTGTGACGTTGACGTTGTACACGGAGGACCAATCAGGCAACCGGATCGTGGGGGGAGTGTTTCTTGTACTGGAGCCAATCTTTCCACACTCGATGTCAGGTTTTCTACGCGTTTCAGCGCCGTAACTTAGCAGTTAAGTGCGAGGGAGGAAACCCCAGAGAAGCAAACAAACTGCTAACAAGTCAGGACTATATAGGAGCCTAAAAGACACACCAGATTATACAGTCTTGATAAAGGCGCAAGTTACGGCGCTGAAACGCGTAGAAAACCTGACATCGAGTGTGGAAAGATTGGCTCCAGTACAAGAAACACTCCCCCCACGATCCGGTTGCCTGATTGGTCCTCCGTGTACAACGTCAACGTCACACGCACATCAGGGTAGGAAGTAGTTGCGGAGGAAATTCAAACAGCGGCAAAGCCGCTTGGAGAACTCGACCTACTTACAAAAAGCACTCTTCCCAGAACCCAAGGTAATACAAAGAAAACACGGAGGTAAGGAATATCAGAGGTCCGGTTAGGGGGAGAATAAACTGCAAAATTAACAACAGCACAGTACTACATTTGGATTTTAACTGTTTTAAAATTGGTTGTGGCCACAACTTAAGAAAACCATAAGGATTACAAATCCGAACTTCCACCATAAGGATTAAAAATCCGAACTTTTAGCATTGTTTTACGATAAAGATGTACCCCCACATGCTCTAAACAGATTCATTGTATGGTATAACCATAAAATACGATTGAAACGATCTTATACTGTTTTTTATCTTAGTAAAGTTTTTTAAATTTATCACGATTTGTTTGTTTATTCATCTAGAAGTTAAGTCATTTTTTTTCATCACGATTTGTTTGTTTATTCATTTAAATTCATCACGTTTTAAATTCATCACGTTTCAAATTCATAACGATTTGTTGGTCTATCCCTTTTGAAGCACAATTTGTGTATCAATTTATTTAGAGGCACATCAATTTATTTAAAGGTACAGTGATAATACACCGAGCATACACATTTTGAATAAATAGAAGGATTTTATAAAATTGTCCTTGAAGAATTTTAAGAATCAACGTTTTGTTTTTGATTGTTTATTTGTTCACATTTTTTGGAGAGACACTATATAACACCAGAACCACACAAAAATTTATGATTCAAAGTAATTATATTTATTCAAAGAAATTATATTTGGTAAATCCATACACATTCTATCACAGTGTATACACACTTCAAATCATAGTTTATACTCACAGCTCTTTTAGAGCGCTCCCCACACCCATCACTACTTGCACATTTCTATACATCTGATATTGGGAGCATATCAGATTTGGGGAAGCTAGTTGAGTCCTATCTACATATCACTCCACACTTTCCTTTTCTTGTATGTGGGTGGTGGGTTGTAATGTTGGGGGGGGGATATTGTATGTTTTTTTTTTTACAGGCAAAAGAGCTGATTTTCTTGGGGCATGCCCCGCAAAGGGTCCTGTTCAGGGCTGGTAAGGTAAAAGAGCTTTTAAATTTATTAATTTAGAATAGGGTAGGGCATTTTTTTTATTTTGGGGGTCTTTTTTATTTTATTAGGGGGCTTAGAGTAGGTGTAATTAGTTTAAAATTGTTGTAATATTTTTCTTATGTTTGTAAATATTTTTTTATTTTTTGTAACTTAGTTCTTTTTTATTTTTTGTACTTTAGTTAGTTTATGTAATTGTAGTTATTTGTAGAAATTGTATTTAATTTATTTATTGATAGTGTAGTGTTAGGTTTTATTGTAGGTAATTGTAGGTATTTTATTTAATTAATTTATTGATAGGGTAGTGTTAGGTTTAATTATAACTTAGGTTAGGACTTATTTTACAGGTAATTTTTTATTATTTTAACTAGGTAACTATTAAATAGTTCTTAACTATTTAATAGCTATTGTACCTAGTTAAAATAATTACAAAGTTGCCTGTAAAATAAATATTAATCCTAAAATAGCTATAATATAATTATAATTTATATTGTAGCTATATTAGGATTTTTTTTACAGGTAAGTATTTAGCTTTAAATAGGAATAATGTATTTAATAAGAGTTAATTAATTTCGTTAGATTAAAATTATATTTAAGTTAGGGGGGTGTTAGTGTTAGGGTTAGACTTAGCTTTAGGGGTTAATACATTTATTAGAATAGCGGTGAGCTCCGGTCGGCAGATTAGGGGTTAATAATTGAAGTTAGGTGTCGGCGATGTTAGGGAGGGCAGATTAGGGGTTAATACTATTTATGATAGGGTTAGTGAGGCGGATTAGGGGTTAATAACTTTAATATAGTAGCGCTCAGGTCCGCTCGGCAGATTAGGGGTTAATAAGTGTAGGCAGGTGTCGGCGACGTTGAGGGGGGCAGATTAGGGGTTAATAAATATAATATAGGGGTCAGCGGTGTTAGGGGCAGCAGATTAGGGGTACATAAGGATAACGTAGGTGGCGGCGCTTTGCGGTCGGCAGATTAGGGGTTAATTATTGTAAGTAGCTGGCGGCGACGTTGTGGGGGGCAGGTTAGGGGTTAATAAATATAATATAGGGGTCGGCGGTGTTAGGGACAGCAGATTAGGGGTACATAGGGATAATGTAAGTTGCGGCGGTTTACGGAGCGGAAGATTAGGGGTTAATAATATAATGCAGGGGTCAGCGATAGCGGGGGCGGCAGATTAGGGGTTAATAAGTGTAAGGTTAGGGGTGTTTAGACTCGGGGTACATGTTAGAGTGTTAGGTGCAGACGTAGGAAGTGTTTCCCCATAGGAAACAATGGGGCTGCGTTAGGAGCTGAACGCAGCTTTTTTGCAGGTGTTAGGTTTTTTTTCAGCTCAAACAGCCCCATTGTTTCCTATGGGAGAATCGTGCACGTGCACGTTTTTGAGGCTGGCCGCGTCCGTAAGCAACTCTGGTATCGAGAGTTGCATTTGCGGTAAAAATGCTCTACGCTCCTTTTTTGGAGCCTAACGCAGCATTTGTTTGAACTCTCGATACCAGAGTTAATTTTATGGTGCGGCCAGAAAAAAGCCCGCGTAGCGTTAACAGCCCATCTACCGCCAAACTCCAAATCTAGGCCTATGTCTGGAGACACTATGAGATTTTGCATTTTTCTTGATGTTGTAGGAGTGCTCCCCCCATCGTTTTTTGATTTTCCTACAGGTGCGGACTATGTACTGGGCCCCACAAATACAGTTCAAGAGATAAATGACAAAAGAAGTTTCACGTGTCATGTAACTTTTGATGTTAAAAGTTTCTCCTGTACTGTAGGATGTAAAGGTAGATGTCCTATGTGAAATGTAGCTGCACATACCACAGCGTTTCCTATAACATTTTGAAGCTATGTTCTTATTTAGTAGGGGCCCAATGCCCAAGGCATTGGAACCTACACTGTTCTTAGCAGAATATTTATTTCTTACAATTTTACTGGGTGCTAGGGCGGTCTTAAGTGTTGGTGCTGTTCTATACACCACTTTTGGTTTTTTCCCTATAATGCTCCTCAAAGTAGGGTCATCAGTTAAAATAGACCAATGTTTGTTGAGGATTTTATTAACAGCCAAATGATGTGAATTATATCTAGTAATAAATAATGGTGGATTTAGTTCTTTAAAAGATGTCTGATCCTTAGGTTTTTTGTTCCCATTAATCTTAAAATAGACCGATCTGTCCTCCTTCCTAACTCTATTAATCTCATGATTAATTAAATCTACTGGATAGCCCTTTTCAAGGAATCTATCTCCAATGACCTTGGCCTGAACATCATAGTCCTCTAGTCTAGAGCAATTTCTCCTGATTCTCCTAAATTGTCCATATGGAACATTCAACTTCCAACTCTTGTAGTGATTACTTTCATAATGTAGAAAGCTATTGCAATCGACAGTTTTAAAAAAAGTTTTTGTTCCCACTTTTCCATCAGTGTTTTTGTTCAGCATGAGATCAAGAAATTCAATTTCTTCTCCCTTAATGTTATGGGTAAAAGAAATACCAAAATTATTATTATTGAGATGATCCAAGGGATTATTGTCTTCCCAAATACCCCTGTACTGCCTTTTACTATCACTTGCCCAAAGTTCATAAGAATCCAATCAGACCACAAGGTAGACACATCATCGCGGGAATAGGGAGTCTTACAGACTCCCTATCTGCCTATATTGACTATTTTTTACAGAAATTTGTAATCTCTTTACCATCATTCATAAGAGATTCGTCAGATTTAATTATCAAACTGAATGACTGTAATCTGGATGATAACTGCTGGTGGGTCACCTGCGATGTGGGGTTCCTTTACTCCAATATCCAACATGAATTAGGGATTAGAGCAGTTAAGTCGTATCTTGCACAGGATATATATATGCCTACTGAACAAGCTGAATATATTATCTAACTAATCAAGTTTATTCTTGAGCATAACTATTTCCTATACCAGAGCAAGTATTATCTCCAGATCAAGGGAACGGCCATGGGCACCAGGTTCGCTCCGAGTTTTGTCAATTTGTTTATGGGCAACTTCGAACAACTATATATTTATGAGTCACAATTCGCAGTGAACCTGGTGTTCTATGGCCGTTACATAGATGATCTTCTTTTTGTGTTCAAAGGGTCGGAAGAGGAAATACATAAGTTCATTGATCATCTCAATAATAATAATTTTGGTATTTCTTTTACCCATAACATTAAGGGAGAAGAAATTGAATTTCTTGATCTCATGCTGAACAAAAACACTGATGGAAAAGTGGGAACAAAAACTTTTTTTTAAAACTGTTGATTGCAATAGCTTTCTACATTATGAAAGTAATCACTACAAGAGTTGGAAGTTGAATGTTCCATATGGACAATTTAGGAGAATCAGGAGAAATTGCTCTAGACTAGAGGACTATGATGTTCAGGCCAAGGTCATTGGAGATAGATTCCTTGAAAAGGGCTATCCAGTAGATTTAATTAATCATGAGATTAATAGAGTTAGGAAGGAGGACAGATCGGACTATTTTAAGATTAATGGGAACAAAAAACCTAAGGATCAGACATCTTTTAAAGAACTAAATCCACCATTATTTATTACTAGATATGATTCACATCATTTGGCTGTTAATAAAATCCTCAACAAACATTGGCCTATTTTAACTGATGACCCTACTTTGAGGAGCATTATAGGGAAAAAACCAAAAGTGGTGTATAGAACAGCACCAACACTTAAGACCGCCCTAGCACCCAGTAAAATTGTAAGAAATAAATATTCTGCTAAGAACAGTGTAGTTTCCAATGCCTTGGGCATTGGGCCCCTACTAAATAAGAACATAGCTTCAAAATGTTATAGGAAATGCTGTGGTATGTGCAGCTACATTTCACATAGGACATCTACCTTTACATCCTACAGTACAGGAGAAACTTTTAACATCAAAAGTTACATGACATGTGAAACTTCTTTTGTCATTTATCTCTTGAACTGTATTTGTGGGGCCCAGTACGTAGGCCGCACCTGTAGGAAAATAAAAAAACGATGGGGGGAGCACTCCTACAACATCAAGAAAAATGCAAAATCTCATAGTGTCTCCAGACACTGTCTAATTCATCACAAAAATACAATAAAGATAACACCCATTGAAGCGATTCCCAAATCTTGCACTAATGCCTTTATGACCCTCAGGAAGAGAGAGACTTTTTGGATTAAAAGACTTACGCCTAGATTTAGAGTTCTGCGGCCAAAGGGGTGCGTTAGCTACGCATGCTTTTTTTCCCACGCACCTTTTAAATACCGCTGGTATTTAGAGTTCACAGAATGGCTGGGTTTTCAGTGCGTTAGGCTCCAAAAAGGGAGCGTAGAGCATAATTTAACGCCACTGCAACTCTCGATACCAGCGGTGCTTACGGACGCGACCAGCTTCAAAAACGTGCTTGTGCACGATTCCCCCATAGAAAACAATGGGGCTGTTGGAGCTGAAAAAAAACCTAACACCTGCAAAAAAGCCGCGTTCAGCTCCTAACGCAGCCCCATTGTTTTCTATGGGGAAACACTTCCTACGTCTGCACCTAACACTCTAACATGTACCCCGAGTCTAAACACCCCTAACCTTACACTTATCCCTATTCTGCCGCCCCCGCTATCGCTGACCCCTGCATATTATTATTAACCCCTAATCTGCCGCTCCGTACACCACCGCCACCTACATTATAGCTATGTACCCCTAATCTGCTGCCCCTAACACCGCCGACCCCTATATTATATTTATTAACCCCTAATCTGCCCCCCTCAATGTCGCCTCCACCTGCCTACACTTATTAACCCCTAATCTGCCGAGCGGACCGCACTGCTACTATAATAAAGTTATTAACCCCTAATCCGCCTCACTCCCGCCTCAATAACCCTATAATAAATAGTATTAACCCCTAATCTGCCCTCCCTAACATCACCGACACCTAACTTCAATTATTAACCCCTAATCTGCCGACCGAATCTCGCCGCTACTGTAATAAATGGATTAACCCCTAAAGCTAAGTCTAACCCTAACACTAACACCCCCCTAAGTTAAATATAATTTAAATCTAACGAAATAAATGAACTCTTATTAAATAAATTATTCCTATTTAAAGCTAAATACTTACCTGTAAAATGGGATGATAGGATGAAGACTTTGGATCCTCTTCTGGACCTCTTCAGCCGCAGGATTATGGATCGCCAGCCCCCGCCTGGGTTGGATGAAGATTTCGGAGCCAGGACCGATCGGTGATACCCGACGAGGTGAAGACAAGGTAGGAAGATCTTCAGGGGCTTAGTGTTAGGTTTATTTAAGGGGGGTTTGGGTTAGATTAGGGGTATGTGGGTGGTGGGTTGTAATGTTGGGGGGGGTATTGTATGTTTTTTTTTTTTACAGGCAAAAGAGCTGAATTCTTTGGGGCATGCCCCGCAAAGGGCCCTTTTAAGGGCTGGTAAGGTAAAAGAGCTTTGAACTTTTTAAATTTAGAATAAGGTAGGGCATTTTTTTATTTTGGGGGTCTTTGTTATTTTATTAGGGGGCTTAGAGTAGGTGTAATTAGTTTAAGATTTTTCTAATGTTTGTAAATATTTTTTTTATTTTTTGTAACTTAGTTCTTTTTTATTTTTTGTACTTTAGTTAGTTTATTTAATTGTATTTATTTGTAGATATTGTATTTAATTAATTTATTGATAGTGTAGTGTTAGGTTTAATTGTAGATAATTGTAGGTATTTTATTTAATTAATTTATTGATAGTGTAGTGTTAGGTTTAATTGTAACTTAGGTTAGGATTTATTTTACAGGTAATTTTGTAATTATTTTAACTATTTTAGCTATTAAATAGTTCTTAACTATTTAATAGCTATTGTACCTGGTTAAAATAAATACAAAGTTACCTGTAAAATAAACATAAATACTAAAATAGCTATAATATAATTATAATTTATATTGTAGCTATATTAGGGTTTATTTTACAGGTAAGTATTTAGCTTTAAATAGGAATAATTTATTTAATAAGAGTTAATTTATTTCGTTAGATTTAAATTATATTTCACTTAGGGGGGTGTTAGGGTTAGATTTAGCTTTAGGGGTTAATCCATTTATTACAGTAGCGGTGAGATTCGGTCGGCAGATTAGGGGTTAATAATTGAAGTTAGGTGTCGGCGATGTTAGGGCGGGCAGATTAGGGGTTAATACTATTTATTATAGGGTTATTGAGGCGGGAGTGAGGCGGATTAGGGGTTAATAACTTTATTATAGTAGCGGTGCGGTCCGCTCGGCAGATTAGGGGTTAATAAGTGTAGGCAGGTGGAGGCGACGTTGAGGGGGGCAGATTAGGGGTTAATAAATATAATATAGGGGTCGGCGGTGTTAGGGGCAGCAGATTAGGGGTACATAAGGATAACGTAGGTGGCGGCGCTTTGCGGTCAGCAGATTAGGGGTTAATTATTGTAGGTAGCTGGCGGCGACATTGTGGGGGGCAGGTTAGGGGTTAATAAATATAATATAGGGGTCGGCGGTGTTAGGGGCAGCAGATTAGGGGTACATAAGTATAACGTCGGTGGCGGTCGGCAGATTAGGGGTTAAAAAAATTAATAGCGTGGCGGCGATGTGGGGGGACCTCGGTTTAGGGGTACATAGGTAGTTTATGGGTGTTAGTGTACTTTAGAGCACAGTAGTTAAGAGCTTTATAAACCGGCGTTAGCCCAGAAAGCTCTTAAGTACTGACTTTTTTCTGCAGCTGGAGTTTTGTCGTTAGATTTCTAACGCTTACTTCAGCCACGACTCTAAATACCGGCGTTAGAAAGATCCCATTGAAAAGATAGGATACGCAAATGACGTAAGGGGATCTGCGGTATGGAAAAGTCGCGGCTGGAAAGTGAGCATTAGACCCTTTCCTGACTGACTCTAAATACCGGCGGTAGCCCAAAACCAGCGTTAGGAGCCTCTAACGCTGGTTTTGACGGCTACCGCCCAACTCTAAATCTAGGCCTTAGAACTCTTCAGCCTGATGGGCTCAATGAAAACTTAGATATGGCAGCCTTTTGAATACGAGATTTTCCTTGACATACCATGCTGACAAAAACTTAATGTTTTTGATTCTGAAACCTAAATCGGATTTTTCCTATCAATCTTTATGATGTCTCGTATTGACTAAGTGTTTGAGCAATATCAGACAGGAAACCCACTTGCTAAAGTGCACAGTTACCACCTATACTGTGTATTTGAGTAACGGTAGTGTTTTGTGGAATACCTATACCCTGGTCAATATTAACTAAATAAAGGATAATAAGTTTAGTTAGTGGCACTCTCATATACTTATATATATATTTATAGTCAGAGTATATTCACATTATATCTGATTAGTGTAATATACTTCACGTAGGGCATATTATAACACTAGTGCACATTCACATGAGGTCTATAACCTTTAGTTATTAATATACATATATACCAAATTGACTTAATGATCATTATAGATTTATGATCATTCTCACCACTAGACTTGTGTGAGACTATGTTGTCTTTTCTATTCACAATTTTTCTAAAAATAGCACTACCCATAACACAGCGGTTGTTTAAAGGCTACAGATATTAATTATGAGTTTTTCCATTAATAATCTTTTATTTCCCCAATATATTATATGTCCAATATATTACATATGCACTAATCATTATCATTAATTATATATCATCACCATGACACATTACCAAATAGATAGTGTAACTTAGGTGTATAAAATTATTAATAGCTTACATTGAATATATATATTTACATAGACCCCACCACTAGGGATATTTTTCTTTTCTTTTCCTACTATTCTATGCTAGACACTATAAACATGGTGCTATTAATATAACAAATAGTGAGGTCTAGCAATTGTGGGTTAGTACTATAAACCATCATCACTGAGTTTTAGTTACCACACTAATCTATATAGAACTTATAACAAGGGACATATATATATTGCACATTACATACTTTATGTCTACTATATATTATGTCTCTTGGGACTTGCACAGAAATGTCAAATATAGTATAATAAACCTTTGGGTTGTAGCACTAGGTACTTTTTATTAAATTGATCACACGAAGTAATATAGCCTCATAGGGTTAAATCACTTGGCCACATATCGTTCTTTTTAGATGCGATGAGAGCAGTTTGCGAGTTTAGATGTGGCCTCTACTCGCTATTTTTTTATCATTAGAAAGGGGTTGCATTTGTGACTCTATGTATCTATGGGTTGCGATTGCAGTATTTTTGATATTTATACACTTGGGAATAGCGTTTTTAGCGAACAATTATGAACATTACATTGTGACATATGAAGATTACCTTCACCCCTCCCCTCGCTACCGTTCTATCATAGGATTGGAGCGACTGGGAGGCTTGTCCCCTCTACTGGGGCCTGGCTGTAATAATTTCAGCTTTGATTGGCTTAAAGAGAACGTGATGTGATAGGTCCTATCCTACAGTTACGTAGAAGGGAGGGGGGGCGGCCTATAGGCATCAGGATTAACAGCGTCTATGTCAACAGAGTACGCGCCACGCAATAGGTATATTCCTATATTGGCGTAGGTGGGCGGGGCCTACGAGAACCGCCGAAAATAAAACATCATATTTGTTATAATCCTAAGTTCATGGTTAGATTCTTAACATAAACACACATATATATAAAATAACAAAAAAACATAACAAGGTTTTAGGAGTCGAATACCAGGGTCAGTTTCCACATAAGAAAAATACGGTCTATCTATCAAAATAAATATGTCTTTGTGCTGTTCCCCTGGACTCATATACCATCCAAGTAGGTAATATAGCGTGTAGCTAAGAGTGGATACTCTCACAATTTTAAATAATGTATCACATCATGACAGCTAGTTGGTATTTGCAGAAGGGCATTTTACTATACATTGTATACGCATATATAACCTATGTTACAAGTGAGATAGTATGCACCCGCTTAAGGTATTTTTAAAGGGACATGCATTAGTCTGTATTAAAGTTTTATCGTATGTATTATTATTTTTTAACGTTTTGTTTTAAACTGCTTTGTTTGCTAATAGAATATTATGCATGGGCAATGAATTTGTGCACATCATGTTATAAAATGGCATATTTGTACATGTATTGTTTAGTTATGTACTACAATTTAAATGTATTTTATGCCATTCACCAAAGATTTGGATTATTGCTGTCATTGCCTTTAAGACCATCTGTGAGGGCTTTATATATAGAGGTTGTCATAACAACTAATTACCAATTGGTTTATCAGGTGTCATTAATGTAATTGTTAATTAACTGCCCTATCAGGACCAAGCCTTCTGTTTGTAATTTACTCTATCCCCTATATATAGCAAGTGTTTTTAACATTGTATCATAGCCTGAGGAAACAGCCCTGTGTGGCTGAGAAACGCGTCGCTTGTTTTTAATAAAGTATTTTATTATTATACACTTGCTACTATATTTTATCCTGCTTTTCTGGGGGCAGTATATTTCTTTCGCTGAATTTTTTCCTTGCTCAAGTTGGACTCATCTTGATCCTGCTGACTGGATTCTACAGTCCACTGGGTGGCTGAGAGGTCCCAGTACTGCTGATATTGCACCTGGTGGTGCTTCACCTCTTGTAAGTGTAACCTTTAAACACTATCTCTCCTTGGTTCAAACGTTACTGGGCTATGTTTGTGCCTTCCTCTTGTCCTTTCAGGATATAATCTATCTGCCTTACTAAGGATTATCTGGAGTTGTAGTTTTGACTGGTGGAGATCAGTGAGCTTGACCACTGTTTTAGTTCCAGTCTGCATCAATAGCACCGTTTGGGTGCGCCTCACTTGTGAGTATATACTAATCTGTTGGTCCTGTGTGTGTTGGTGCCCTGACCCTTCTAGGCCATGTTTGGCGCCTCTGTTCTTTTTCCATTTTTCAGATCACGATACATCAGGATGACCGTCCTATGACAGAGAGCTGCCTCCTACCATTATTATAGGACTGTTGCTGTGGACATTACTGTGATTCTTGCATATGCTCACATCTAGACATCTGTATTTGTCTATCTGGGTGATTTCATTATATATTGTTTGTATTATTATCACCACCTATTGTTTTTTTTGTATTGCATATGAATTAGGTATAGATAGCGCCCCCTATGAGTGTGGTGTATAAATTGTATGCACCACTCTTATATTTCTTTATTAGTGCAATATAGTGACATAAAATTGAACTACACAATACACATGACAATAAAAAAAAAAAATTTACCCACTCAGTTGATAGCTCCTGTAAAGAAAGAAAGAAAAAAATATAAACATGAATAAAATTTATTTTTAAAAGCATGTGACTTTAATTTGTGTGTTTGAGGGACACCTACAAATACATAATACAATTATACCTATTCTAGTATTAAAGCATGGGCACACGGGCCGAAATTAACCCCTCCAAGATCCTTTCCCTAGCCTTTATACCCCTCTCCACACTAGGATCCCCTTGTACCTCCTTCTCCATCCTCTCCCCTCTCCTTCCACCTCCCTGCCGCTCTTAGCATACATTTTTTCTGTAGTGTAGCGGTCCCACCTGTTCCCTCACCTCCAGCAATGGGACGCCCACCCTCCTAACCCTCACATGCTACCAACGATTCACACCGCCAATGCTATCTGAAACCATGGATGAAGTAAATATTATCCGAGACAAAAATTATTTTATATTTCTTTATTTAAGAATAACTTTAAAACATTCACTTAAAAACATTGTAATAAACCAAAAGTAATAAACTGGACGGATGTACAAAACATCAGTAAGAGCAACGTTCAAGAGTGTTTTTTTTTAGCTAAATATATATTATTTGTATTTTAAAAGCAACATTAAAACATAACACATAATATTTATCTAAACTAAAAAGTTAAACAAAAAGTGCCAAATAACATTACTAAAACTATTTTTATATCAAACATTGTGAATACATATTTATAAATATGGAACTATTTACATATTCTAAACTTAAAAAAGCAATAAATTCAAAAGTGCAATTTGAGAGTTGTTTCCAAATGAATACTTATTGCAAGCAATCATTTCACTTTGGCATGCATAGTCTTTTGGGCTTCATTCAAGACCTATGTGCCTGTACTAGAAGTGCAGTGCTTGGCCGTGGAGTGGAGGCAATGTTTGGAGGCATAAACATTTTTCTGGATTGCCACTCGTGCGTAACCTACCCTGCAACCATCCTTATCACTTCAAGGATAAGAGGGTGTAAGTGGTCACTTTTTGTATTTTCATACAATTTCTTTACCTCCCATTTCTTCCTTGCATTAGAAAAAAAGGATTTGAAGCGCAATTGTCCTTTTTTAAGACTTTTTGTTTGGGGGTGCACGACAGTTGCTTGTAATCATCCTACATTGCTGTTGTGATCCAGTATTGCCAGTTTAGTCCGTGCTTCCATGGCATCTATGGGGAAATGAACTATCTTTGGCCGATATTTCAACACCATGTTGTGAAAAACCTCAATGCTTCCAGTGTGGCAACATTCTTTTAAATGTATCAAGTCTTATTATTTTTGGATCGTGAACAAAACTGGAAAGGGCAGAGTATGCAGGTGAGCGTTCATTTATCCACAGCTTGGGATCTGTACTGTCTTTTAGATCACCGTGCAGGCAGCTGTTTATTACAGTTCCATGTTCCCATGTATGTTTATTACTTACATGGTACACAATAGAGGTCCACAATTCACGTAGCAAGTCCACATTTCCATGACAGTACATATAAATTACCAGAAATGGTTAATGATGGTGCCTACCCATGGTTTAAATTCTGAATTGCAAGATTTCTTGGATATAGCAAAAAGTTTTTTGTGAATACTTTTTGTAAAATGCCACATATCAAACTGGTGGTTAATAAGGGGGTATTCCTCCCTTAGAATTTTCCTTATTCCCACATGTCTGTCCGTAGCTATTGTAGCTATATGTCATGTCCAGCATTTGAAAGGTTTGTTATACATTTCTTAAAGTCCATACTTTCCATGGCCACTGAGGAAGTTGTCTCAGACACTTGCACAGTGTGGAATCCTACTATCTTCTCTGATGTTTCCTCAATCATGGTGTAAGTGCAATACTTTGCACTGAATCCTGGACTGTCACACTGTCCATCTCCAGAGACACATAGTGCATTTCCAGCCAATGATTTCAATATTTCTTCTCTGTCTTTTTTCCAAAAATAGTCAATGACAGGAAATAAGTATTTCCTTTGATATATAGTGAATGTCTGATGTGAGATGAAAGGAATATTGAATAATTTGAAAAACGCTTTCAGTTTGTAGAAATTATTACCAGAGCACAAAAGAGAAGCACTAGCTAGTGCATTTCCAGCCGGTACTCTTTTAATCATTGGCTGACTTCTCCACAACAGACTCCTGTGACCTTTGACACAGTAACCATATACAGTCACTGAAGTTCCAGTTAAAAAATTACTTAATTCGTACACTTTACTGGAACATCCACCTTCATGGCTACATGTAAGCATTTTCAGTAGGGAATCCAAACAACTTTCAAAAACAATAAACTTAAGTTCTCTTTCAATTTTTTCTGAGCCCTCATATACAGTAGTATTTAATTCCTCACTGGATACAGATGATGAATCCGAAGAATCTGGAACATAGGTACTATCCAATGCCTCGCGTTGGATACTGCTAACATCTGAAACATCAAACACAGAGGGTGTATCATTGAGAATTGAACTACAAAATTCAGAAGGAGGTTCCTCAGCCACGATCGAAGTAGTAGCTTTTGCTTTTACAGTCTGTGGTGTAGAAGTGAGTGTCTTTGACAGGTTTTGGACACAAGCATAACTCGTGTCTACTAAATAAACATGTCTGAGGAAACCTGTTCGCAAAAGAAGTCATAAGGTCCGGTCCATGTGCCAACACTGACTTTTTTTCTCAAAGGCTGTACTGTAGTTGGTGGTATTGTAGGTGTATTTTGTCTTATTTGAGAATAATTATGTTCACATGAACTTTTAGGGGTGTAAGTTCTCAGAATAAAGTCTTCACAATCTTCCTCGTCAGTAGACATTGGAGAGGTGACAGTTGTTGTCTGTTGCAGTGTTTGACATTTTCTAACTGGTTGGAAGGCATAAAGTTTCCCTTTCCTCTTCCCCCTTGGGACAGCAACATCTTTATAAAAAAAAAAAAGGGTTGGGGTAGCATCCTTTTTTAAGAACATTTGAAGACCAATTGTTTCGTAACAGTCTTTAGTAAAGTGCAAAGAACAAATGCGCATGTTTTTACAGGTTTTGCTATTGGCCAGTTTTTCCACAAGCCCTTCAACGTCACCATTTTGCGTGCCAATATTGTCCAACCAAGTTAAATTTTTTGGGTGATTTAGGGAAAACATGCAAAGTAGTATCTGTTCTTTTGCATTGTACTTGCCTGGTTTCACATCCAACGACAAATGCATTTCGGCATTCTGTAAAAATACAAAATAAAATGATTGCATTTGGTGAGCCAAAGTTGCCCATCAGATAAAAAAAAAAGATACACAGTAATATAAAGTATGACACTATAATGAATATAAAATAGAAATTATAGATAGATTACATTGATATAAATTTTATATATATATATATATATATATATATATATATATATATATATATATATATACACACACACACACACACACACATATACGCACACAGAAACAAATATAAATAAAAACATACACACACATAGAGACACTTACATATAATGAAACCTAATACAATAGTATAATCCAAGCTTACACTATATGTGTAAAATGAAACTTTCAGCCATAGGATAGATTTTGAAATGAGAAATACTAATATGTGTGAAATTCTTTGGCATTTCTTTGTTCACCTCTAAAAGCTTATTTCAATTGATAAATGAACATATGCATGCAATTTGAAAGAATTCTACAGTAGCATTGCCATTACAATGTAAAAATAAATATACATATATTTCTATCTAGAAATAGATATATATGTGTGTGTGTGAAAAAGAAACGAGTGAGAAAGAATAGAGAGTTTGTAAATACCTTTTAAAAAAATGAATTCCATTGACTTGAACTGTTATGGCATACACATCAAGCTCCTATAAAGAAATAAAAAAAATATCACAAGAATGAGTTAGAGAAAGAAAGTGACCTTACAATAACATAGTGTAAAAATACATAATATGTATATATTTAAATTCTGCATCTTTATATCAATCATTATCTATACATACACACACACATATATATATATATATATACACACACGTGTGTGTGTGTGTGTGTGTGTGTGTGTGTGTGTGTGTGTGTGTGTGTGTGTGTGTGTGTGTGTGTGTGTGTGTAAACGTAACGAGTGAGAGAGAATAATAGAGAATATAAAAATACCTTTCAAAAACTGAATTCCACTGGCTTGAACTGCTATGGCATACACATCAAGCTCCTATAAAGAAAAAAAGAACAAATTAATATCACAAGAAAGAGATGTATGCATGCAGTGGAGGCTCCTCCATATGTGCACTGTCACACGTGAACCCCCAGGGGGCAGAAGAGGGGGGGAAATGAGCAGAAGAAAAAAAATGAGAAAAAAAAAATATGAAAAATTTTATTTTTATTTTTTATTTATATTATTTTATATTATATTTATTTATAAATGTATTATTTTCCTGTGTGGTGTCTGTGTCTGTGACTGTGAGACTGTGCAGTGTAACTATCATCATCATGCATATTAGGCTGATGAAACCTGAAAGTGGAAAGGGCTGTTTTGCCTATACTTCTATGTATCGCACGTGCGATATATAGAAGTATAGGCAAAATCACTTTCCACTTTAAAACTGCATTGACTGCAGCGCCACCTACAGGCCAGCCCCATAGCCTTCCTGTTCGCACAGCTCTTAGTGTGCGGGAGCCAGCTGTCACGTGACACTCGCACACTAAGAGCTGAGCTGACTATGTGTGTGGGAGGAGAGGAGGCAGGGGCGTAACAGTTACGCCGTAACTACCAAGTAATATTAAATTTTATGAGAGGGCTTTTGAAAGGGGGGGAGGAGTTTGCCGCTAGGATGCCTTGTGTAGCTGCAGTTAGAACTGGCCCAGAGAACAGAAGAGATGTTTAATGCGTTGCCTGAACAGACTGAACTTCTAGCTGCTGAAACTGTGAGTGTTAACAAGTAGCCCGGTCACAACATGTTTTTTTATATGTCCTACTCCTATGCTCATTACGACAGCCCACAGTGAGAGTTAGTAGCACAGTCCCTGTGCAGCCATCTCATCTACAGTCTCTCTCTGCCCAGCAGCACCGTGCAGTGTAAAAGCAGGCTGATTAGTATCAGGGATAAAATAGAGCCAGTGCCACGTGGTGTTTGACCCCCACCCTCCATTGTCAGAAACACTACTTGTCTGCTTATTTAGCAATAGCTCAGGACAGGAAAAACAAAACCAAAGCAGCTTTGGTTTTGTTTTTTCTGTCCTGAGCTAATTCTAATTAAGCGCCCGCTATTGACACTGTTTATTAGCGGAATCAATGAAATGACATAAGTGAAAAAGTGGCTTTTATTCCAGTTAAGTAAAATATAAGGCAGAGAACAAGGCAAAGCAAAACACGGTTCTAGTTAAAAAGTACAGTGTTTTGCTGTGTCCTGTTCTTCTATGGCTTATATTTTACTGTTCTGAATTACTGAAATAAAACGCTACCGCTATGATAAGTTTGACTACAGAGAGCCATGAGACTGGCTCCTTCTCTAGCTAAACTGGTTGGCCTGCCCTGTTAGCAGAGGACGCTGAGGGAAAGGATGAAGCACAGCAAGGAGGTACCCGGCAGTTACTATAGCCTTAGTTCATTCATAAAAACCCCTGACACTTGCCTTCAAAAACCCTAAATTTATTATTGCATCTAAGACAGAGGTCAGCAGAATCATTTTACACTGCGTGCTGCGCTGCTGTAGGAAGTATGTTAGTGGAGTTAGAACAGGACCCTGGAGACAGCGTGACTCGTGAGTAACAAACATTCATTATATGCTGTCAGTAGTGCCTTAGATGTTTGAAGCTGTTCACACTCCGTTACATGAATCTATGCTAATCAAAGACTCAAAGTAGCTGTGTCTGACTCTGTTGGTAGTCTCCCCCCTCCCTGCTCTCATTTCCTCCATTCCCTCTCAAGGCAAAGTGGCATCTCCCTTCCTGCTATCTATCTCTAACCTGCTTGTCATGAGGATGATGTCAATAGGTTATCAGAAAAAAAAAAAAAAACACATGGGAAATGTGTTGCTGGGGGTTGGGGATTCCTATTTCAGAATAACTATTAACCCCTTTGTCAGACTTTGCCATAGTGTGTATGTATGAGTGTATTTGTTATGTGTGTGTATATGTTTGTATGAGTTTATATCTGTGTATGTTGGTGTGCATTTGTGTGTATATATATATATATATATATATATACATACATGCACACCAGTGACGTGCGTTGAGCTCAGATGCTGGTGAGGCACCGGCTGTGATACCCCCAAGAAACACACACACATTATATATATATATATATATATATATATATATATATATATAATGTGTGTGTGTTTCTTGGGGGTATCACAGCCGGTGCCTCACCAGCATCTGAGCTCAACGCACGTCACTGGTGTGCATGTATGTATATATATGTATATATATATATATATATATATATATATATATATATATATATATATATATATATATATATATATATATATACACACACACACTAAAATGGGCGGAGCCATCTGAGGGGCGGGGCTAGTGCTCCCCCATCTTCAAAAGTCACCAGCCGCCACTATATGTATGTATGTATGTGAAAATGAAAAAAAAAATATATAAATATGCTTACTTTGAAATCTTTTTTTTTTGCTTCTTGTATCAAATGAAAGGAATATAACCTGTGTAGAAAAAAAAAAAAAAGGTTAGAATTGGGTAATAAGTCAAATCAATACATAATACCTGCTTAACAAAAATCCTATCTGAATATTTTATTTGAAAACATAATAAATAGTGAAACAATTAACAAATTAAAATAATACCTTGAATGCGATCTGAAACTAAAATTACTTATTTTTTTTAAATTTAAAGCAATCTTCTGACCTTTACATAATGTTTGCCAAAAGAAACAAAAAAAATAATTACACATACATAAACTACTCTTTTCATATGTAGTTATATACATAAACATCCATATTATTATTGTTATAATAACACATTGTGGTGTATGTATGTATATATATTTAGATAGTAGTAGTAGATGGCGCTGGTCTATTGAGTGATTTTCTCTAGTAAGTGAAGAGAAAAAAGGCTTGATGCATATATTGAAGCCAATTAATATGGGTGCAATATACTCACTCCATAAGATGAATCTTTACAGCTGAAAGGGAACGTAGCGTCAGATGGCAAGAGTCCACAGGTTCCTGGAGTCAAATACTGAATTTTCAGGTTTATCCAAAAGTGGACTATAAATGAAGAGACCCAAATGACAAAAATATCCAGTGTGTAATTGAAAAAAATGTAGTAACTTACTCCATAAATAAGGAGATTCCAGCTCAGCACAGCAAAACAAGATCTTGACAATCTTTCAACAAAGGATAAAAGGTTTTATTTTCTCAACGCGTTTCAACGTATTACACGTCTTTATCAAGAGCATACATTAAAACAAGTAAAACCAAGTATTGAGTGTGTTTGCTGTGGCTACAGGGCTGGTTTATATACAGGTGAACAATTAGTTCCAATTTCCTGTTGAGCACAGGAAATTGGACTCACAAAAACTTCATAAAATGTTTAATACTATATATATGCATCAATAGTAAACTATTCCTGAGAATAAAAATGAAGAAAAATATATTTTAAAGAAAATCATTAAAAAAACCATCAAAGTTTAAAAATAGAGGCTTAGTTTAGTATTGATACATTATTTAAACAATCAAAACATTTCTTGAATATTTAGACCAATGAACAGACAGTAGTATAAAGTCCTCAATCAAGTAGTCCATTGTCTAACAGTTCCTTTTCAGGTCCGGTCTGCGGTCATGTGCTTTTCTTGTCCAATCAGAGGACGGCTGTAATCCAAGGGTGAAAGCATCAATCCAGAAGAGTTAAAGTTCTGTGTACTAATAGAGCGAGTGTCCCGAATGACATCAGACATACATCTCAGCCAATAAAACAAGATAAATAGTTCTGAAACAAAAGCAGGAAAAAAGTGACCAGTATTTGCTCTTCAGAATGGATCTGAAACATTTGTGACACACTACATTCATATTTCAAAAAGGGAATCCTTACTGCAAATATTTTGTTTAAGGAAATTTCATGGTGAGAGCCCACAGATCTAGTAACATGATTATAAATAAATATTTTGTTTAAGGAAATTTCATGGTGAGAGCCCACAGATCTAGTAACATGATTATAAATAAATATTTTGTTTAAGGAAATTTCATGGTGAGAGCCCACAGATCTAGTAACATGATTATAAATAAATATTTTGTTTAAGGAAATTTCATGGTGAGAGCCCACAAATCTAGTAACATGGTTGTGAATAAATATTTTGTTTAAGGAGATTTCATGGTGAGAGCCCACAAATCTAGTAACATGGTTGTGAATAAATATTTTGTTTAAGGAAATTTCATGGTGAGAGCCCACAGATCTAGTAACATGATTATAAACAAATATTTTGTTTAAGGAAGTTTCATGGTGAGAGCCCACAGATCTAGTAACATGATTATAAATAAATATTTTATTTAAGGAAATTTCATGGTGAGAGCCCACAGATCTAGTAACATGATTATAAATAAATATTTTGTTTAAGGAAATTTCATGGTGAGAGCCCACAGATCTAGTAACATGATTATAAATAAATATTTTGTTTAAGGAAATTTCATGGTGAGAGCCCACAAATCTAGTAACATGGTTGTGAATAAATATTTTGTTTAAGGAAATTTTATGGTGAGAGCCCACAGATCTAGTAGCATGATTATAAATAAATATTTTGTTTAAGGAAATTTTAAATATTGTCTCTAACATAAGAAATAATAAAAATAAATAGATATGTGCAACATGATTATAAACCACATAAACAAACACTGGCACGTGTTAAAGAGTGATGAAGTATTAGATAAAATTATTCCCTCCAAACCACAAATTACATTCCGAAAAGGCCACAATTTCAAACATAAATTAGCACCTTCATTAATTAAAGGGATGACCCAAAAAATTCCTTTGTCCATCGCGAACCTACAAGGCTTCTATACCTGTGGTCGGTGTAAGGGTTGTAACTACACAAAAAGGGTACACAAGTCATTTACTTTATCCACTACAGGACAGACATTTATTATTAAACATTTCATAACATGCAAAACCACTAACGTCATTTACCTTCTACAGTGCAATTGTAAGATCCAATACTTAGGCCAAACAACCAGGTTTTTAAAAACACGTTTACTAGAACATCTCAACAAAATAGAGAAAAAGCACAAAGATCACGGTGTACCCCTACATTGTAATTCCTGTCAAGATTTCAACAAAAATCATTTCCTCTGGTTGGGTATAGAAAGAGTGTCTACCCACTGGAGGGGGGGGGGGGAAGCTGGAAAAAGAACTAGACAGAAGGGAACTTTGGTGGATTCACACTATGAGAACCTACAACCAATGGGGTCTAAACAAGGACATTAGGATAGCAGCCTTTATCTAACATATCAAATATATTACTATTAATTTAATACACTATTCTTGACACATTATTAAATTAATGCCACACTTATAAACTATTAGGTACATTTAGGTATCTCATCAACACTTCACACATACCATTCACACTTATGTTATACTTTAGGATTAAATTAATATTTAAGACATCACATTCACTTTCAAGATATCATATTTTTATTTCTTTTTATTCATTCATTTTTATTTATTCATTTCATTATTAATAATAATGTATTAGCATAGGGACATTCTATAGTAAATAAGCACAATTAAATTGTCACTATTCAAATGTTGCACATATCTATTTATTTTTATTATTTCTTATGTTAGAGACAATATTTAAAATTGCCTTAAACAAAATATTTCTTTATAATCATGTTACTAGATCTGTGGGCTCTCACCATGAAATTTCCTTAAACAAAATATTTATTCACAACCATGTTACTAGATTTGTGGGCTCTCACCATGAAATTTCCTTAAACAAAATATTTATTTATAATCATGTTACTAGATCTGTGGGCTCTCACCATGAAATTTCCTTAAACAAAATATTTATTCACAACCATGTTACTAGATCTGTGGGCTCTCACCATGAAATTTCCTTAAATAAAATATTTATTTATAATCATGTTACTAGATCTGTGGGCTCTCGCCATGAAATTTCCTTAAACAAAATATTTATTTATAATCATGTTACTAGATCTGTGGGCTCTCACCATGAAATTTCCTTAAACAAAATATTTATTTATAATCATGTTACTAGATCTTTGGGCTCTCACCATGAAATTTCCTTAAACAAAATATTTGCAGTAAGGATTCCCTTTTTGAAATATGAATGTAGTGTGTCACAAATGTTTCAGATCCATTCTGAAGAGCAAATACTGGTCACTTTTTTTCCTGCTTTTGTTTCAGAACTATTTATCTTGTTTTATTGGCTGAGATGTATGTCTGATGTCATTCGGGACACTCGCTCTATTAGTACACAGAACTTTAACTCTTCTGGATTGATGCTTTCACCCTTGGATTACAGCCGTCCTCTGATTGGACAAGAAAAGCACATGACCGCAGACCGGACCTGAAAAGGAACTGTTAGACAATGGACTACTTGATTGAGGACTTTATACTATTGTCTGTTCATTGGTCTAAATATTCAAGAAATGTTTTGATTGGTTAAATAATGTATCAATACTAAACTAAGCCTCTATTTTTAATCTTTGATGGTTTTTTTAATGATTTTCTTTAAAATATATTTTTCTTCATTTTTATTCTCAGGAATAGTTTACTATTGATGCATATATATAGTATTAAACATTTTATGAAGTTTTTGTGAGTCCAATTTCCTGTGCTCAACAGGAAATTGGAACTAATTGTTCACCTGTATATAAACCAGCCCTGTAGCCACAGCAAACACACTCAATACTTGGTTTTACTTACCTGTTTTAATGTATGCTCTTGATAAAGACGTGTAATACGTTGAAACGCGTTGAGAAAATAAAACCTTTTATCCTTTGTTGAAAGATTGTCAAGATCTTGTTTTGCTGTGCTGAGCTGGAATCTCCTTATTTATGGAGTAAGTTACTACATTTTTTTCAATTACACACTGGATACTTTTGTCATTTGGGTCTCTATTCATTTATAGTCCACTTTTGGATAAACCTGAAAATTCAGTATTTGACTCCAGGAACCTGTGGACTCTTGCCATCTGACGCTACGTTCCCTTTCAGCTGTAAAGATTCATCTTATGGAGTTAGTATACTGCACCCATATTAATTGGCTTCAATATATGCATCAAGCCTTTTTTCTCTTCACTTACTAGAGAAAATCACTCAATAGACCAGCGCCATCTACTACTACTATCTATCTATACACAGTCACAAGGGAGAGACTGCAAGAAGGCTGCGGTCTGACCTAAAGGAGAGTATCAGTTCTTAGTTCATTTGTACAGAATATTGTGTGTTTTTTTCCATCTTGCACCTCTGTATATTGTTTTCCTTTATGTATATATATTTACATATGTGTTGTATGTATATATACACACACATATCTATCTATCTATCGTGAAATTCTTGGGCGTTTCTTTATACACCTTTCTAAACTTTTGGCAAGTGATAAATGTCATAATTTACATACATATATACACACACAGGTACATCTACATATTCAGAATATACAACAATGGTAAATTTTTTAAATTTAAAATATCTTGTGAATTAATATCAAGTAACATTACAAAGATAACTGTGTACCGTGTGTATATAATATAATTTTTTAATTTTCTGCTCTGTGAACAATATATTATTTGTATTATATGATTATATAATATGTATTATATGATTGGTGGCACTAGTTGGCAAGGGGGCTTGGCACACAGGCTGGCAGGCAGGCAACTGCAATTAGATTACACTAGCTGAATGATGTTTCACAGTCAAAAAAGTTTTTAAAAAAAATATTTACACTACTGTTACAACAAATATGAGTGGTGCCACTAACTTGGCAACTGGGCCTGGCACACACGCTGGCAGGCAGGCAACTTCAATTAAATAACACTAGCAGACTGATGTAAATTTTTTTTTTTTTTTTTTTTTAACACTAATGTTACAACAACAGATAGGAGTGGTGGCACTGAGGATGGAAGTAGGCACAGTATATGCTGGGAGCCTGACACACAGGCTGGCACTAGTGGCAGGCTGGTCTGGCAACTAAAATTAAATAACACTAGCAAACTGATGTAAAAGTTTTTTTTTTTTTTTTTTTTTTTAAATTTACACTAATGTTACACCAGATATCAGTGGTGGCACAGAGCAATTAATTACAGTATATGCTGTGACCCTCACACACAGGCTGACAGGCAGGAAAATGCAATTAAATTACCAAAAAAAAAAAAAAAAAAAAAAGTTCTAGCCCTAAAAAGGGGTTTTTGGGATGAAGTTCTAGCCCTAAAAAGGGGTTTTTGGGATGAAGTTCTAGCCCTAAAAAGGGCTTTTTGGGGTGCTGTCCTTAGCAGAGATCAGATGAGTCCTTTAGGACTGTAGTGGACACTGAATACACTAGCCTAGCTATCAATTTCCTATTAAAATCAGCAGCAACAACACTAACCCTCCTCTCACTAAGAATGCTGGATCAAAATGAATCTAAAATGGCTGCTGCCCAAGAGCTGGGAGGGTCTGTTAGGGAGTGTCTGCTGCTGATTGGCTGAAATGTGTCTGCAGACTGTGAGATACAGCTTGATGACGAATAGGGGGCGGATCGAACATCGCATATGTTCGGCCAATGTGGCGAACGCAAACAAGCTAAGATCGCCGGGAACTGTTCTCCGGCGAACTGTTTGCGACATCACTACTCCAGATGGGTTGTTTCAGTATACAGTTTTGCCATTTGGGTTACATGGTGCTCCTGCAACATTTCAGAGAATGATGGATAGAATTCTAAAGCCCCATGTTCATTATGCTGCAGCGTATCTTGATGTAATCATTTATAGTACAGATTGGGAATCACATCTCCCAAAAGTTCAGGCAGTTATTGACTCTATTTTCTCTGCTGGCTTAACTGCGAATCCTCCAAAATGTACCATAGGTTTAGAGGAAGCGAAGTACTTGGGATATAAAATTGGGAGAGGATTAGTTAAGCCATGGACAACTAAAATAGAAGCCATACAAAACTGGCCCAAGCCCCTAACTAAGAAACACGTTAGAGCTTTTTTGGGTTTGACTGGATATTATAGAAGGTTTATTCCAGATTTTGCTACAATAGCTGCTCTTTTAACTGATCTTACAAAGGCAAAATCACCAGTGATGTTTAAATCTACAGTCTACAGTAGCAGACAAGGTTTTTAAGCATTTGAAAAATGCTCTGTGTGCATATCCAGTTTTGGTAATTTTTTTGGATATTTGTAAAGATTTTATAGTGCAGACTGATGCTTCTGATGTTGGTGTGGGGGCTGTTCTTTCCCAAGTGTACCAAGGGGAGGAGCATCCTGTATTATTTCTTAGTAGAAAATTACTCTATTGTTGAAAAAGAATGTTTAAGTATTAAGTGGGCTTTTGAGTCTCTTCGATACTATTTGTTGGGGAGGAAATTCAGGTTGATTATAACTCATGCTCCTCTCAAATGGATGAGTCAGAATAAGGAGAGGAATGCAAGAGTAACTAAATGGTTTCTTAGTCTGCAGCCTTTTCATTTCTTTTTTGAGCACAGAGCAGGTCTTTTGCAGGGCAATGCTGATAGTCTTTTAAGGGTACACTCTTTAATGTCTATGGTCGCTCACTCCACCAAGTGTGAGCTGGGGGGTAGGAAGTGTGACAGAAAGTCTGGTTTGGTGATAGAGGGAGTATATATTAGACCAAGTTTAATACATTTCACTTTACCATTTTGCTAAGAAACCCCAGGGAAGTGATTAGTGTTTTTTTGGTTGTGAATACCATACAGCTGCTAAAGACAAGTCAGGTGTGGCTCATGATTACTGCTCCTAGGGTTTAAAAGGGAAGCATTTCTCTAGCTAAGTAGATTACAGCCAGGCAGGAGGCCTGATATGATGTTTTGTGGAAAATATGATGTACTAAACGTTTTGCTGGATTTCTGTTTGCTGTTACATTCTGTAAAGGACATTTGTGTTGCTACAGAGATTTGCAGTTTTAGAAGCTTGTGCAGAGATTGAATCTGTTCCTTTTGCCTTACATGTGAACAAACTGTAAGCTGCTGTGAAAGTCACCTTGCTATTTTGGAAGAAAATAAAGTTTTGAAAACTTTAATTGGATTGTCCTCTATTGCATTTAAACCCTAGAAGACAGTGGTTGCCAAAGGTTCTTGTCACAATGTATAAGAATATATACATATATATTTATTATATAAGCATTTATTTATGGTAAACACACAGTTCCCATAGACTACTATGTAAAGTCACCCCTCTGCTGCCACTTTTAGCCCCTTGTAACTGCTTTTTGCAGTCACTTTATTAAACATAAAGATGCTACTATCTTTTTTAATAAAGAACATTACCCTGTTTTTTAGGGGCATTTGGGGCACTTTGAGAAAATTACCCTGAGTTCTGATCTCTGGTTAAATTGCTAATTGATATTGCGAGCTTGCTGTAGCAATAACCAACCACTTGTAATGGCTGGTTATTTATCGCACACCTGTAAATGGGTGAATAAGACCATTTGCGGGCATGCGGTAAATTAGCGATCCACTTATAATCTAACCCTATATTATTATTATTTTAAACTCAATGTATTATACAGTAATTTATTTTAATGAATGTCAGATAAATAATAAATAATGTTTTATCTCTACAGATCAGCTATGGCTCACAAGATGTTGTCTTTAATGACCGATTACAATTTCCGTATCTGTATCGTACTGTCCCTAATGAGCGCTATCTACATCAAGCCATCGTTCAGTTACTAAATCATTTTGGCTGGACTTGGGTAGGAATATTAGCCACAGATGATGACAGCTGCCAACGCGAAAGCCAGGAAATAAAAAACCTGATAATCACCCATGGGGGTTGTGTAGCCTTTTTAGTGCAACTTAAAAATTTATATTACAGGGGAAATATATTTTCAGAAGTTGGAAACTCAGCTGCAAATGTTGTTTTAATAACCAGATGTGTGTCAAAATACTTTTATGAGTTTCTTATTAATTACTATATGATGCATCTCCCGAAAAAAGTCTGGATATTCCCATTCAATTTTAAAATTCAAGATAATTTTCCTTTACAGGGGAGTTTATCAGTTTTATTAGCAAAGGGTGAGATATTTGGATTAAAGGAATTTATCTACACTGCGAGTCCATACAAATATCCTGATAATGTTGTACTTAGAGAACTATGGCGTTTCTTATTTTTTTGTGAACCAATCACTGATAGATATTATCAAGGCATTTATCATTTGTGCACAGGTAATGAAACGCTTAAGTCTATTGATGTGTATGTGTTTGACACAAATGATTTCCGTTACACATACAGTATTTATGTAGCAATCTACCTGCTGGCCTCTGCTTTTCATAAAACATTATCACACAAAACTTACACTGGAGTTAACCCAAACAATGATCCTATGGAGAACAGACAGCAGTTACTGCAGGTAAGAGAAATGTGTTTCTATAATACACAGGAATGACACTATTTATTTTTTGAGTCCCATATTGATTACAGCAAAAAAATAAAAAATAAAGATAGGTGAGTTTAGATAAATTACCATTGCTAATGTTTCTAGGAGATTGTTCTATTATTTCATACAGTTTGTCAACTTATATTACATGGGCTGGATAAATCCTGCAGTATCCTGAGTTATGGCAGTTACTAGATCCATAAAAGCAGACACACTTTATCTTTAGATGGTGTTTTCATATATGGCATACAAGTGGATCCTCAACTCAATTTCTAGATCATTTTGCTGCCTGGCTACTTTATTTCCTCATGTCAGACATCCCTGCCCTCATTCTTGAAGGGACACTGAACCCATTTTTTTTCTTTTGTGATTCAGATAGAGCATGCAATTTTAAGCAACTTTCTAATTTACTCCTATTATCAAATTATCTTCATTCTCTTGGTATTTTTATTTGAAATGCAATAATGTAAGTTTAGATGCCAGCCCATTTTTGGTGTACACACTGTGTTGTTCTTGCTGATTGGTGGATAAATTCACCCACCAATAAACAAGTGCTTTCCATGGTTCTGAACCAAAAAATAGCTTAGATGCCTTCTTTTTCAAATAAAGAAAACAAGAGAACGAAGAAAAATTGATAATAGCAGTAAATTAGAAAGTTTAAATTTGCATGCTCTATCTCAATCACGAAAGAAAAAATGTGGGTTCAGTGCCCCTTTAATGACTTCAACCTCCCTGTTGAGAATCCCACTGCCTCTTTTGCAAAACAACTTCTTTAACTCACTTCCTCTTTTGGTCTGTCACTATGGACTGACTGTCTCATTCACAAAAATGTTCACTCACTTGAAACTTCACAAACTCACCGTTTCCTCTTTCTGACCATCAGCATCTCTTCATTTGCAACATCACACCATTCCCTACAACTCTCCATCTTTCTACCCCTCACACCAAACTCCACAGAGGCATTGAGTCACTAGATCAGCAACAGCTCTCAAGCTCTCTCACACCTTTGGTCTCTTCCATCTCTTCCTTTTCCTGCCCTGACCAATCTGCCACTATAATTCCACCCTTATAGCGGTACTTGACAATTTGTTCCCTCCTACCATAGCTCAGAAGTCAAACACTTATCCTCAGTCCTGGCATATTCCTCTGACATGCTACCTACGCAGATCTTCCCATTTTGCTGAGCGACACTGGAGAAAATCTTCACTACAAGTTCAATATGAACTTTTACTATGCTACCCTTAAGTTTCCTAAGCAAGATTACTTCTCTACTCTATCTTCAATCCCAATATATTTTTTTCTCTACTTTCAATATTCTTCTCCACCTACCCCCACCTCCTATTGCAACTTCCCTCTCAAGATTTTGCCAGCCACTTCAATACTAAAATGTATTCCATCAGAAACAAAATCATCTCTCACCATACTACCAGTCTCCTACTCCCTCAAAAGCTTTGCAATCATCCAAAACCCACTTAGCCATAAATTCTTCAACTCTTTCACCCCTGTTACTGAGGAAGAAGCTTCTGCCCTTATACTGTCTTCTCACCTGACTACCTGTCCCTCAATCCATCCCCTCACAGCTACTTCTCTCCCTCTATTCTACCCATACCCATATAACGTACACACATTTTTAACCTCTTTCAGCACCAGTATATTTCCCTCATCTCTAAAACATCCACTGGTCACACCTATCCTCAAAAAAACTTCTCTTAAACCAACCTCCCATCCAACTATTGCCTTTTTTGCCTACTTCCCCTTGCCTAAAAACTTCTTGACAAGCTAGTATATGCAAGTCTATAACATTTATTTGCATTAAACTCCCTCCTTGACGCACTGCAATCTGGATTTCCCCCCCAACACTCCACAGAGACAGCAATCGTTAAGGTTACCAACTACTTACTTACAGCAAAATCGAAAGGCCACTTCTGTCTGCTAATTCTCCTCAATCTGCTTACAGCCTTTGAAACACCTTTACAAACATCTTAAATTTGACATTTACTTACACAAGACACAACTAAGATTTAAATCTACTCTCTTACCATTTCCAACATTTACTGCTGCAACTCCCTCCTATCAAATCTACCTAGCTGCTGCCTAGATCATTTAGAGTCCACAATGAATCCCTCTTTCAGGGTCATCTTCCTTACATGTTGATTTTCATCTGCTACACCTCTCTGCCAATTCCTTACCTGGCTTCCTCTTGCCTCCAGAATTAAACAAAAAAGTCTGACATACAAAGCCCTCAACTGCACTGCTTCCCCCCTATATTTCAGACATTGTCTCCAGGCACTCTCCCTCCTGTCCCCTTTGCTCTTCTCCTCTCTAGTTACCTCCTCACATTCCCATCTACAGGACTTTTCGAGAATGGCCCCTATCTTGTGGAACTCATCGCCTAGCTCCACAAGACTCTATCCTAGTTTTCATAGCTTCAAGGGATCCTTTAATACACTACTGTTCAAGAATGCATACAACCTTTCCTAACCCCAGTTCTTCTTCTCCTTTGTTATCCCCTTGAACCTCCATATACATGTTACCTTGCAAACCATGCCTATGTTTATAGTGCTGCAGAATCTGTTGGCTCTCTACAAATAACTGATAATAATGATAATAACAAAGCACAGAAAATATTAGAGCATTGTATTAATTCAGCAAAGAATGAGTTGACACAGTATGCAGGCTATACCTTCATTAAGAGCAACGTTTCAGGGCACCTGTCCCTTTCTCAAGCTTGAGAAAGGGACAGGTGCCCTGAAACGTTGCTCTTAATAAAAGATATAGCCTGCATACTTTGTGCCACCTCATTCGTTGCTGTACTATTACCCCGAGACCTATGAGGGTGGTCTCTCTGGTGTCGCACCGGACATTTATGAGCTAACATTCAGAAGATATACAGCAGTGATAGTGCTGATCCTGCTTTCTTTTACCCAGAGCATTGTATTAATTGTTATATCTTTAATTAAAGGGACACTGAACCCAATTTTTTTCTTTCAAGATTCAGATAGAGTATGACTTTTTTTTTTTTTTTTTTTATTGAGGTTGTAAAAGACATTACATAAGATATTCATATATAAGCAAAAAATAACAATGAGATATTACATACACCCTTAGTTGATAGGCATAGCACAAATACTGTGCAATAGAAACTCTAGACATGAAATCTCTGAACAAGTTTAAACACTCAGCCAATCAGAATCAAGTTCAATCTGATTGGCTGATCCAATCAGCCAATCAGATTGAGCTTGCATTCTATTGGCTGTTCCGATCAGCCAATAGAATGCGAGCTCAATCTGATTGGCTGATTGGATCAGCCAATCGGATTGAACTTGATTCTGATTGGCTGATTCCATCAGCCAATCAGAATATTCCTACCTTAATTCCGATTGGCTGATAGAATCCTATCAGCCAATCGGAATTCGAGGGACACCATCTTGGATGACGTCATTTAAAGGAACCGTCATTCGTCGTCCAGGATGGATGTTCCGCGTCGGAGGTCTTCAGGATGCTGCCGCTCCACTCCGGATGGATGACGATAGAAGATGCCTCTTGGATGAAGACTTCAATCGGATGGAAGACCTCTTCTGCCCCGCTTGGATGAAGACTTCTACCGGATGGAGGACCTCTTCTTGCTCCGCTTGGATGAAGAATTTGGCTCGGCTGGGTGAAGACGACTCAAGGTAGGGAGATCTTCAGGGGCTTAGTGTTAGGTTTATTTAAGAGGGGTTTGGGTTAGATTAGGGGTATGTGGGTGGTGGGTTGTAATGTTGGGGGGGGCATTGTATGTTTTTTTTTACAGGCAAAAGAGCTGAACTTCTTGGGGCATGCCCCGCAAAGGGCCCTGTTCAGGGCTGGTAAGGTAAAAGAGCTTTGAACTTTAGTAATTTAGAATAGGGTAGGGCATTTTTTTATTTTGGGGGGCTTTGTTATTTTATTAGGGGGCTTAGAGTAGGTGTAATTAGTTTAAAATTGTTGTAATATATTTCTAATGTTTGTAAATATTTTTTTATTTTTTGTACTTTAGTTAGTTTATTTCATTGTATTTATTTGTAGGAATTGTATTTAATTAATTTATTGATAGTGTAGTGTTAGGTTTAATTGTAACTTAGGTTAGGATTTATTTTACAGGTAAATTTTTAATTATTTTAACTATTTTAGCTATTAAATAGTTCTTAACTATTTAATAGCTATTGTACCTGGTTAAAATAATTACAAAGTTACCTGTAAAATAAATATTAATCCTAAAATAGCTATATTATAATTTATATTGTAGCTATATTAGGGTTTATTTTACAGGTAAGTATTTAGCTTTAAATAGGAATAATTTATTTAATAAGAGTTAATTAATTTCGTTAGATTAAAATTATATTTAATTTAGGGGGGTGTTAGTGTTAGGGTTAGACTTAGCTTTAGGGGTTAATACATTTATTAGAATAGCGGTGAGCTCCGGTCGGCAGATTAGGGGTTAATAATTGAAGTTAGGTGTCGGCGATGTTAGGGAGGGCAGATTAGGGGTTAATACTATTTATTATAGGGTAAGTGAGGCGGATTAGGGGTTAATAACTTTATTATAGTAGCGCTCAGGTCAGCTCGGCAGATTAGGGGTTAATAAGTGTAGGCAGGTGGAGGTGACGTTGAGGGGGGCAGATTAGGGGTTAATAAATATAATATAGGGGTCGGCGGTGTTAGGGGCAGCAGATTAGGGGTACATAGCTATAATGTAGGTGGCGGCTCTTTGCGGTCGGCAGATTAGGGGTTAATTATTGTAGGTAGCTGGCTGCGACATTGTGGGGGGCAGGTTAGGGGTTAATAAATATAATATAGGGGTCGGCGGTGTTAGGGGCAGCAGATTAGGGGTACATAAGGATAACGTAGGTGGCGGTCAGCAGATTAGGGGTTAAAACATTTTTATCGAGTGGCGGCGATGTGGGGGGGGCCTCGGTTTAGGGGTACATAGGTAGTTTATGGGTGTTAGTGTACTTTAGAGTACAGTAGTTAAGAGCTTTATGAACCGGCGTTAGCCCAGAAAGCTCTTAACTACTGACTTTTTTCTGCGGCTGGAGTTTTGTCGTTAGATTTCTAACCCTCACTTCAGCCACGACTCTAAATACCAGAGTTAGAAAGATCCCATTGAAAAGATAGGATACGCAAATGGCGTAGGGGGATCTGCGGTATGGAAAAGTCGCGGCTGAAAAGTGAGCGTTAGACCCTTTTTTGAATGACTCCAAATACCGGCGGTAGCCTAAAACCAGCGTTAGGAGCCTCTAACGCTGGTTTTCACGGCTACCGCCAAACTCCAAATCTAGGCCTCTGTTTGTATAGTATATCACTTAAGCTATTATTCTACTGATCATGAAAAAGATAAAAGAAATTACAATATGGATCTGGTCAGTGGAGATGGTAGTCTGAAATAATTTAAGGTAGTATATCCATGATAATTTCTGATAGGTTTTAATGGAACATCTTTTTTATGTTATATGGGAAAGAAAAATGGTCCCCTCATTGCTATAAAGGGTATTTATTTGGTTATTGGTTCTAAAAGGAATGGGGCAAGAGGGGGTTAGCTATTTTGGTTTTTGGGGGAGGGAAATTCAGCGGGCAAGAGCCGCTCAAAATGAGATAAGGGAGAGGGAAGAGGGGGCGGGCCCAGTCAGGATGCCAGACGGTGAATACTTTTGGGCCACTAAACTATGTAAATGCAGAGTAAGCCAGTATATCACCAATCAGTGCTGTGCATAGAGAAAAGGAACTGAGATATGTTTTAATCCCTTGCATCATGTACCATATATAACAGCAATATGCCATAGTCTGAAAGTTAGTTACTTCCTTGTGTTACTAATAAAATAGGGTCAAGTGAGGTCTGGGGAGGATTAGGTGTAAATGTATGGTTTTTCTCCTCAGTATGGAGTTTTCCACTGGCTATCATAGGGGATGCGCTAATAGATTAACACTAATGAGAGTTAAATATATATGGGAGGTGAGTTCCGAGGCCCAGGGTCACAAATGTAAAAACGTTTCATGGCTAATATCTTGAAAAAAAAAAAAAATAATAATAATTGCAGTCTTACACTAATAATTACACATGTGTGCCGGAATTTTCTACCATGTACCATAGGAAAGTTTTACAAGACTTGTAATGAGAGCCAGTTAAACTATTAGGTAATAGAGGCGTACAGAGAACTATAAAATTGATATAACCCTCAAACAGAACATTTGTGTTGACTAGCTGCATATAAACTATGCAAGTTGTTGTATGGTACATAGGAAGGGTGACATAATAATAATAGGAGAAGAGAGCAAACCAGTATCTAACACCAATGTGGATTCCCCCTGCATATATATGAAAGGGCTATCTCAGACCACCTGACCCTTGTATCTGAATCTGTACAGTATGATAGCAACTATGAAAAAATGTGGTTTAGTAGTCTAAATGAGAAGAGAATAGCCCCTTATCTCAATATATATAAATCACACCTAGATCACTGCGGGGCTATAGGAGGGAATTAAGTTTTCCTTCAGCTATTATAAGGAATGTGCTAAGAGTTTTGGTGTTAATGAGAACTGCATAGGTAATGTATTCTATAGCGCAGGGTCTCAGATATAGGTACAGTTCCTGATTAATATAATGAGAAATGATTGCAGGTTTGCATTAACAATTAAACATTGGAAGGTATGATATGACACAATATAACTTAAATGTCCATAACAATACTGGTGCACAGTTTTACTAGTATATATGGGAAAGCTGCCTGCTCCAGGTTATGTTTGCCGAGAAGTGTTATGCTGGGCATTCCAAGTGGAGGGGAAGGAAGCTCAACATAGTCCCTGGGACAGTTTATGAGGGGCTTACCCCACTCCGATCCTCTGGAAGATGGACAAGGATGGACGTTCACTATAATACTGAGTCTCCAGTGTGGTATGCAAACTACCATCTATGCTGAAACGGGCCTTCCTGTGAACGAGACTCCTGTATATAGACCGCTCTGTGTCTTCTTTGTATGGAGAAAGGACCTAGGACTTTTACTTGGTGAGCAAAACCTATAATCCTGAATTGCGCCTACGGAGGCACCAGCGAGTGGGTGAGATCCTCTGATCAGCCACATGCGCTGTTGTCGTTAATAACTGGGTAGACCTAGAAAGCTCAGGGAAGTCGGCCACACATTCCCAGGGCTCATAGGGCTCCGCAACCTCTTCTTTTTCATTCACTGTAGGTGGAGCTAGGTCTGTCTCAGGGAACCGTAGGACTTCAGGTATGTCATCGCTTGAGAAAATGCAGTGTTTGGTTTGCTCCGCTGGCATTCGGCATAGGAGGGCTGAGAGGTTACTAAAGGTGTTGTCCATTTGTCTCTCCAAGTTTCCCAGTAACATCCACACCGTCTGATAAAATCCCTCTGGGGCTTCCATCTCCACACGGTATAGATAGCTGTCTTGGGCTTAGATTGTCAGTTAAGGCTGCTTTTAAAGAGGCAAAGTGGTAGAATAGGCTGTAGTATTAGCTGGATAGTTGATCTGAATGAATTGTAGATCATGTGCCACACTAGATCAGATCCCAGGTATCCAAAAGAAAAATGAAGCAAACTTGATATCACTGGGACCATCGGGATGTAGGGTAGTTGAGTCTTCTAAATGTAAGTCGTTCTGAGATATATTTCATAGTATAATCAGTAAAATATTGGAGCTGCACCGGGAGCTTCATAAACTGAGACCAGTCATGGCCGCTACCTAGCCACGCCCCCCCAGAGTATGACATTTTAAACAACTTTCTAATTTACTCCTATTATCAGTTGTTCTTTATTTTAAAAGCAGGGATGTAAATCTTAGCAGCCAGCCTATTTTAGGTTCAGCACCATGGATAGTGCTTGCTTATTGGAGGCTGACATTTACTCACCAATAAGCAAGCATAACCCAGGTTCTCAACAAAAAATGGGCCAACTCCGATGCATCACATTCCTGCTTTTTTTTTTTTTTTTTTTTTCAAAAGAGCTTTATTGTGGAAAAGAGGTAATACAACATTTCAAGATCATCCAATCTACAAAAATACAAAAAGTCAATGTGAGAGCAACCATTGCCATAAACAGGCGGAAGTTGGGTACAATGAATAAAGTTAAGTCCACTAAAATAGAACAAAAGCTCTTTGTGCATTCCACCTGTAAAAGGTGTCCTTTCTATTCTTTATCTTTGAGTGGATTGCTTGATGGTCATATTGAGTTCCAAGTTTATTACACACATTATCAACTTGAGGCTCACAGGGTGAAGCTGCTTTCAGGGTTCTATTGATCAATCATAGCTATAACAGTAACCATTTCAGCGAAATAGTCCATTATGAGAATTCCATGACAATGACTGGTATTTCAATAGAGGTTCCAACATTGTACACGCAGAGTTGAGAGCAAATCAAAACAGGTAAATTCAAAATAACATCATTATATACAGTTTGAGTCCCCTAATTCCCTGTTTATGTGATAAACTGTTGTAGAGCCGCTGTCAATCTATGGGGAAAAGGTGAGGGAAGTGTGGGAAGTTGAGGGTGAAAGAAGGAGCTGTAGGAAGCTGTTATGGTGTTTACTATTTTCCCAAGTGTTTAACATTAACTCATGTGTTTCAACCTTCCCAATTTTTATATAATAGTATCTTTCTAGTTGTAAGAGTTGATCTACCGGTGCGATCCAGTCTTTCAGAGAGGGGGCAGTTGAAGATTTCCTGTGTCTGGGAATCGGTATCTTTGTACTGCTGATCATTGTGAGCAACAGCTTGTGTTTGTCTATACTTTTTAACTTGGGTAGGGTGGTGAACAATAAAATCTTTGGGTCCCTTGGCACTATAGCTTCTATTGTTCTGTACATGTGGTTTATCACATCCGCCCAGAATTCCTGAAGCCTTTGGCAATCCCACCATATGTGTTGTATAGTTCCAGCGTCAGAGCAGCCTCTCCAGCATTTACCCGTGGTATTAGGATATATTACCTTTAGCCTTGCTGGGGTAAGGTACCATCTCATTAGGTATTTATAGTTTGTTTCCTGCACTTGTGCTGAGATAGAGGCTGTTTTGGTGTTAAATAATATTTTATTCCATGTTTTTTGTGTAAGTTCTGTATCTAGCTCTTTCTCCCATGCTTTAGTGTAATTAGGGAGTTGGCTTTCTCCCTGATCAAGGAGCAATTTATACAGAATAGATATTAGGTGACTTCGGGTTGATGTCCTCAAACATAGTTTTTCAAATTTTGTGTTTAAGGGAGGAGATGAAGTGTTTAATTGTGCATATGATAGCCAAGTCAATGATGCGGCAATGTTGGAGGTAGAGATTTCTGTGAAATTCTTTAGTTTGTTTTGATGGGATAAACAGTAAAACATGTTTTTCTCTATCTGGTACCCCATACATGTGTAATCTTTTATTATTTTTAATGGTAAAACCGGGTTGTTTTTGTAAGGAGTTAATGGTAATATTGGTGTGGAAATGTGAGTAGAAGTGTGTGTTACCCTGTCCCATACAACAAAAAACTCTTTTAGTAGTGGGTATTTGTTTACTGTAGATGGTCTATCTTTTTTTATTGTCCATGCCAGAGAGCCTGGATTGTTAGTGGTCAGAATAGATCTGTCTATTTTTATCCAGTGTTTCTTTGAGTCATTTTTACACCAATCTACTAGTCTTTGTGTCATTATTGCTTGTCTGTATAGTGACAGATTGGGTACTCCTAGTCCGCCTTTTTCCTTGGGTAGATATAATGTTTGCTTATGTGTTCTAGGTTTTATCCCATTCCAGATAAATTATTCTATGGTTTTTTGTAACTTCTCGATGTAGTCATGTTGCAATGATATTGTGAGGGTCTGTAAGATGTATAAGATGCGGGGAAGGATGTTCATCTTTATTACGCTGATTCTACCCAGCCATGAAAGGCTTTTATTTTTCTAATTTGAGAGGTCGTTTGTCAACGAACTCCCGAGTTCTTTATAATTAGCTAGGAATAAGGTGTCTTGATCTGTTGCAAGATATACTCCCAGGTATTTCATTTTATCTTTCTGTGATTGTAATGGGCAGTTTGACAATGTCTGTGTCACTGTGTCTGGTTGCATTGTTATGCTCAGAAATTCCGATTTATTTACATTTAAGGAGAAATTAGAGAATTTTCCGTAGTCACTAAAAACGTTTAAGGCTCTTGGCAAGGAGATCTCAGTATTTGTCAGTGTAAGCAGTATGTCATCTGCATACATAGCTATTTTGTGCTCAGTGTTGCCGATAGATATTCCTGAAATTTGTGTGTCTTTTCGAATTTTTAAAGCTAAAATTTCTATTGATATTGCGAATAAAATCAGTGAAAGTGGGCAGCCCTGCCTGGTCCCATTTGTGATTGAGAAGCTGTTTGAGAGAAGGCCAGTGACCTTCACCTTTGCAGATGGTGATGTATATAAAGTGAAGATCATTTCAATTAATTTACTGCTAAAATTCATCTTGGACAGGGTAACCCTAAGAAAATCCCATGCCACCCTGTCAAAGACTTTCTCTGCATCTGTTGATGTGAGTGATGCTGGGATGTTATTATTTTGTACAAATGATATGAGCTGAAGTACCTTAAGGGTGTTATCCCTCGCTTCTCTGCCCGGTATAAACCCCACCTGATCTGGATTGATAAGTTTGGGAAGGATTTTATTCATGTGGGTGGCTAATATTTTGGCGTATATTTTAATGTCCGAATTTAATAGGGATATCGGGCGGACGTTTTCAGGTTTGTTTGGTGGTTTGCCCCGTTTTGGGAGGACTGTTATGTGTGCTTCTAACATGTGTTTTGAAAAGCCTCCTTCTGACAGGAGTTGGTTATATACATTAGACAAATAGGGAATTATAAGTGTGGGGAATGCTTTGTAGTAAGTCATACTAAACCCGCCTGGGCCTGGGCTTTTGCTGCTTGGCATGTCCTTGATAGCTGTTAAAATTTCCTCATTTGTTATAGGAGTTTCTAGTCTTTCTGATTCTTCTGTATATAGTGTTGGGGTTTCTATGTCTGATAGGTATGTCTCTATTTCCCTAATCCTCTTTGTTTTGTCACTTTGTGCTAAATTTGGCATGTCTGTCAAGCCTAGGTTATATAAGGAGGAGTAATATTGTTTGAAGGTTTCAACTATGCTATTACTGTCTTTATGAAGTGAGCCAGTCTTATCCGTTATGCTTGGGATGTAAGTTTTGAGTTGTTATCTTTTAAGGGCCTTGGCCAGTAGGGTTCCCAGTTTATTCCCATGTTCAAAGTAGTGTTGTTTAAGGCGCAATGCTTTAAGTTGGGTTTCTTTGAGTAGATGTGTTTATAAATCACCTCTCGCCTTTGTTAGTGAGCTTAGTAAGTTAGCTGAGGTCGGTGTCTTTTTGTGCTCTTTTTCCCAATAGGAAACTTGGGCCCTTAGGGAATTATAATGTTGCCTGTATTGCTTGTGCTTTTGGGCGTTAATTTTGATGAGGATTCCCCTTATAACACATTTATGTGCCTCCCAAGCACTGGCCGCATCTGATTGGTGTTATTAATCTGAAAATAATCTTGAAATCCTTTTTCTATTTCTATTTTATGAATGGGATCTTTAATAAGGTGTTCCTCCAACCTCCAAATGTAAGAATTGTTTTTTCCGACCATGTGATATCGCAGATCACTGGGGTGTGGTCCGACCACGTGAGGGGGGATACAGTGGTATTGTATACTAATGATAGACTAACTGTGTCTGCTAATATGTAATCTATTCTAGAGTACGATTGGTGTGGATGTGAAAAGAATGTGAAGTCCCTGTCATTGGGATGAAATGTTCTCCATGTGTCATGCAACATGAGCTGCTGGAATTGTGTATTAATTGACTTGAGTGCTTTTTTGGGTACGCTGGAAAGGCCACTCGACGTGTCTATGGATGGCTCCAAGGGGGCATTTAAGTCCCCTCCCAGGAACAACAAACCTTTACCGTGCTCTAGTATGTTCTGTGTCACAACTTTTAGCGTTTGGTGCTGATTAAACGTAAGGTAAGGCAGGTAAAAGTTAGCTAGAGTAATATATTTATTGTATAATAGGCCTATTACTATGATGTATCTTCCCTCTTTGTCTTTTTCTACGTGTGTTGGATGGAATTGAATTGAGTTCCTGATCAAGATACTCACTCCCTTTGTTTTGGATGGACCTGACGCTGAATATGCTGTGCGATATATATGGTTGATTAATTTGGGTTCCCTTCCCCTTTTAAATTGTGTTTCTTGTACGTAAATGATGTCTCCTTCTTGGTTGATTAACTCCCTAAAAGCGAGAGACCTTTTATCCGGACTATTTAGTCCTTTGGCGTTTATTGTAATCAAACGTATTTTGTGGTTATGCGGAGATTTGCCGTGAGTTGTCATCCTGTGGCTAGGGCAGGTGACAAGTGGTGTGTGAGTATGTAGGAGGATCTATAGTGTTGAGTGAAATTGTCCTGACAGCGGTCTCTATGAAGTTTGATTTAGTGAGGTAGTTGTCAGGTTAAATGACTTGTTTGGTTTGTTAATTGCTATGCGATCTGAAGGTGTATGTGATGCAGCTGGAGGAAATATCCCTTTCCCCCGAGGCGGTGCCGCCTTATAAATATAAAAATGTTTAGTTTGTTAGTGCCAGGTGTTCTTGCTTTGAACCTTTGTGAGTCCTGCTAGTGTGGTCATGCAGTGGGTTTATTTATAAACACATTGTCATAGTTGGCTTTGTTTTATTCTGGTGATGGATAATTGCATAAGTGAGGAGGTTTCACTGTTTTGGCTGTAAGGCATGTTGTGTGAGACATATGGGTCTGTGTTGATGAGTGTCTCGGTGTTGGGGAACGTAGTATGAGTATCATATAAGGGAAAACCAGTCCTGAGATAACATTGTTACAACAGTCGGTAATAAAAAAAAATAAAAAAATCAGATCCTCAAATAATTACATGAAACAATTGTTATTTGATGTCTGCTGTGTATTTCTGTACCAGATTTAACTATTCTCTATTTATGGTTTGCTGTCCCTGTAGTTTCCCCCCCCCCCTGCTATATTTTAAGTCTAGTGTTTTACTTATAGGTTATTACAGCCCGAGTGCAGTACATTGTATATTACACTACTGTGAGTTAGAACTATGGATACCTAAAAATGGTATAAACATTAGCACCTAGATTTGATAACAGAACATTCAAACAGTTTCAACAAACAATAATATTAACTTTTCTACTTTACCCCTCTACCAAGTCCACGATTCTTCAATCAGGCTTTGAGTGCAAAGTATGTCTTAGGTAGTATATTCAGTCCTAAGTTTGTACATTAACACATATCTTCTAGGCAGTTTGTACCTAATCTGCTGTGTGCTGGCGTGGTGGAGAGAGGTGATTTTGCTGGCCTGTAACATTTTGTGTTGTGAAGTTGTTCTTGTATTACTGCAAACCTTCTGTGAGTTGTGGAGGTGGGCGATTGGCGTTGCTGATTTCAGGTCCTCTTTGTTCTTCTCTTCTCGTGTGGTCAATTGATTGGCTTCTGGTATCTGGAGGTAGATGATTTCTGGGAGCTGGAATTTGAATTTGTAGGGTTTCACAAAAATCAGCTATGTCCTCCATCTTTCTGTATGTTGCTGTCTTGTCTCCTTTTGTAGCTATGATGCTGACTGGAAACCCTCATCTACACTGTATCTTCTGGGTTCTCAAAACTGTGGTTATGAACTGCAATTCTGCAACGTGGAGGGGCTTTCGTTGGAGGTTTTGCTCTGAGGGCCCTGTGGGCTCTTTCCATAATTACTTCAGGTGATGAATTTGTACCTTTAATCATTCTGTAGAGGTCTTGTAGGTAGCCTTGTAAAGCTGTGGGTGTGATTGTCTCTGGAATGCCCCTGAACCGCAAGTTGTTTCTGCGGCCCCTATTGTCCAGATCTTCCACCTTGTCCATCAGATTTTGAATAGTTTCTTCTTGGCTATATGACATTTGTGATAAATGTTGTATATCTTGTGTTGCGATGTTGTGACTTTCTTCCAATGTGGTGACTCTATGACCCATGCGTTTCATGTCTTTTTTTACTTCTTGAAACATGTTGTGCATGTCCGCCATAGCTGTTTTTATATCATCTTTGGTGGCTAGCGTCTGTATGAGGTCCCTAGTTATTTCTGCAGAATATGCTTGCGCCTCTGGTATGAGGGGCAACATCTCTGTATTTGGTGCTGGCTCCGGTAGAGTATCATTTGCGTGTGTTTGTTGGTTCGCTTCTGCTGGTTTTAGATATTGGTTGATCATTTTGTTTTTGGAAGGGGTGTCAAATTTCTGAGCCTTCTTGGCTGGCATAACTCTATAACCTGGGGGTCCTATGGGCTGTCGTTTATGTTTGATGCTTTTTGCTTATATCTTTATTAGCTTAGTGTCTTTACTCTGTTAGGTTTATTTTCCAATATGGAGATTCAGTCACCAGTATTCATTAAAAGTTGGTGTCTGTTGGTTCTGTGTCCTTCTTTATCCTGGGTGCAAAAGCTTTTCCAAGTGCTGCTGTGTGCAACTTCTGCTAATGAATAAGTATAGCTCTTTGTTCAGACACTCAAATTGTGTTTTTATGGTTTCTGTGGGTTGCTGGTGTTTCCCATAATGCCCCATTAACTTTGTTGTTAATTGCCAGGATGGGTGAATGCCATGCCCTTATTTACTAGGCGATACAACTGTATTCCCGGTACAGAGCCCTGCTGTAGCCTTGCAGACTATTAGAAATGCCTGCATGTAGGGATGGTGAAGGGAGATATGCCCTATTAATCTGCAGAGGCCGCGTGTCGCACTTTGTGTTCTGGTTGCTTACGTGCTGCGGCTTCTGTCCCCTCAGCTATCTGTTGAGCTCTGTCGCCTCTCTGCGATGCTCCGATGTTCCGTTGCTGCTTTATTCTTGTACCCAACTTCAGCCTGGCGGTTCCCACTGCACTCACAGCTGTTTTGACCTGTGCAGTTATATTGAAGGCACCGGATCGGGGTATTAGGGCATTGGAGCTTCTCTAGCAGACGGCCATCTCCTGCGTGGCCAAGCTCCGCCCCCACATTCCTGCTTTTTAAATAAAGATAGCAAGAGAACTAAAAAATTAATAATAGGAGTAAACTAGAAAGTTGCTTAAAATTGCATGCTCTATCTGAATCATTAAAGAATAATTTTGGGTTTAGTGTCCCTTTAAGTTATACCAAAATGTTTATGCTAAAGGGACATATTCAGATAGACCTAGATTATAAGTTGTGCAGTACGGCTAGCGTTATATAGCTTATACTGCCATGATCCATTCCGCTATTACTACTTAAGACCAGTAGTTATGAATTTTAGGAAACAAAAATGTACACTAACACCCATAAACTACCTATTAACCCCTAAACCGCCACCTCCACATTGCAAATACTATTAAAAGAAAAACTTTTAACACCTAATCCGCCGCCCACCCACATCGCCAACACTGAATAAACCTATAAAACCCGTAATCTGTTGCCCACCATATTGCCAACACTTAATTAAAGTATTAACCCCTAATCCACCATGCCCCCCACATCGCCAACACTAACTAAACCTATTAACCCCAAAACCACCGACCCCCCACATCGCTAACACCTAAATAAAACTATTAACCCCTAATCCACCACACCCTGAAATCTCTGACACTAAATAAAGTTATTAACCCCTAATTCACCACATCACAAATACTAAACTAAACCCCTAAACCACCAAACACCCACATCACAAATACTAAACTAAACCTATTAACCCATAAACCACCAAACACCCATATTGTGACTAACTAAATTAAACTATTACTCCTAAACCTAACACCCACCCTAACTTTAAATTAAAGTTACAATAAAACTACCTTCAAATAAAGGGGTATTAGATTTTTTTTTTATTTTGGATAATTTATTTTATTATTTTTTGTAATGTTAGTTTTTTTTTTTATTATAATCAAGCTTTATTAAATATAAAGTCAGAAGTATACAATAAAATCACATTACTCATCTTTTTGCTCCATTTACATACAGCATATTGAAAGTCAATAAGATGTAAAACATAAACATAAAGAAATCGGTGTGCGACTTTTTATAAATGAAATTTAAGGTTTGAGTAAGGCTCTGTGAATGTACCTCTGAGTAGCTTGACATTTTTAAAATATTTACTACATGGAAATTCAAACTTGTACTAATGAAGTGATACAATAATAACATTTAACAAAAGAATCATGATAGGAAAGTATGAGCAGAAGGAATCATAGGGGAAGGGAGAGGGAGAGAAGGTTTCATCGTAAAGGGAAAGAAGGGAAAAAAGGGAAGAGGAAAAAAAAAACAAAAAAACCCAGTGAAGCTTCATAGTGGAGCATCTCTCCACACCGCCAGCATCATATCATGGAACAACAATTGATTAATTTTAAAATAATGCAACCTTTCCAAATTTTGTAAATCCTCCACTGAGGTGGTCCACTCAACAAGAGAAAGGACCTGATTAGATTTCCATTTCCGAGGAATTAGTCTCTTAGCACCTGTAAGCATTATCAGGAGAAGGGCCCTAGTGATGTCATCTTTGGTCTTAGGAAGCCGCAACAGCAGCAGTGTCTCAGGGGTGTTTGGGATCGAAACTTGCACCTTTCGGGACATGATCTCCATCACAGCTGACCAAAAGTCTTTCAGCATAGGGCATGACCACCAGATATGAATCAGGGAGCCATGCTCTCCACAACCCCTCCAACAGTAGGGGCTTGCTGATGGAAAATATTTATGTAGCCTTATCGGGGTATGGTACCATATGGTTAAAAGTTTTAAATTTATTTCTTGGACCGTTGCAGAAACGGAAGATCGTTTTGCCAAGGTGATTGATCACAACCAATCATCTTCCTCAATAATATTATTAAGGTCTTTGCACCAAGCTAGAGTGTAAGAGGGAAGTTGAGTGTCAGGTGGTAAAAGCAGAAGTCTATATACCTTCGATATCAACCGCCTAGGGGAGGCAAAACCCGTACAAAGCAATTTGAATGGTGTAAGGTCTCTACAAAATTTATCAGCTGACTCAGCCCTCTGCTAAAGCTGAATTTTAAAATATATTTACCACAGTCTTTAGAGAAAAATCACAGACCAACTTCAGCTGACTCAGCCCTCTGCTAAAGCTGAATTTTAAAATATATTTACCACAGTCTTTAGAGAAAAATCACAGACCAACTTCAGCTGACTCAGCCCTCTGCTAAAGGTAGCCTTTGGAAAATAGTTATCGGTAATCTCTTTTCCTCTGAAGAAGAAGGTTGTGTACGGTATAGACCTTCGAAACGCGTTAGGACTTCTATGTATTTGTAATTGATGCCATTTTACGGCTTATGAACTGTGCAGCATTTGTTTGTTAAAACCGTCCTCAAAAAAACGGATACTGCAACTGCTTTTTACCATGGTTATGCCATTATCTGGTTTTACCTTATTATGCCAATAAAATACCTCATATATATTTGAGGTTGCCTAGTGTGAGTTTTACTCTATACATTATTGTGCATTTAGTCCAAATTGACGGGGTTGCACTATTATAGTTTTTCTGCTTTTCTCATCCCATTTATGTGAGTGAAAGTATTGGGAGACAAGCAACAAGCCTAAGGATACTTGCCACCACAAGGAAGGACTCTCTACTTACCCTACGCGACACTTACCTCATACAGATTGAGGTTAAGGAGAGTAAGTAGAACCCCCTGAGGGGTTAGTGTGATCCGCCACTTTGGGATTTTCACCTTTTCCTTCTCTGCACAAAGTATCACTTATGGACACTATTTGCATGTACATTTTGTGGATTTACTTTTGTAATTGCATATTTTGACTGTATGTACTGTGAACCTTTTCTGTCCACTGTGGGGTTTTAGTATTAACAGCACCATCTGCGAGACCAGTGTATCTTTGCTCTAGCCAGCCTTTGATGTTTGATACTTGTAATATTTTTATCTATATACTGCGAGAGCTTTATATATGTATTAGGTTTTTCAAACTACTTTCTTCATCCCCTATATATTATCCAGCGGTCCTATATTGTGACCCTTTATACTACTACAGTTTCTAACTTTAGACACATTAATTAGCTCTTTATACTAAGCGCCCTTATATTTTACCCTCTCTTGGTTCTATATTTCTTGTTCTATATTAGGTCTGTGGGGTTTGGGGATCCCACTTCCCTAATAAGTAATTTTGGGGCAGCATAGTGAGCTATCTATTCTTTTTTCATTATTATTTTATTATTTGTTTCTTCTTCAAAATAAGGATTTTTACTGGCATCACCTATTTTTGCGCCGTTATCATAAATCTATCTCTTTGCACATATATATATATATATATATATATATATATATATATATATATATATATATATATTTCTTTTTTATATTGTACTATTTTTGTTTTATTTTCATCTACACACCTCATAGCACTAACATGTATCAAAATATGACCATACTGATATTCGTGACAACCCTTTTCTCACTCCAATTTTGTTCACTTCATTACCGCCATAAGCACCCACCTCAAACTGGAAAACAAATTATCATACACCATGGCCTGCTCTGTTGCTGTAACTTATCTGCTGAGTGCTGGTGGAGAGTTATAAAAAATAGCCCTCCTACCCCCACCTCACAAAATTATAAAGTATGCCATTCACTAAATAGCCAAACAAAAGCTATGTCCAAATTCCTATTCCTTATGTTACTTGCCCTTGCAAATGATGTAGAGTCTAACCCTGGTCCCACAGCAAATTCCATTCCTAGCCTTCCAACTAAAAAAGGCCTCTCCTTTGTGCACTGTAATATCCGCAGCTTACTACCAAAAATCGATGCACTGCAAGCTTGGTGTTTTCAATACAAGCCAAAAATTATTGTGATCTCTGAATCATGGCTTAATGCAAAAATACCTGACTCTGCCATTGCAATACATGGGTATTCATGCCATAGAAATGACAGAGCAAAGAGAGGAGGCGGCATTGTAATTTATGTTGACAACTTCACAAAGTTCACCCCCATACAAAAATCTAGCTCTCCTGCCACCTTTGATTTCCTTTCTGGCAAAATTGAGATCCCTTGCAGTAAATCAATCATTGTTGCAGGAATCTACCGCCCACCTAGCTCCCCTGTGCATTCCATTTCAGACATAGCACAGCTCCTTAGTGAATCCATAGCTCAATACCCAAAAAGTGAAATTTTGGTTTTTGGAGATTTTAACATTGACTGGCTGAATCCAAAAAATAACAGTTGTCACTTGCTGTTTAAATCTTTGCAGCTAACGCAATTAATCTCCTCCCCAACTCGCATAAAGATCAAAAGCCATAATCATACCCTGCTAGACTGGATTCTCTCCACTTCTCCAGACCGAATCCAGGAGGCAGGTGTTCTCCCTAACAATTTCAGTCACCACTGCTTAGTGTACTGTGTGCGCAAAATAAAGGCTACTAAATCCTCTCCCAAGGTTCAAATCACCAGGTCCTTCAAAAAATTTAATATTCAATCATTTCTAAATGACACCACGAACCTCCCCTGGCACAGATTAAACCTAATCCCAGATCTAGATTCTGCAGTTGAATTTTTTCAGTTTGAACTCCTACAAGTTTGGAATTTACATGCCCCGCTGTGTAAGGTGAGAGTAAAAAGAGCACACTTGAATTGGATCACAGCTGACTTCATTCAAATGTACCAATTTCGGGATTCATTGTGGTCAAAGTTCAAACATACTGGCTCTATGAATGATCACTGTGTATATAGACAATGGCGAAATATATGCACTAAACAAACAAAATTGGCTAAGGCACAATATTTCTGTGAAAATCTGAACAATAACATATCTAACCCTAGAAAGTTTTGGAAACTCATAAATAACTTACAAAATCCACCAATCCACTCCCAACCCTCTGCTATCAATGTGGATAACCAAAACGTGCAACTCCCCTTAGAAGTAGCAAATGCCTTTAACAATTATTTTGTCGGATGCTCCACCACCCTGATTGACAAACTAATAAATGGCACGCATCCTGAAGCTACAAATGTAGATCAGACCCAACTAAAACATCAAAGACACAATATAGAGAAGTTCAATTTTAGACCTGTACCCATCAATGTCGTTAAGAAACACCTTAATAATCTAAAAATGAAAAACCAGTCTGGACCTGATCAAATCCCAGCAATGCTGTTGAAGCTCAGTGCGCCGGCAATTGCTAAGCCTGTCGCAACCCTAATTAACGAATCCTTGGTGTCTGGATACATACCCAAACTCTGGAAAATGGCAAGAGTAGTGCCTATTCATAAAAGTGGGGAGTTAACCTTGGTTTCTAACTATCGCCCTATATCATTGCTCCCAGTATTGTCAAAAATCTTAGAAAAATGCGTCCATATGCGAGTATTACCAACTTTCTAACTATCTGACCCCTGATCAATCAGGTTTTTGACCAAATCACTCTACTACAACTGCCCTCCTAAAAGTTTGCAACGACATCCAAACTGGCATGGAACAAGGAGACCTAACTGGAGCTATTTTCCTTGATTTTGCTAAGGCTTTTGACACAGTGGACCACGACATACTACTGCTCAAACTAAAAAACTCTGGTATTGCTGATCGTCCGTTAACCTGGTTTAGATCATAAGTATCGGATCGATCACAATATGTCTCTGTTTCTAACAGTGACTCCCTCCCTCTCCCAGTCACGTGTGGTGTCCCCCAAGGTTCCATTCTCGGCCCTCTACTATTCACATTATTTATAAATGATTTGCCTTATGTCTGCAAATCCTCAACTGTACACATGTACGCAGACGACACAGTAATCTATGCAAACAAATCTGATCTGCCACAGCTTGAGGCAGTGCTCCAAGACCAGTTCACAGAGGTAGAAAAGTGGATCTCAAAAAACAAACTCTTCCTAAACACTGACAAAACTGTCACAATGATCTTTGGAACTGGGCCTAAATTACACAAATTACAAAATTGCCAACTACTTATCAAAACAAAATCCAATTGCACGCTGACCGCAGTCCACTCTTTCAAATACTTGGGTATGTTCTTAGACCCTAATCTATCTTTTGGCCTCCACATAGAAAAACTTGCATGTAAACTTTATCCAAAATTAGGTGCCCTGTACAGAAACAAATCTTGCCTCAGCCCTACAGTAAAGGAAAAGATTGTACATAAAATGCTGATGCCTATCATGGATTATGGGGACGTAGTATACGCACCTGCACTGCAAACTCACCTTAATAAACTTAATACATTGTATAACTCGTTCTGCCGCTTTGTGCTACAATGTAACTATAAGACCCACCATTGTGACATGCTAAAAGAACTAAACTGGCTGACGCTGGAATCCAGACGCACCCTCCATCTTTCCTGCCTTGTGTTTAGGTGCCTTTCTGGAAAGCTCCCACCCTGCCTGAGCAGAATACTCTCCCCGGCTATTCCCACCTCCTATAACCTCCGATCCAGTACCAGCGCATTATTTAGCTTGCCTCAATACAAAAAGAAAGCAGCTCGATCCTCCTTTTCCTACCGAGCGCCACAGTTATGGAATGACCTCCCGCACACTTTCAAATCTTCCCCAAGCCTAATATCCTTTAAGAGATCCCTCTCTACATATCTCAAAACAGAATGCACCTGTCATGGTTGATTATATATTTCTTACCTGTTCTATGTAATAATTTTTCATCTATTGTGTATTATTATTGTTTTTTAATTTTATTGTACCCTATTGTATCAATGCAATGTTTTGTGGACCTAGGACATACTTGGAAACGAGAGAAATCTCATTGTATCCTTCCTGGTAAAATATTTTATAAATAAATAAATAAATACATTTGTGGTGCATAAGGAAGTGTGACAGTTGATGATATCTAAGCCATGAGGAAAAGAGAGTTCCATATTGTCTTGACATATCTAGCTGTGTGCGGAGTTTGCCCTCATGCATTGCAAAACACAGGATGCCCTCACAAAGACTATAATGTGTACACATATGAGTCCCCAATACGTGATACGGAATGTCGGGGTTCTCTATTATCGGGATCATAGGGGAGTGTATTGAGGAGTTGTAGTAGCTAGCAGTGTATTCCATTCCTGTAATGTAGTTAAGGTCAGATGATACCTCTGTATCAAAATGGGGCGCCTAGGCGGGGGAATCCACGCAAGGGCACCAACGTTATGTAATTTGAAAATATGTCCATCAAGTCTGACCCATTGTTTTTGTTTAGTGTTACATGACCATTCAACAAGCCTCTGCAGAAGGATAGCCCGCCTGTACGTTGCCAGATCTGGGAACCCCAGCCCGCCAGCCCGCCCCTCTCTCTCGGGAGATATAACGTCTTTCTGGGTACCCTTGGCTTCACCCCCGCCCAGATAAACTGTTCAATGGAACGCTGGAGTTGAGGTAAAAAAATCTTTAGCAAAGCAATTGGGACAGTTTGCAATATATACAAAATGCGGGGCAGAATATTCATTTTAATTAGGCCTATTTTACCAAGCCAAGATAGCATTTTGTTCTTCCAGGAGGACATATCATTATTGATTTCCTTACGCAAAGTTAAATAGTTATTTTTGAAAAGGTCTGAGGGGTTTGCGGACAAATTTATACCTAGTTATTTTAATTTAGAAGTGGCTATAGATATACAATATTTTTGGGCCAAGTTTTGGATTTGTTCTGGGGGAGTGTTAATGTTCAGTAATTCTGATTTGGATAAATTTAAATGAAAATTGGAGAGCTCTCCGTATTGTGATAGTTCAGACAACAATTCTGGGACTGAGGTTTCTATGTTAGTAAGAGTATAAAGAATATCGTCCGCATAGAGTGCCTGTTTAAATTCTGAATCACCCACCCGTATCCCACTAATCCTTGGGTTTTCCCTAATGTTTTGGGCCAGCGATTCAATAGAGAGGGCAAAAAGAAGCGGGGACAGGGGAAAACCCTGTCTGGTGCCATTCGTGATATAAAAGGTATCAGATAATGTGTTGTTTACTCGAACCCTGGCATTTGGTGTTGAGTATAATGCAAATGCCATATTTATAAAGGGATCTCTGAAATTCATTGCCTTTAATACCCGGCGGAGAAAAAGCCAATCCACACGATCAAAGGCCTTTTCCGCATCAGTCGAGAAAAGAACCAGCGGTCTTCCCTCAACCTGGGCATGGGAAATCAACTGAATTATCTTGTTGGTGTTGTCCCGTGCCTCCCTCCCGGGGACAAAACCCACCTGATCTGTTGAAATTAAAGAGGGGAGACATTTGTTTAGCCTTTTTGCTAAAACCTTAGCAAAGACCTTTATGTCCGAATTTAATAATGAGATTGGGCAGAAGTTAACTGGGGAGGTGGGAGGTTTACCCTGTTTAGGAATAACAGTGATATGTGCCTCGAGAGTCGAGCTAGCAAGTGTTGGATTAGTTATTAAGCTATTAAATAATTGAAGCATTGGGGGACCCAGTGTTTTCAGAAAGACCCGATAATACTTTGGAGTAAACCCATCAGGGCCAGGGCACTTACCGCCTGGGAGATCTACTAGAGCTTGAGCCAGTTCTTCTAGGGTAATGGGGGCGTCAAGGGAGTCTCTACTGGCAGTATCAAGTTGCGGAATATCAAAAGTGGATAGGTAACTATCTATCGTGCTGAGCCTTTCTGCTTCGGAAGTTCCCTGAGGGCTGCCTGCACGTGCCTGTGAAATGTTATAAAACCTCGTGTAGTAAGAGTGAAAGGAGTCTGCTATATGTTTGCTACCCTGCAATGTGGTGCCATCTTCCTTCTGTAGTAATTGGATATGGGATTTAAGTTGTCTGCATATACTTCTAGCTAATAGTTTGCCAGGCCTATTACCCCCCTCATAGTATTGCTGTTTCATAGAGAGAGTCTTATGCTGTAAAACTTCAAGTTGGTGTTGTTTAAGAATTGATTTAGCCTCACCCAACAATTTGCCTGTGGCCTTATCCAATGGGTCTCTTTTATGTAAAATCTCTAATTTTGCTACTCTTTTTAAAAGTTGTGTCTGTTTCATCCTGTGTTGCTTTGCAATGCAGGCTTTATGTTTGAGAAACTCTCCCCATATTACACACTTATGTACCTCCCAGAAGTTCGTAATCGAGGTATGTGTAGGATCATTATGAGTCATTTAGTCAGCCTGTCTTAACAATAGGTGGTCATCCAGTCTCCAGATGTACGACGTGGGGGGCAGGTCAGGCCACTGGATATTACAGACCAAGGGGGCATGGTCGGACCAAGTAATGGTGTCTATTGTGCAATTACTGACCATGTCTAGTCCTGTAGAGTCAAAGAGGAAATAGTCTATACGGGAGTATTTGTTGTGGGGAGGGGAATAATATGTATAATCTCTGCTAGAAGGGTGGTGAGACCTCCACACGTCATGTAGTTGAAGATTTGCAATGGTTGTTTTAACAGATTTAATTATTTTATTGGAGACACTTGCCGACCCGTTTGATGTGTCAACACGTGCGTCCAGGGGTATATTAAGGTCTCCTGATAAAAACACCGGGCCCTTCGCCTGATCTAAAATTAGTTTTGAGACTTTGTTCATGAAGTGATGCTGGTTAGTGTTTGGGCTGTAAATTGTGGCCAACGTGATTGGGTGCTCATAGAGCATGCCTGATATTAGCAGAAACCTGTCCTCCAGGTCTCTTTCAACATGCGTAATTTTTAAAGGGACAGAGTGATGAAAAAAATGCCAACTCCGCATTTCTTGGAGGTTCCGGAGGCGAATATAGCTATGGTGTACTTCTTATTGTGCCACTTTGGTTCTTTTCCTCTACGGGAGTCTCTTGAATAGAGAGAATATGGCTATGAAATTTGCTAAGCTCCCGCAATGCAATTGACCTCTTACCTGGGTCGTTCATGCCCTTGGCGTTAATAGTGGTGAAAGTGAGACCATGAGAACCAAATCTACTCATCTGGCGGGCCATCCTATGGGGGAAAAAAAAAAAAAAGGGGAGGTGAGGTAAAGGGTAGGGAAAGAAGGATGAACGAGAAGAGAAGAGAGAAAGGGGAACGGGGGAGGGGGGAGGAAGAAAGGGGGAGGGGGACAGGGGAGGAGGGAGAGAGAGGGGAGGGGAAAGGAGAGGTAAAGAGGGGAAGGGGAGGGGGGGAGAGGGGGGAGAGGGAGAGAGGGGGAAGGAAGAAAGATAGGAAGGGGGGGAGAGGGGAAGGGGAGGGGGGAAGAGGGAAGGGAAAAAGGGGGAGGGAGGAGAAGAAGGGGGAGGGGGAAAGAGGGGAAGGGAGGGGGGACAGGGAAGAAAAGGAGGGGGGGGGAGGGAGGAATGGGAGCATATGGGGAGAAGATATTTGTGCATTATGGTGCATGAGAAACCACCAAAGTTGACATTATTGCAAGAGACATTGTAGTGTCTAAGTAAACACATAAGAGCAAAAAAAAAAAAATACAAACATATTAGAGTGGAATAAACTTATACTGTAACATCAACAAGCTAACAAATAACATTGCAGGTATAGGGATTCAAACTTTATATTTCAGTAAATATTATCGAAAATAAAGAATTTGGTTAACCTCAATAGTTATCTTCCAGGTATGGGGATTATATCAATGTGTCAGGGCTATAGGGATGTTTGAAGTGCACATGAAAAGTATATGGAGAGCCCCAAAGGGAGAACAGTACATATAGGAAGCAATCTGGAGCTCAAAGAACTAAGCAATACCTTTATTTTCCCTTCTATGGGGGCTTATAGGCGGACCCAATGAACCCTGCAGTGCAAAGACCCTCTGAGGACGGCGTGACACTGCTGCCACCAGTCAAGCCAGAAGCTCAGCTAAGTAGTCCAATCAAATCAAAAGGATACTAAGTTTTGCAGATTCAGGTGTCAGTTCTGTTTATTGCAGTTGGAGAGCAGGTATAGGGAGAGCAGGGCCCCCTCAAGAAGTTGAAGGTGTGGCTTCGTTGTTGGCAGGGTGTTGTGAAGCATCTTCTTCAATGGAGAGGTTTGCAAAGAAAGCTTGGGGGCTGATCCAGGTCGGAAAATTACTGTCTTGTTATGCCAGTTAACTATCAGAGACACAGGGAAGCCCCATCGATATGGGACATTGTGTGCTCTCAGCTTCTCCGTGATGTGAGTTAGTTCCCTTTTCTTTAATAAGGTAGTCGGTGACAGGTCTGAAAAGATCTGCAGTGTCTCCCCTGCATGCTGCACTGGTAGCTTAATACGTGCGTATTTTAAGATTTCCTCTTTATCCTTAAAATTTAAGAAGCAGACAATAATGTCTCTGGGAGGCACTTTAGGAGGCGGTTTAGCCCTGAGTGCTCTATGTGCTCGTTCCAGAGGTATTTCAGTTGAGGATGGAGTGTCCTTTAGAGTGCGAAATAAGCTCTGCAAGTAGCCCTCAATCGCTGGAGGGTGAATGGTTTCAGAAACCCCTCTAATTCTCAGGTTGTTACGGTGGCCTCTATTGTCGAGGTCCTCAATTTTATCAGACATTGTCTGAATAGTTTCTGACTGCCGTTGAATTTCTGACTGCATTTGTAGGATTGAGGTGGAGGTTTCAGCATGTTTCGCCTCTGAGTGTGTTACTCTGGAGTCTAAGGAGTTGATGTCTTTCTTCAATTCATTAAAAAGACTTCTCATCTCTTTTACTGCGTTTTTAATGTCTTCTTTAGACGAGAGGTGCTGCAAGTCCTCCTTAGTGATGAGCTGCAGGGCTAGTGGGTCAGTGACCTGCAGGGTAGGTGAGGAAGCATTTTGGCTATTTTCTACACTGCTAGATGAATCTAAACTGTGGTGCTCTACCTGTGTTAAATAGCCACTGAGTGTGCGTACAGGGGTAACTTTATCAGGTTAAGGTTGCCTTTTGCATGGCATAACTACCCAACCAGAGTATTTTTAAGGGAAGATGGGGTCATGTAAATTTGCTACTACGTGGTAATGCGTCCCACAAATAAATTAATCTTTTTATTAAGCACTAAGTATTCCTGAACAATTCCCAGACTTCAATTAGTGCTAGCAAGTAACCAGGGGAACAGCTATTATTAAGCATACCACAAAGGGTGTGTATAAAAAAAGATAATATAAGCAATGTATGTTAGAGGTTCACAGCAGAGGCCCTCTGGGCTTGTGATACGCTGTGTTAATGTCACGCAGCCTGAAAATTAAATGTTTCACTCTGTCAGTTTGAGGTGTAAAGAGGCACCGGGAGCCTAACTGACCCAATGAGAGGCTTTGTGGCAGAGCTGATGTCCTGAAGAGCCCTCCGGTCAGAGCCGTTACTGATAGAATCTAATTGTGGCTGTCAACAGTGACCGTAAGGGTATGGGTCTGAGAGCACCACTCACCAGGGCCGGTAAGGGAACCGGACTTGTATAAGGCCAGCCGCATCAATAGATGCAGATCACATGTGTCTTCAGACTCCTCCGGTAAGGCAGATGATGCAATGTTGTGAAGCGCAACACCCAGGCATGCTCTCTCAGCTCAGTAAATTCCAGGCCTCTCCCGTGGTAACGGCCGCATAAGTTTCCACTTTGCTTATGGTGCAGGACAAGTTTACCTGCTCTTTTTATTGCGCCATTAGCTGGTATAGTGTTAGAGAAAATGCTCCCATAAAAGTGAGGGAAGTTTGGGTAGGGAAATGCCAACAATATGTTACATACTTTTTAGGGATTTAGGAGCTATCTCAAAACTCAGCCTTCCGCCAGCGTGGCTAAGCTCTGCCCCCCTGTAATGTTAGTTTTATTTATTTTTTCATAGTGCTAGGAATTTTAAATTTTGTAATTTAGGTTTCTTATTTTTTGTATATTTTATTTTGTTAAAATAGTAATGTTAGGTTTATTTATAGTTTAAGCTTGTTTTTTTTTATTTCACAGGTAAGTTTTTATTTATTTTAAGGTAGTTTTATTGTAACTTTAATTTAAAGTTATGGGGGTGTTAGGTTTAGGCATTAATAGTTTAATTTAGATAGTCATAATGTGGGTGTTTGGAAATTTGGGAGTTAATAGGTTTAGTTTAGTATTTGCAATGTGGGTGTTTGGCAGTTTAGGGGTTACTCGGTTTGGTTTAGTATTTGGGCTGCAGATTAGGGGTTTATAATTTTAATTAGTGTTCATGATGTCGGAAGCGGTGGTTTATGGGTCAATAGCTTTTTTTAGTGTCGCAATGTCGGGGGGCAGCGGTTTAGGTGTTAATTGATTAATTTAGTGTCTGTGATGTCGGGGGGGGTGGTGTATTAGGGGTATTTAGACTAGGGGTTTATGTTAGGGTGTTCCGCAATTGCAAGTGTTAGTTTTTTTCTAACACTTTTTCATTGATGTTTATGGGGGAAAATGTGCACAAGCACGTCAAGTCAGGACTTACAAAAGAAAACAAAGAGGCGCCCATGTGTGTATCGTTCTTCAAAGGTGTAAAATATATGCACTGGGTGTAAGGGTACTCACATTTGGAAAAGCACTCTCTTGTGCTAGTAGGAGCAGACTAACAACTCACAGCCTGTTAGCTGACTGGCCTCCAGATCAGATCTCCATCTGTCCAATTGTCCAAACTGTCTTCTCGAAAGAAACTCAGCTCATGAAGTCAGAAATTAAAAACATGTATTAAAAAATAAAATAAAAAACCAACGTTCAAAATACAGTGCTGAATAGGAGTACATCTATCACAGATGTCTCCAGGTTGTATGCAATGCATTTCTCTGCGTCTATCTCCACCATATCATCAGGCATGAACAAACTGCCATTCTTGCAGGCTTTAAAAAAAGGGATGAACAGTAACGTATAGGTGTTTGTCGGGTCACTACCAAGGGGGGGGTGTCTCCAGTGCCAAAATCATAGGAAGAGAGTGCTCTTAGTCGCGAACCCTGATTGAAGCTGATATTCAGAGGTGGGAGGAAGCTCAACATATAAGAAATCCGTGAAACGCCGTCTATAACCGAGGAGGCTTATAATTATACACGGAGGTGATTAATACCGTATGGAAATAACGATACAGCAATCAAATAGCCAATCCAATACTAGGGCGGGCTCAAGTGAAAAAGATCAACATACTGATAAGTCATCAAAATTTGAGAGGGGCGTATACAGACCAACGAGATGTGGTTGGTGCTGATAGTGACAGACGGGTGTGACGATTTTCCCCAGTTACCAATCCAAACACCAATAGCATACTAAGGCATGGTCATACATTGAAGGTAGACAGCAATAATTTTCCCCCTGGTTTCATAATACAATACATTTTTAAATGATAGAGCTATTAAAAAGGTGCTATCAAAACATTGGCCTATTCTCCAGAAAGCTCCTGTTCTGAAAAACATTCTTGAACAAAGACCTCGATGCACCTTCCTAAGGGCTCCAAATTTAAAGCAGAAACTAGCGCCTAGTAAGAGTGTAGTGTCCAAGAAGCATGGAGTTTGAAGAATCAGCATTTTGCGAATAAGTAGAGTGGGCACATATAAGTGCAACCACAAGTGGTGCTTCATGAGCAAATACATTACACATGGAGCACGAGAGATTGTGGCTAGTGCCACTGGGGTATGCCATAAAATTACACATAATCTCTCATGTAAATCTAGCTATGTGGTTTATGTATTATCATCCCAATGTGGGATTCAATATGTGGGGCACATCTCTCACAAGGTCAAAACATGTTGGAGTCAACATCTGAGAAATATTAAGAATGGTTCCTTGAAGCACAGTGTTTATAGACAAAGGGGCCCATTTATCAAGCTCCGAACGGAGCTTGTGGGCCCGTGTTTCTGGCGAGTCTTCAGACTCACCAGAAACAGCAGTTATGAAGCAGCGGTCTAAAAAAGGCTGCTCCATAACCCTGTCCGACTGCTCTGATGAGGCGGACAGGAATCGCCGGAAATCAACCCGATCGAGTACGATCAGGTTGATTGACACCTCCCTGAAGTATTAATTACTTCAGTTGATTTTTTATACGTCCCCTTAGTTATAGACAGTGTTCTAAATTAAGATGCCTACCATAGGAATGTGACTACCGCGTCACTTCCGGTGACGTGTAGTCATCTGCTGGAGGGTTGTGGCGTCGCTTCCTCCTACAAACAGCTGTTTAAGGCAGAATCGGTGACAACCTATTTTAGAACACCGGTGGCGGCTGAGGGAGTTGGGGAGTTGGAGCTCGCAACTGAGGAAAATTGCAGTGAGTGACCTGCAGATAAACCACCTAACCATGACAACTACCTGCAAAACAATAAACTATTGGCTTTAGGTATTATATCATACATACTAATAAACTCAATAATAAAAGCAATAAAAACACAGCACTCTACCAGATTATCAGCAATAGTAAACAGAAAAAGCCCCCAACATCCACATAGCCTGCAGTGTAATAAAGAGATGCCAGGAAAGCCATAAGGATAACACCAAAGCCTATTGGGAACTGCAGCTTGTACTGTGACACCTACCACTGACCTTGTACTGCCATATTTACATATGCCCATTATTTATAAGTAGTCCATACTGACATCATCACACTTACTAATGATGACAGTGACATGACACCAGAGCCTATTGGGAACTGCAGCTTGTACTGTGACTTCTGCCACTAACGTTGTACTGCCATATTTACATATGCCCATTATTTATAAGTAGTCCATACTGACATCATCACACTTACTAATGATGACAGTGACATGACACCAGAGCCTATTGGGAACTGCAACTTGTACTGTGACTTCTGCCACTAATGTTGTACTGCCATATTTACATATGCCCATTATTTATAAGTAGTCCATTCTGACATCATCAGACTTACTAATAATGGCAGTGACATGACACCAGAGCCTGCCCATTATTTATAAGTAGTCCATTCTGACATCATCACACTTACTAATGATGACAGTGACATGACACCAGAGCCTATAGGGAACTGCAGCTTGTACTGTGACATCTGCTACTGACCTTGTACTGCCATATTTACATATGCCCATTATTGATAAGTAGTCCATACTGACATCATCACACTTACTAATAATGGCAGTGACATGACACCAGAGCCTATAGGGAACTGCAGCTTGTACGGTGACTTCTGCCACTGACCTTGTACTGCCATATTTACATATGCCCATTATTTATAAGTAGTCCATTCTGACATCATCACACTTACTAATGATGACAGTGACATGACACCAGAGCCTATAGGGAACTGCAGCTTGTGCTGTGACTTCTACCACTGGCGTTGTACTGCCATATTTACATATGCCCATTATTTATAAGTAGTCCATACTGACATCATCACACTTACTAATGATGACATACTAAAATACTTAGCCAGTCTGCTATGCTTCTCCATTTGCCCATAAGGAATCTGTGTAACAAATGAAACACTTATATGTATATTAGACTGATATATTTGGCACTGTAGCAGAACCCCAGAAGACATTCAGCATGGAGATGAGAGGGAACTAGGGGGAAGGGTTGATACCTATTAATACTATGCAGCTTCTCAGTGCATTTTGATAGCCAGCCCCACCATTATGCTAGAAGCATCATAGCTTTTAAAAGATTCTACCTTGGACAATCATTCAGGAGACACTGAATTTCTAAGCTGAAATTGAGCAAATAGAGAAAGAAAATAAATTTGATCCCTTAGGGAATCTTGTGTATTGCAATGTAGATGCGCATATGCCTTTCATGTATATAATAAAGGATGATATTACAGAAATATTGCAAGTTGTTGGATGTAGGATCACTTCTGGCAAATCCTTCTAGTGAAAAGGCAGACCATCCTTCTACTAACTGTCCAGTGATTAATACCCTCATTTAAATTCCCCCTCTCCAATAGAGGCATTAATGTGAGCAGATTAAAGGGACATGAAACTCAAATATTTCCTTCATGATTCAGATAGAGCAAGTGATTTTTAAAGGGACAATTAACTCAAAATTAAACTTTCATTATTCAGATAGAACATGCAATATTAAAGGGACAGTAAAATCCACATTAAACTTTCATTATTCAGACAGGAAATGCAATTTTAAACAACTTTCCAATTTACTTACATCATCAAATTTGCTTTCTTCTCTTGGTATTCTTTGTGGAAAGCTAAACCTAGGTAGGCTCATATGATAATTTCTAAGCCCTTAAAGGCCGCCTCTTATCTCAGTGCATTTTGACATTTTATTTCACAGCAAGACAGCGCTTGTTCATGTGTTCCATATCCCTTTAATGAATAGAGTGCATTAATTAAATATTGTAAACAATAAGAAGTCATCCCAGTCTTAGTGAATACATTAGTCGTTTGTATTCTTTTGGGTTAATGAAGTAGAACCATAAAGTTATTTTACAACAAACATAATTATTATTCATCAGCAAGCTGACAGCGCTGTGCAGTGAGAATTCTGGGGTTGCAGCTGTTTGCATATGTTTCTGCTGGTTAACATCATGAAATACAATATATACAGCAGCGATAACTCTTTGTGACAAGTTAAGCTTCATACAATCAGATGTTGTGTTCCTCTGATGCTATGATGTGACCTGGATTGTTGAGCATTGTGGTACTGCACTGGAATGCAAAATTAGTATTTCATTTAAGGGATGGATGTATGACAGATTAGGAGATAATACAAATGTTTGTGCTTGTCTGTTTTGGGGTGCAAAGGAACTCGTTGTTATTCCCTTTGCTCGCAGGGGATACGTTGAAGCAGGTCCTTTCTTGTTGCTTATATCTCCCTATTACTTGCCTCCCCCACCATAGACTGACTAATTCCTCCAAGGTTTAATGGTCATAATAACATGCCCTTAGCTATAAGCATTATATTATTTCTGCTTTACAGCCTGTTAATCTTGAGATTCTGCAGGATTTCTTTAAAATGTCTAATAAAAAAATGTCATGGATACCGCAGACACAAATCTAGCTGCACAAATGGAAGTGTATAGCACACAATTGTGTTTTTCTCTACAATTCCTGATCCTTAAGGTGTTAAAAAGGATATGAAACCCAAATGGTTTGTTTCACAATTCAGAGAGCATACATGCTCTATCTAAATAATAATCCCTACGCAAATAATATCGTCAAATATCTGAGATATATTGACGATATTATTATCATTTGGCAAGGAGAAGAACTACTGGCTGCAGAATTTATCAATTACATAAATACCAATTTGTTTAATTTATCATTCACTAGTAAAATGTCAAAAGTCAGTATTGAATTCTTGGATGTAGAATTTTTTAGTGAAGGAACCCCAAATACTGTAATGGTTAAAAATTTTCGCAAACCCACCGATAGTAATGGATTCCTAAATGCCAATAGTGGCCATAAGAGATCATGGATACAAAATATCCCTTACGGGCAGTTCCGTAGGGTACGAAGAAACTGCACCAAATTGGAGGATTTTAGGAAGGAAGCAGATGTGCTGGAAAAGAAGTTGTTAGAGAAGGAGTATGATAAAAATTTAATAAAAGAAGCAAGAAATAGAAATACAATTTGCAGTAGAGATGCATTATTATGCCCAAAAGAGAGGACAAAGAGTGAAGGGTCTCAGCAGAATAGTATTAAGTTTATAACCACGTATAATGAAGGTGCTGGCTTCTTCAAAAGAATCCTGAATAAACATTGGGGGGTCCTACAAGCAGACCCCCTTCTTAAGGATGTAATTAATGACAAACCCAATATTGTGTATAAGAAAAATAGGAACCTTAAGAATATTCTAGCCCCATCTAAATTACCTGTATTAGAAAGTAATAAACATAGTGGCCTGGGCACATTAGACAAATGGGTCAAAGGGAAACCTGGGACCTTTAAATGTGGTCGGAAAAAATGTTGCATGTGCCCCTTAATTTGGAATAGGAACTCCATTGAGGATACGAGTCATTCAAAAGTATTTCCAATTACTTCACGTGGTACCTGTCAATCCACATATGTAGTTTACAGCATAACGTGCAAATGTGGATGTGTCTATGTAGGGAGAACAAAAAGGAAGGTGAAACGTAGATGCTATGAGCATATTCATAACATAGAATTAGGCTTGAAGACACATAGTGTGTCCGATCACTTTCGGGTGTTTCATAATAAAGACCCTAGTGGCCTCAAAATCAGCATCTTAGAAACAGTATCTGTGTCAACTAACCCCCATCAGAGATTAACAGAACTAAGAAAAAAAGAAACAAAGTGGATTCAATCTTTAGACTGCTTGGCCCCAAAAGGGTTAAATATAGATCTAGATCTCCAAGCATTCATGATTTAATAAGTTGATAATCCCTATAAGTGTAGAAAAACACATGGAAGTAGTATTGTTTCAATTTTTTAGATTAAATAATCAGTATGAACTTATTAATATTTTTTCATAAAAATGATATTTATTTTTATATAGGTTCAAAATGCAAATTAATGTTTTAAAGACGTTTTTTAATACTTTTGATACTAATTAAGACTGTTTTTAGCTAAGGATATTCACATATCACTTACATTTTAAGATTGGTGTTGGTACATCATTATTATCAGTGTTAGAAGGCACTAGATAGGAGAAGGCAAGTTCAATGTCCTTTTATAAAAATGATAATACCCCTTTAAGACAACAAAAATATCTCTTTAAGAACTGTCAGCCATGTGCATCGTAGATAGAAGTCTTATGATCGGTAAATGCTAGCGGGATATTATGACTAGTTTGAGTTTTTGAGTTTTAGGTTTGTGTGTTTCTATATATATAACTGTTTAATTATAATCGTTCATTTTGTACAAGATTCAAGAGTTATATATATTCGATATAATGGTTGTTAAGAATGAGAATGCAAATTAGACTGGAGACCCGCGGGTCCGGTCTGACTCACCGCTTTTGTGTGATTTGAATCGAAAGTAGGTGTGTCGGATCGGCGCTCGCGATTGGTCTACAGTCCATCCAATAGGAACACAGTAGGAGTTTTTTAAGAAGAGGATCCCCGCGAACAAGGACATCAAACCCTGTGTCTTGAGAAAGTCCCGATCAATGAGGACGAAACGCGTAGACCACATTAAGGGACATTGTTGAAAGACATTATAGCCGATTGTTTTTACAAGTACTTTTTAATCGTCTACCATCGAAGCATTGAGCTTTATACCTACGGACTTCCCGGAGACGCCATATCCTTTTCCAGCGTGGAAGGTGTATGTAGAGGAGAGTGGTCCAGTGGATTATTATACCCAAAGGCTCAATTATTACTAACTTCTTGTAAGTGCAATGTGTTTTTAGCGCTCAAATAAGTAATAAAACTTTTACCTTGAGTCGCGGTTGCGCTCTGTTCTTTTCTTGTGTTCACAGCTACCAGTTGTTTGGGCGCTCTTCAGCGTCCAACGATCAGTAAAGCAGCACCGCTCTCAGCTACAGAGTCAGGAGGAGTCATATTCAGGCACCAGAACACTATATAGACTTTACCATACTCCTGGGGACATCGAGGTGAGATTGATAACATTTTTTAATGTTATAAGTCCTTGTGTTTGTTTTTAGATTCTCAGGTATCACTGGTAATTGTTGTACAATAGTGTGTTTATGATTGTTATTTTTCAGTGTTATCTATAGGTATTATTGACACTATTTATTGTTAATCTCTGTTCAAAACAATAGAGCTTTTTGCCAGAAATGTATGTGTAAAGATCATTAGACAGTACTGATAGTAATATAAGGAACGGCACAGAGAGTACATTTAGGTAACTAAGAGTGCTTATTGTTCAGCTTGCTTAGACCAATTTTAGCGTATACGTTATTTTGTATTACAATTATATATATCAGTCAAGTGTGTAGAGTACAGCCAAATACACTATAGGTACTATTAGGCTCTGCAGCAGTGGTCAGTTAGCGCAGTGTGAGAGTAACGGTGTATGCTCTATCTAAACCCTGACATTTTAAACAAATTTACAATTTACTTATTGAATAAATTTGCTTCATTCTCTAGGTATCCTTTGTAGAAGGAGCAGCAATGCATTACTGGGAGCTTAACACATTGGGCAAGCCAATGGCAAGAGGTATATATATATATATCTCAACCAATCAACCGCAGGCTCTCAGTAGTGCATTATTTCTGCAAACTGAGCCTACTTAGGTATACTTTTCAACAAAGGATAACAAGTGTACAAAGCAGATTAGATACTATAAGTAAACTGAAACATAGTTTATAATTGTATGTTCTTTCTGAATCAGTTTAATTCTGACTTTACTGTAACTTTTAAAGTGAAAGTAAACCCTAGCGTTGTATAAACGCTAGGATTTACTATTAAAACTAATAAAGGAAGGACACTTTTATTCATGAAGTATAAGATACTTCATGTAGAAAGCGCCTTTATTTGATTCAATCGATCACCGTTTTTAGCTGCTACAGCCCACGTCAAAAAAAATTGGCTAAGAGGTGACATTTTCACCTCTTAGCCAATAGCCGTGCGGTAAATCCAGCCTGGCGTCCATGGGAGCCTGATTTACAGAACTGCTATTGTCTTAGAGGTGAAAACGTCACCTCTTAGACAATTTTTTTTTTGCTGTGCTCTGCTGTAGGAGCTAATAGTGGCGAGTGATTGAATCAAATAAAGGAGCTTTCTACATGAAGTATCTTATACTTATCTTATACTTATCTTATACTCATCTTATACTTCATGAATGAAAATGACCTTTATTTGTTTCAATAGTAAATCCTAGTGTTTGTACAACGCTAGGGTTTACTTTTACTTTAATGTGTATTTTTTTCTTAGCGAGCTCAGTATTTTGGGTTATTACATATAAATATTTTTCTTTGCCCTTATGAGTAGTTCCTATTAAGAAAATATAAACTTATTGATGTAATTGTACATAGATGCATTTCCTAATCTGTTCCAAGGACCATGCAATGAAATGAAGAATGAGCTAATGCAATATCTGTTATCTCTGTATACTAGCAGTAATCACATCTGGTTATATGTCATGTGCGTGAGGGGTCCTCACAGTCCCTATACACTCCCCTGTGGTTATGAAGACATAGCTCAGTCACCTATTGTGCCTTTAACAGCTGTTTGTAGAATGTTGGGCCTCTAGCGCAAGATGACGTGATAGACACATTCCTACGCAGTAGACAACTTATTTTAGAACACTGGTGTTGGTATGAAACTATTTTACATTCTCTCACAGATAAGGCGATAACATATTAACTTTATTTAACATTATATTATTTAACATTATTATAACCTCCCTCACTGTGCATACGCAAGAGTCCCAACCTCCTACAAATAGCTGTTTAATGTGACTTATTTGAGAACTACAGTTCGAGGAATTCTATGGACCGTAATCTGCAATGCGCATGCGCACACAACCCTTCTCCTCAGTGATCCATTGTGCACCTCTGATGGAGCTTATGTAGTTTATAGAGGGGGTGCTTATGGGGGTTACAGGTGTGCTGATGGGGCTTATATAGGTTACAGAGGGGATAACCTACATAAGCACAATCAGCTCCCAATTAGCACCCCCTGTGTAAAATACATAAGCAACAGTGCCCCCCATTTAACCGCCATAAGCACCTCCTGTCTAACCTACATAAGCCCCATCATCCCCCCCTGTAACCCCCATAAGCATCACCTATGTAACCGACATAAGCCCCCCTGGACGGGGCAGAAGGAGGGCAGGACCGCTATGCCACGCTACACAGAAGGGAAAAAAAAAGGAGGTGAGGGGGAATGAAGGAGGAAGGGAGATGATGGGGATCCTATGTTGGATCCATTGTGGGAAGGGGATCTGGGAGGGGGGTAGGGTATGGGAAAGGGATCTGGGAGTGGGGTGGGGGAACAAGGGGGGCAGCTACACTACAGACACTACTATACAATATGTATTGTTAAGAAACATACTGATGAAATACGAGCGTATCTTAGCCTAAAACAATCAAATTGATTGTGTCTGACAGAGCAGCAATTTAAAATAAATTTAAAATAAATGTATTTTTTTTTTTGAGATTTACACGCATGCACGGGATATGAAACCCAACATTTTTCTTTCATGTTTTAGATAGAACATACAATGAAACAACTTTCCAATTAATTTCAATGATGAAATTTGCTTCATTCCTTTGGTATTCTTTGTTGAAGGAGCAGAATTGCACTGCAGGAAGCTAGCTGGACACATTGGATGAACCAATGACAAGAGGATATATGTACAGCCACCAATCAGCTTCTAGCTCCTGGCAGGGCACGGTTGCTTTTCAAGAAAGGATACCAAGAGGATAAAACAAAATAGATAGTAGTAGATAAGAAAGTTGTTTAAAATTGTATACTATATCTGAAACATGAAAGAAAATTGCATTTAAGAGAATAACCACTCAGGGACACACTCCCTTACTCACATGCGCTCCATAGACCTCACTCACATTTCAATAAGAATGTAATCATTACTGGAGAAGCCATTACAGTTTTGGTGACAAACATTTGGAGTCAAACATGTACACAGGCTCAAGATCACTCAGTCACACTTTGTCAATCATCTTTTCTTATTAAAACAGTCAGAAATATTAACCCTTTACAGACATCCCAACTCTCCCTGAATTTCAGGGAGTCTCCCTGATTGTAATAGTGACTCCCTGAAGCCAGCAAATGGAATGCAATCTCCCTGAAACGCCAAATACCATGATCCAATGTGGCCCAAATCTGGAAAAAGTGTTTCTTTAAGGAATGCCTTTAGTTGCTGGGACGTTATAGAACCCTCAAAGCATCAGTAATCAAAAAGCCCTCACTGATTTTAATAAAATAAAACACAAATACTACCTTATTTACTGCACGTAATTCAACTTTGTATTCTAAAATATTTAAGCATTCAACAAGCGTCACTGGAAAATAGGTTTATTGTATGTGGTTGTGCAATAAAGCTACTTTTGGAGTAGATGTGAGATTGCTATTGCATTACTGGGATTGCATTATGATGTTGCAGTGGATTGCCTTCTTCTAATTGGGTAAATGTGAAGCTGTCTACCATCTTCCATTGAGTGAAGCTGGTGTCTATTGCTTTATTGTGACAGAAGGAAATAAAAGGCTTTATTTTATTGAGTCCCTATGATTGGTATAAGTGTGAGGCTATGGTCTATTTCCCTATAGACATGAGTAGATGTGAGGTTATTGTCTTCCTGTGACTGGGACAGATGTCAGGTTGCTGTCCAACGCTTCTCAATGACTAGGGGTAGAGATGTGGGGCTGCTGTTTGTTGCCTTAGGCCTAGATTTGGAGTTTGGCGTTAGCCGTGAAAACCAGCGTTAGAGGCTCCTAACGCTGGTTTTAGGCTACCGCCGGTATTTGGAGTCACTCAAAATAGGGTCTAACGCTCACTTGTCAGCCGCGACTTTTCCATACCGCAGATCCCCTTACGTCAATTGCGTATCCTATCTTTTCAATGGGATCTTTCTAACTCCGGTATTTAGAGTCGTTTCTGAAGTGAGCGTTAGACATCTAACGACAAAACTCCAGCCGCAGGAAAAAAGTCAGTAGTTAAGAGCTTTCTGGGCTAACGCCGGTTACTAAAGCTCTTAACTACTGTCCTCTAAAGTACACTAATACCCATAAACTACCTATGTACCCCTAAACCGAGGTCCCCCCACATCGCCGACACTCGAATAAATTTTTTTAACCCCTAATCTGCCGACCGCCACCTACGTTATCCTTATGTACCACTAATCTGCTGCCCCTAACACCGCCGACCCCTATATTATATTTATTAACCCCTAATCTGCCCCCCACAATGTCGCCTCCACCTGCCTACACTTATTAACCCCTAATCTGCCGACCGCAAAGCGCCGCCACCTACGTTATCCTTATGTACCCCTAATCTGCTGCCCCTAACACCGCCGACCCCTATATTATATTTATTAACCCCTAATCTGCCCCCCACAACGTCGCCTCCACCTGCCTACACTTATTAACCCCTAATCTGCCGAGCGGACCTGAGCGCTACTATAATAAAGTTATTAACCCCTAATCCGCCTCACTAACCCTATAATAAATAGTATTAACCCCTAATCTGCCCTCCCTAACATCGCCGACACCTAACTTCAATTATTAACCCCTAATCTGCCGACCGGAGCTCACCGCTATTCTAATAAATGGATTAACCCCTAAAGCTAAGTCTAACCCTAACACTAACACCCCCCTAAATTAAATATAATTTAAATCTAACGAAATAAATTAACTCTTATTAAATAAATTATTCCTATTTAAAGCTAAATACTTACCTGTAAAATAAATCCTAATATAGCTACAATATAAATTATATTTATATTATAGCTATTTTAGGATTTATATTTATTTTACAGGTAACTTTGTATTTATTTTAACCAGGTACAATAGCTATTAAATAGTTAAGAACTATTTAATAGCTAAAATAGTTAAAATAATTACAAATTTACCTGGAAAATAAATCCTAACCTAAGTTACAATTAAAACTAACACATACTATCAATAAATTAATTAAATAAACTACCTACAATTACCTACAATTAACCTAACACTACACTATCAATAAATTAATTAAATACAATTCCTACAAATAAATACAATTAAATAAACTTGCTAAAGTACAAAAAATAAAAAAGAACTAAGTTACAAAAAATAAAAAAATATCATCAAACATAAGAAAAATATTACAACAATTTTAAACTAATTACACCTACTCTAAGCCCCCTAATAAAACAACAAAGCCCCCCAAAATAAAAAATGCCCTACCCTATTCTAAATTACTAAAGTTCAAAGCTCTTTTACCTTACCAGCCCTGAACAGGGCCCTTTGCGGGGCATGCCCCAAGAAGTTCAGCTCTTTTGCCTGTAAAGAAAAAAACATACAATACCCCCCCCCCAACATTACAACCCACCACCCACATACCCCTAATCTAACCCAAACCCCCCTTAAATAAACCTAACACTAAGCCCCTGAAGATCATCCTACCTTGTCTTCACCTCACCAGGTATCACCGATCCGTCCTGGCTCCAAAATCTTCATCCAACCCAAGCGGGGGTTGGCGATCCATCATCCGGTGCCTGAAGAGGTCCAGAAGAGGCTCCAAAGTCTTCATCCTATCCGGGAAGAAGAGGCGATCCGGACCGGCAACCATCTTGATCCAAGCGGCATCTTCTATCTTCATCCGATGACGACCGGCTCCATCCTGAATACCTCCACCGTGGACCCATCTTCTTCCGGCTACGTCCAACTGCAGAATGACGCTTCTATCAGCCAATCGGAATTAAGGTAGGAATATTCTGATTGGCTGATGGAATCAGCCAATCAGAATCAAGTTCAATCCGATTGGCTGATCCAATCAGCCAATCAGATTGAGCTCGCATTCTATTGGCTGATCGGAACAGCCAATAGAATGCGAGCTCAATCTGATTGGCTGATTGGATCAGCCAATCGGATTGAACTTGATTCTGATTGGCTGATTCCATCAGCCAATCAGAATATTCCTACCTTAATTCCGATTGGCTGATAGAATCCTATCAGCCAATCGGAATTCGAGGGACGCCATCTTGGATGACGTCCCTTAAAGGAACCGTCATTCTGCAGTTGGACGTAGCCGGAAGAAGATGGGTCCGCGGTGGAGGTATTCAGGATGGAGCCGGTCGTCATCGGATGAAGATAGAAGATGCCGCTTGGATCAAGATGGTTGCCGGTCCGGATTGCCTCTTCTTCCCGGATAGGATGAAGACTTTGGAGCCTCTTCTGGACCTCTTCAGGCACCGGATGATGGATCGCCAACCCCCGCTTGGGTTGGATGAAGATTTTGGAGCCAGGACGGATCGGTGATACCTGGTGAGGTGAAGACAAGGTAGGATGATCTTCAGGGGCTTAGTGTTAGGTTTATTTAAGGGGGGTTTGGGTTAGATTAGGGGTATGTGGGTGGTGGGTTGTAATGTTGGGGGGGGTATTGTATGTTTTTTTTTTACAGGCAAAAGAGCTGAACTTCTTGGGGCATGCCCCGCAAAGGGCCCTGTTCAGGGCTGGTAAGGTAAAAGAGCTTTGAACTTTAGTAATTTAGAATAGGGTAGGGCATTTTTTATTTTAGGGGGCTTTGTTGTTTTATTAGGGGGCTTAGAGTAGGTGTAATTAGTTTAAAATTGTTGTAATATTTTTCTTATGTTTGTAGATATTTTTTTATTTTTTGTAACTTAGTTCTTTTTTATTTTTTGTACTTTAGCAAGTTTATTTAATTGTATTTATTTGTAGGAATTGTATTTAATTAATTTATTGGTAGTGTAGTGTTAGGTTAATTGTAGGTAATTGTAGGTAGTTTATTTAATTAATTTATTGATAGTATAGTGTTAGTTTTAATTGTAACTTAGGTTAGGATTTATTTTACAGGTAAATTTGTAATTATTTTAACTATTTTAGCTATTTAATAGTTCTTAACTATTTAATAGCTATTGTACCTGATTAAAATAAATACAAAGTTACCTGTAAAATAAATATAAATCCTAAAATAGCTATAATATAAATATAATTTATATTGTAGCTATATTAGGATTTATTTTACAGGTAAGTATTTAGCTTTAAATAGGAATAATTTATTTAATAAGAGTTAATTTATTTCGTTAGATTTAAATTATATTTAATTTAGGGGGGTGTTAGTGTTAGGGTTAGACTTAGCTTTAGGGGTTAATCCATTTATTAGAATAGCGGTGAGCTCCGGTCGGCAGATTAGGGGTTAATAATTGAAGTTAGGTGTCGGCGATGTTAGGGAGGGCAGATTAGGGGTTAATACTATTTATTATAGGGTTAGTGAGGCGGATTAGGGGTTAATAACTTTATTATAGTAGCGCTCAGGTCCGCTTGGCAGATTAGGGGTTAATAAGTGTAGGCAGGTGGAGGCGACGTTGAGGGGGGCAGATTAGGGGTTAATAAATATAATATAGGGGTCGGCGATGTTAGGGAACCAGATTAGGGGTACATAGGGATAATGTAAGTAGCGGCGGTTTACGGAGCGGAAGATTAGGGGTTAATAATAATATGCAGGGGTCAGCGATAGCGGGGGCGGCAGATTAGGGGTTAATAAGTGTAAGGTTAGGGGTGTTTAGACTCGGGGTACATGTTAGAGTGTTAAGTGCAGACGTAGGAAGGGTTACCGCATAGCAAACAATGGGGCTGCGTTAGGAGCTGAACGCGGCTTTTTTGCAGGTGTTAGGTTTTTTTTCAGCTCAAACAGCCCCATTGTTTCCTATGGGGGAATCGTGCACGAGCACGTTTTTGAGGCTGGCCGCGTCCGTAAGCAACTCTGGTATCGAGAGTTGAAGCTGCGTTAAAAATGCTCTACGCTCCTTTTTTGGAGCCTAACGCAGCCTTTATGTGGACTCTCAATACCAGAGTTATATTTATGTTGCGGCCAGAAAAAAGCCGGCGTTAGTTTTTCGGGTCGTTACCGACAAAACTCCAAATCTAGCCGTTAGTATCCCTGGGTAGATGTAGAGATGTGTTCGATTGTCTCCCCTTGCCTAGGGCAGATGTGGGACTGTTGTCTATTACCACCCAATGACTGGGATAGATGTGGGGTTGTTGTGTTTTGACTAAATAAGACTGAAGGAACAATCTACTGCCATTCTATAACCAGAGTAGATGTCAGACTGTTGATTTATAATCTCACTATAGGGATAGATGTTGGGCTGTTGTATACTGACTTATTACCACTGAAGGAACATGTAAATCTGTAGTCTACTGCCTCTCTAAAAGTGGACAAGATGTGAGTTTGCAATCTATTCTGTTCTTATGACAGAGGTAGATGTAAGGCTTGGGTAAACATGAGGCTGTTGTTTATTGCCTCCACGTAAATGATAGTTGTTTGGTTGCGGTTTGTTAATTTATTGTTACTTAATTCAGTTTGAGCGGACAGCCAAGGGGTTAAGGTGATAATAGTGAATACCCAACTGCCTTTATGAGATCATAATCAGTGCATTCCCTGCAAACACTGAGCATCTCATAGTGACACTTCATAGCTAAAACCCGATGTCATCTGTCTGTCATAAGCTGTCTAAAGGAGGTTGGGCCTCTAGCGCATGCGCAGTGAGTGCCACAAACTTCCAGCAACTGATTTACGTCACCGGAAGTGACGTGGTATACACATTCCTATGCGGTATACTATTTACTTTAGAACAAATTAAGTTGTCTATGTCAGTTCTAAATTAAGTTGTCTATGTCAGTATGGACTACTTATAAATAATGGGCATAGGTAAATATGGCAGTACAACGCCAGTGGCAGAAGTCACAGTACAAGCTGCAGTTCCCTATAGGCTCTGGTATTATGTCACTGTCATCATTAGTAAGTGTGATGATGTCAGTATGGACTACTTATAAATAATGGGCATATGTAAATATGGCAGTACAAGGTTAGTGGCAGAAATCACAATACAAGCTGTAGTTCCCTATAGGCTCTGGTGTCATGCCACTGTCATCATTAGTAAGTGTGATGATGTCAGTATGGACTACTTATAAATAATGGGCATATGTAAATATGGCAGTATAAGGTCATTGGCAGAAGTAACAGTACAAGCAGCGGTTCCCTATAAGGTCTGGTGTCATGTCACTGTCATCATTAGTAAGTGTGATGATGTCAGTATGGACTACTTATAAATAATGGGCATATGTAAATATGGCAGTACAAGGTCAGTAGCAGATGTCACAGTACAAGCTGCAGTTCCCTATAGACTCTGGTGTCATGTCACTGTCATCATTAGTAAGTGTGATAATGTCAGAATGGACTACTTATAAATAATGGGCAGGCTCTGGTGTCATGTCACTGTCATCATTAGTAAGTTTGATGATGTCAGAATGGACTACTTATAAATAATGGGCATATGTAAATATGGCAGTACAACGCCAGTGGCAGAAGTCACAGCACAAGCTGCAGTTCCCTATAGGTTTTGGTGTCATGTCACTGTCATCATTAGTAAGTGTGATGATGTCAGAATGGACTACTTATAAATAATGGGCATATGTAAATATGGCAGTATAAGGTCAGTGGCAGAAGTCACAGTACAAGCTGCAGTTCCCTATAGACTCTGGTGTCATGTCACTGTCATCATTAGTAAGTGTGATGATGTCAGTATGGACTACTTATAAATAATGGGCATATGTAAATATGGCAGTACAAGGTCAGTGGTAGGTGTCACAGTACAAGCTGCAGTTCCCTATAGGTTTTGGTGTCATGTCACTGTCATCATTAGTAAGTGTGATGATGTCAGTATGGACTACTTATAAATAATGGGCATATGTAAATATGGCAGTACAAGGTCAGTGGTAGGTGTCACAGTACAAGCTGCAGTTCCCAATAGGCTCTGGTGTTATCCTTATGGCTTTCCTGGCATCTCTTTATTACACTGCAGGCTATGTGGATGTTGGGGGCTTTTTCTGTTTACTATTGCTGATAATCTGGTAGAGTACTGTGTTTTTATTGCTTTTATTATTGAGTTTATTAGTATGTATGATATAATACCTAAAGCCAATAGTTTATTGTTTTGCAGGTAGTTGTCATGGTTAGGTGGTTTATCTGCAGGTCGCTCACTGCAATTTTCCTCAGTTGCGAGCTCCAACTCCACAACTCTCTCAGTCACCACCGGTGTTGTAAAATAGGTTGTCACCTATTCTGCCTTAAACGGCTGTTTGTAGGAGGCTGGGCCTCTAGCGCATGCACACAGAGCGCCACAACCCTACAGCAGCTGACTACACGTCACCAGAAGTGACGCGGTAGTCACATTTCTATGTGGTAGACAACTTACTTTAGAACAACGGCATTTTGCAGATTTCTTATTCGTTGAGCTTCCTCCCATTTTGGCGCTGGAGACACACCCCCCCTTGGTGACCCGTGACCCATCAAACACCTATACGTCACTGTTCTTCCCTTTTTAAAGACCGCAAGCATGGTGGTTTGTTTATGCCTGATCTAATGGCGGAGATAGATGCCAAGAAGCGTGTTGCATACAATCTGGAGACATCTGTGATAGATGTACTCCTAGTAAAAAAAGTCACAGGACCAGCACTCACTTCATAGGAATGTCCCTTTAAATCACTTTAAGGTGGATGTAGGTGCACACCTGAGGGACCACCCTTTCCAGAGTCCCAGCATATAATATGAAGAAAAATACACAGGTAGCACTCTAAATGGAGCAACAGCACCTTTATTGAGCAACGTTTCGGGGCTCCTGCCCCTTTATCAAGCTAACAAACAAGTGAATATATCAGACAATTATAGACACAGGTGACCAATCACAGCATCATAGGGAGGGGTTACTCACAAAGAGATCACACATGACCTCCAATACATCCTTATTTACATTTAACCCCTACACTCCTGCAGTGAAATGATTACCAGTTAAAAACAAATGCAGCAAGTTGCTTATTCTACCACACAAATGTACAAATAACATGCATTGGTTACTTTCATAGAATCTATCGAATATAATATAAACCAATATTTCTATTCAAAAGAAGACACATAGAAAAAGCATGAAAAAGCAACACATTAAATAAAAGGAATCAAGTCAAATTCCCAATTTAACCCTTTGGGGTGCATGGTATCTAGTTTCCAAATCCATCTAGCCTCTCTGTATAATAAATCCTTAACCCTGTCACCCCCTCTAATGCGTCTAGGGGCCTGGTCAATGACCATATATTTAAGTTGATTAATTTGGTGGCCTTTCTCCAAAAAATGTGCTGGTACAGGGAGGTTTGATGTTTTCTCATTTCTGATTGTGGATTTGTGTTGGCAAATGCGTTCCCTGACCTTCTGGGTCGTCTCGCCAATATATAATAACCCACACGGGCACTTAAGCGCATACACCACATATGTGGAGTTACATGTGTAATAACCCTTTATCAAAAATTTCTCTCCTGAATATGGATGAGAAATATAATCCCCTTTTATAACATTGCCACATTGACCACAACCTAAACAGGGAAATGTACCATTCTTAGGTTTACCAAAAAATATATGTTCCCCTTGGCTAATAGAAACAGAGTTGGGCATAGATCTAACCAACCTCTTACCTAAGGTATTACCCCTACGGTAAGCGGCTCTTGAGATGGTTTGGAATTCCTCAATATCTGGACAAGCTTCCTTTAATAATGGCCAGTGTCTCTTGATAATATTATAGACTTTTTGACTCATTGTACTATAAGAAGTGACAAAATTTAATATTCTAGTTACAGGTATGGTAGGTCTCTGAGAGGGTATCTTGATGGATTTATCCACCTCGTCCAGTTTCTGACTATCATAACCCCTCTTAATAAATGTATTATTCATTTCTGTTGACCTAACCTGTCTCATCTTGGGGTCAGAGACTATCCTATCCACTCTGATCAATTGGGATTGGGGACGCTGTACTCTTATTCAGCTCTGTATTTTTAACGTTGGTTTTTAATTTCATTTAAGTTTAGATTATTAAACCAAGGAGGGGAGGAGATAGAGAACATCTCCTTAAGATTAGAGAGATGTTCTGGATACATAAATTTGATTCTTTAACCCCCAAGGGTCTTAACAAGGATTTTGACTGGAGTCTATTCTATTAAAGATCTAGCACCTCCCATAGTGTATACAAATATGTTTGGAAGAATGAACTCAGTGTAGAATTTTGGTAAACTGTTATTTGGCTATAATATGCAAAACAAAAACTTAAAAAAAAATTTAAATTTGGATTTTCAAGCATTTGCCCTTTCTAATATTTACTCTGTACACTAGCCCCTAATGCTGCAAATTACTCTAGTTGGTTAAATTTCTATGCTCCTCTTTTAATTGTATATATAGGTTTTATGTTGTTTTTAATTTTTATACAGATGTCACTTACCTATTCCATTTAGAAAACATAAGAAATAAATATTGATGCAATATGATTTGCATCCACAAGATGCCGCTGTTGTAATTGCTGTGTTTTCATGGAATGGGTTAATGGACAACAGGTGCAGGTATAAAAGGCAGGAACCTTTATAATTAAAGTGTACATGACTAAGAGCCTATTGCAGGCTTGAAACGTTGTATATGTTGCTGGGACCCTATATGTGAAAGAATAAAGGTCTTTTATTGAATGTGGAGGCTGGAGTTTTTGAATTTTTGGACCCAGCATATGCCAACCTGTTTATGGTGGAAATGGAGAATGGGGGCACAGTGCACATACCTATTCCAAGATTACAGAGTACAGCTATTTAAAAGATATATAGACAACCTGTTCCTCCTTTGGACAGGAACAGAAGAAGAATTACTTAAATTGCTGGAAGAATTGAATAGAGCACACCCACAGTCAAATTTAAAATGACATATGACAAGAACATTGTAGATTTCCTGGACATAAGGATCTTCAAACGAGGGGATACACTACACACTACCCTCTACAGCAAACCAACCGACAAGAATTCCATCTTATGTGCTTCCAGCTGTCATTCGCCCAACCTGAAAAAGGCACTCCCAACATCCCAATTCAAGAGAGTAGCCAGGAACAATCTTACTGAGGAACTCAGGGACCTGCAGATGACAGAAATGGAAAATAAATTTTGCCGAAGAAGATACCACAAGAAAGCATTAAAGGACATCAGTGAAGTGGCCATTGAAATGACACAAAGAGAGCTTCTTTATGGCCTTAAGAGCAAACAGATGAAGGAAAAACTTACATTTACCACCACCTATACCAAAGGGAAGGAAGGGATTGCAGGCACCCTAAAGAAAAATTGGAACCTGCTAACTACTGACAGGGACCTACCCTTTAAGAAAATGCAACCACCTAGAATTGGCTATTGCAGAGCAGCTTCACTCAAGGACTACCTCATAGAAACAGACCCCAGAGAATGTAACAGCAAAGACACCTGGCTTAAAACTAAGCCAGGGTGTTTTGGATGTTTGGGGTGCACTACCTGTGGGGGTCTGACCACAGGTAATGTATTCAGCCACCCCTATATCGCCAATTTTTTTAAAATTAAGCAAAGAATGACCTGCACCACAAAATACATTGTTTATCTCCTACACTGTGTATGTGGAAAGTTTTATGTGCGCAAGCCGGTGGATGACCTGAGAACCAGGATGGCAAACCACCAATCCCCATACGAGCTGCAGTTGATAAAGGAGCATCTGACCAGCCTGTAGCCCAGCACTTTGCTGAAACCGGACACAAAACAACGGATCTCAAGTATATCATTATTGACCACATCCCCCAGGGCTAAAATTCTCCTGCAAAGAGAAGCACAATGGATATTTAACCTAGGGACTATGACCCCTTGGGGACTTAACATCAATCTTGATTGCCACTGTTTTTTAAGATAGCCTCTGTGACCTATGGATTGCCTTATCTTGGAACATATGCCCATAGATTATGTGGCTTTAGTTGATAGCATGCTGATTTCACATCTATATCAATTCTAGATATATATTATAGCATTTATATTGTCTTATGTTTTACATATACTGTGGCACCTATAGATTTAATTCTCTACACAGTGTTTTTCCCATTTTTTTTCCCCAGCAGAGTTCCCACTAGTGATTCATTACATTTGGGGTGTTATTATTAGCAATCTTTAACTTCCCCCTTTGGATCATATGCCCTACAGCATTGGTGCTTACTGTTAAAATTTTATTTGCACCTGGTCTAGATCTAAGTTGTTATACGTCTCGGGCAACTAGTGCCATATACTACAGGACCTATAGGTGTAAATTCAATATTCAACACATTCACCTAGATTACAAGTCTTGCATTAGGGTTAAAAAGCAGTGTTGGCCGGTCCCAACGCTGATTTTAAAACACTGCTGGTATTACGAGTCTTGCAGGTACAGGTGTACCACTCACTTTTTCGGGCAGACTCGGAAATCCCGGAAATCCACTTACGTCAATTGCGTATACTATATTTTCAATGGGACTTGCATAGCGCCGGTATTATGAGTCTGACAAAAAGTGAGCAGTAGACCCTCTCCTGTCAAGACTGGTACTGCATTTTAAAGTCAGTAGTTAAGAGTTTTACACTACAACGCCATAGTATAAAACTCTTAACTAAAGTGCTAAAAAGTACACTAACACCCATAAACTACCTATTAACCCCAAAACCGAGGCTCCCCACATTGCAAACAATAAAATAAATATTTTAACCCCTAATCTGCCGAACTGGACATCGCCGCCACTATAATACATATATTAACCCCTAAACTGCCGCACTACCGCCTTGCAAACATTAGTTACATTTTATTGACCCCTAATCTTCCATCCCTAACTTTGCTGACACCTACCTACATTTATTAACCCCTAATCTGCCGCCCCCAACGTCGCCGCCACTATACTAAAGTTATTAACCCCTAAATCTAAGTCTAACCCTAACCCCCACTAACTTAAATATAATTTAAATAAATCTAAATAAAATTACTACAGTTAACTAAATTATTCCTATTTAAAACTAAATACTTACCTATAAAATAAACCCTAAAATAGCTACAATATAACTAATAGTTACATTGTATCTAGCTTAGGGTTTATTTTTATTTTACAGGCAAGTTTGTATTTATTTTAACTAAGTTGAATAGTTATTAAATAGTTATTAACTATTTAATAACTACCTAGTTAAAATAAAGACAAATTTACCTGTCAAATAAAACCTAACCTAAGTTACAATTACACCTAACACGACCCTACAATTACATTAATTCCCTAAATTACATTCAATTAATTACAATTAAATAAATTATCTAAAGTACGAAAAAAACCACACTAAATTATAGAAAATAATTAAGAAATTACAAGATTTTTAAACTAATTACACCTACTTTAATCCCCCTAAAAAATAAAAAAGCTCCCCCAAAATAAAAAAAGCCCTACCCTACACTAAATTACAAATAGCCCTTAAAAGGGCCTTTTGTGGGGCATTGCCCCAAAGTAATCAGCTCTTTTACCTGAAAAAAAGTACAATACCCCCCAACATTAAAACCCACCACCCATACACCAAACCCTACTCTAAAACCCACCCAATCCCCCCTTAAAAAAAAATTTAACACTAACCATCTGAAGATCACCTTACCGGGAGACGTCTTCACCCAACCGGGCCAAAGTCCTCAACGAAGCCGGGCGAAGTCTTAATCCAACCGGGCAGAAGTGGTCCTCCAGATGGGCAGAAGTCTTCATCCAGATGGCATCTTCTATCTTCATCGATCTGGGGTGGAGCGGGTCCATCTTCAAGACATCCAACGTGGAGCATCCTCTTCCATCAACGTCTTCTTTGGAATGAATGTTCCTTTAAATGACATTATCCAAGATGGCATCCCTTAAATTCCGTTTGGCTGATAGAATTCTATCAGCCAATCGGAATTAAGGTAGAAAAAATCCTATTGGCTGATGCAATCAGCCAATAGGATTGAACTGGCATTCTATTGGCTGATTGGAACAGCCAATAGAATGCCAGCTCAATCCTATTGGCGGATTGGATAAGCCAATAGGATTGAACTTCAATCCTAGTGGCTAATTGCATCAGCCAATAGGATTTTTTCTACCTTAATTCCGATCGGAATTGAAGGGATGCCATCTTGGATGACGTCATTTAAAGGAACATTCATTTAGAAGAAGACGTCGATGGAAGAGGATACTCCGCGTCGGATGTCTTGAAGATGGACCTGCTCCGCGCCAGATGGATGAAGATAAAAGATGCCGTCTGGATGAATACTTCTGCCCGTCTTGAGGACCACTTCTGCCCGGTTGGATGAAGACTTTGTCCCGGCTTCATTGAGGACTTCGGCCCGGTTGGGTGAAAACGTCTACCGGGGTAAGGTGATCTTCGGGGGGTTAGTGTTAGTTTTTTTTAAGGGGGGATTGGGTGGGTTTTAGAGTAGGGTTGGGTGTTTGAGTGGTGGGTTTTAATGTTGGGGGGTATTGTACTTTTTTTTCAGGTAAATGAGCTGATTACTTTGGGGCAATGCCCCGCAAAATGACCTTTTAAGGGCTATTTGTAATTTAGTATAGGGTAGGGCTTTTTTATTTTGGGGGGGCTTTTTTATTTTTTTTTGGGGATTAGAGTAGGTGTAATTAATTTAAAAATCTTGTAATTTCTTTATTATTTTCTGTAATTTAGTGGGGGGGGGGTTCGTACTTTAGATCATTTTATTTAATTGTAATTAATTGTATGTAATTTAGGGAATTAATGTAATTATAGTGTAGTGTTAGGTGTAATTGTAACTTAGGTTTGGTTTTATTTTACTGGTAAATTTGTCTTTATTTTAACTAGGTAGTTATTAAATAGTTAATAAATATTTAATAACTATTCTACCAAATTAAAATAAATACAAACTCCTGTATAATAAAAATAAATCCTAAGGCCTAGATTTAGAGTTTGGCGGTAGCCGTGAAAACCAGCGTTAGAGGCTCCTAACGCTGGTTTTAGGCTACCGCCGGTATTTGGAGTCAGTCAGGAAAGGGTCTAACGCTCACTTTTCAGCCGCGACTTTTCCATACCGCAGATCCCCTTACGTCAATTGCGTATCCTATCTTTTCAATGGGATCTTTCTAACTCCGGTATTTAGAGTCGTGTCTGAAGTGAGCGTTAGAAATCTAACGACAAAACTCCAGCCGCAGAAAAAAGTCAGTAGTTAAGAGCTTTCTGGGCTAACGCCAGTTTATAAAGCTCTTAACTACTGTGCTCTAAAGTACACTAACACCCATAAACTACCTATGTACCCCTAAACCGAGGTCCCCCCACATCGCCGCCACTCAATTAAATTTTTTTAACCCCTAATCTGCCGACCGCCACCTACGTTATCCTTATGTACCCCTAATCTGCTGCCCCTAACAACGCCGACCCCTGTATTATATTTATTAACCCCTAACCTGCCCCCCACAACGTCGCCGCCAGCTACCTACAATAATTAACCCCAAATCTGCCCCCCACAACGTCACCTCCATCTGCCGAGCGGACCGCACCGCTATTATAATAAAGTTATTAACCCCTAATCCGCCTCACTAACCCTATAATAAATAGTATTAACCCCTAATCTGCCCTCCCTAACATCGCCGACACCTAACCTCAAACATTAACCCCTAATCTGCCGACTGGAGCTCACCGCTATTCTAATAAATGTATTAACCCCTAAAGCTAAGTCTAACCCTAACACTAACACCCCCCTAAGTTAAATATAATTTAAATCTAACGAAATTAATTAACTCTTATTAAATAAATTATTCCTATTTAAAGCTAAATACTTACCTGTAAAATAAATCCTAATATAGCTACAATATAAATTATATTTATAGTATAGCTATTTTAGGATTTATATTTATTTTACAGGTAACTTTGTATTTATTTTAACCAGGTACAATAGCTAAAATAGTTAAAATAATTACAAAATTACCTGTAAAATAAATCCTAACCTAAGTTACAATTAAACCTAACACTACACTATCAATAAATTAATTAAATACAATACCTACAATTATCTATAATTAAACCTAACACTACACTATTAATAAATTAATTAAATACAATATCTACAAATAAATACAATGAAATAAACTAACTAAAGTACAAAAAATAAAAAAGAACTAAGTTACAAAAAATAAAAAAATATTTACAAACATCAGAAAAATATTACAACAATTTTAAACTAATTACACCTACTCTAAGCCCCCTAATAAAATAACAAAAAACATAACATAAAAAAATGCCCTAACCTATTCTAAATTACTAAAGTTCAAAGCTCTTTTACCTTACCAGCCCTGAACAGGGCCCTTTGCGGGGCATGCCCCAAATAATTCAGCTCTTTTGCCTGTAAAAAAAACACATACAATACCCCCCCCTTAAATAAACCTAACACTAAGCCCCTGAAGATCTTCCTACCTTATCTTCACCATACCAGGTTCACCGATCGATCCAGAAGAGCTCCTCCGATGTCCTGATTCAAGCCCAAGCGGGGGGCTGAAGATGTCCATGATCCGGCTGAAGTCATCATCCAAGCGGGAGCTGAAGAGGTCCATGATCCGGCTGAAGTTATCATCCAAGCGGGAGCTGAAGAGGTCCATGATCCGGCTGAAGTCTTCTATCAACGGCATCTTCAATCTTCTTTCTTCCGGATCCATCTTGCAGACCTCCGACGCGGAACATCCTGCTGGCCCGACGGACTACCGACGAATGAAGGCTCCTTTAAGGGACGTCATTCAAGATGGCGTCCCTCGAATTCCGATTGGTTGATAGGATTCTATCAGCCAATCGGAATTAAGGTAGGAAAATTCTGATTGGCTGATGGAATCGGCCAATCGGATTGAGCTCGCATTCTATTGGCTGATCGGAACAGCCAATAGAATGTGAGCTCAATCTGGCTGATTTGTAGGTAATTGTAGGTATTTTATTTAATTAATTTATTGATAGTGTAGTGTTAGGTTTAATTGTAACTTAGGTTAGGATTTATTTTACAGGTAATTTTGTAATTATTTTAACTATTTTAGCTATTGTACCTGGTTAAAATAAATACAAAGTTACCTGTAAAATAAATATAAATCCTAAAATAGCTATAATATAAATATAATTTATATTGTAGCTATATTAGGATTTATTTTACAGGTAAGTATTTAGCTTTAAATAGGAATAATTTATTTAATAAGAGTTAATTAATTTTGTTAGATTTAAATTATATTTAACTTAGGGGGGTGTTAATGTAAGGGTTAGACTTAGCTTTAGGGGTTAATACATTTATTAGAATAGCGGTGAGCTCCAGTCGGCAGATTAGGGGTTAATGTTTGAAGTTAGGTGTCGGCGATGTTAGGGAGGGCAGATTAGGGGTTAATACTATTTATTATAGGGTTAGTGAGGCGGATTAGGGGTTAATAACTTTATTATAATAGCGGTGCGGTCCGCTCCGCAGATTAGGGGTTAATAAGTGTAGGCAGGTGGAGGCGACGTTGTGGGGGGCAGATTAGGGGTTAATAAATATAATATAGGGGTCAGCGGTGTTAGGGGCAGCAGATTAGGGGTACATAGGGATAATGTAAGTAGCGGCGGTTTACGGAGCGGCAGATTAGGGGTTAAAAATAATATGCAGGGGTCAGCGATAGCGGGGGCGGCAGAATAGGGGTTAATAAGTGTAAGGTTAGGGGTGTTTAGACTCGGGGTACATGTTAGGGTGTTAGGTGCAGACGTAGGAAGTGTTTCCCCATAGACAACAATGGGGCTGCGTTAGGAGCTGAACGCGGCTTTTTTGCAGGTGTTAGGTTTTTTTTCAGCTCAAACAGCCCCATTGTTTTCTATGGGGGAATCGTGCACGAGCACGTTTTTGAGGCTGGCCGCGTCCGTAAGCAACTCTGGTATCGAGAGTTGCAGTGGCATTAAATATGCCTGTACGCTCCCTTTTTGGAGCCTAACGCAGCCATTCTGTGAACTCTCAATACCAGAGTTATTTAAAAGGTGCGGCCAGAAAAAAGCCAGCGTTAGCTACGCGGGTCGTTACCGACAAAACTCTAAATCTAGCCGCAAGATAGCTACAATGTAACTATTAGTTATATTGTAGCTAGCTTAGGGTTTATTTTATAGGTAAGTATTTAGTTTTAAATAGGAATAATTTAGTTAATTGTAGTAATTTTATTTAGATTTATTTAAATTATATTTAAGTTAGGGGGTGTTAGGGTTAGGGTTAGATTTAGGTATAGGGGTTAATAAGTTTAATATAGTGGCGGCGATGTTGGGGGCGGCAGATTAGGGGTTAATAAGTGTAGGTAGGTGGCGGCGACATTTGGGATGGCAGATTAGGTATTCATAAATATAATGTAGGTGGCGGCGATATTGGGGGCATCAGATCAGGGGTTCATAACTATAATGTAGGTGGCGGCAATGTCCGGAGCGGCAGATTAGGGGTTAATAATATAATGTAGATGGCGGCGATGTCGGGAGCAGCAGATTAGGGGTTAATAAGTGTAAGATTAGGGGTGTTTAGACTCGGGGTTCATGTTATTGTGTTAGGTGTAGACATAACTTTTATTTCCCTATAGGAATTAATGGGGCTGCGTTAGGGAGTTTTATGCTGCTTTTTGCAGGTGTTAGACTTTTTTTCAGCCGGCTCTCCCCCATTGATTCCTATGGGGAAATCGTGCACAAGCACGTTACACGAGCTCACAGCTAACGTAAGCAGCTCTGGTATTAGAGTGAGATGGGGAGCAAAATTTTGCTCTCCGCTCACTTTTTTGCGGCTAACGCCGGGTTTGTAAAAGCCCGTAACACCAGCGCTGTCTGCAAGTGAGCGGTGAGCATAAACTGCTGGTTAGCACCGCACAGCTTCTAACGCAAAACTCGTTATCTAGGCGATAGTATTTTCTCTATAGCTTTTTTCTTGTTTTTCTGTATTCTGAGTTATCATGATTTTCTATTTTGCGCCAATATGCCTATGTTTACTCTTATTTGTACTTTTGTATACAGCTCTGCTATGTGTAGATTCCCAGGGAGCTTCTGTATCATAGCACACTACGATTTGATGTAGCTGTTATGCTATTAATTATTTAATTTAAATTAGAGACATTGGGCTAGGAACTGTATGACATAGACTGTATTATGTATTTTTCATCATGCCCGCTTTGATATATGTGATTGTCTTGCAAGCCACTGTTGCACTCTGTGACTTGCCGCAGCTCCTTGATTGACCATCTTTGGCATTTAAACAGTATTTTTTTTTTCTAGGAGGAGGTGGGGCAGGGGGTAGTTTAAAATAATAATTAAAAAGCTTTTACATATATGTGAATCATAGCTATAAAATCACTGTCACTGTTTGATGGTGTTTCACACATTGCAAGTACTATTTATTTGAATAATAGGTATAAACTAATTGCTTTAATTCCTATGCTTCACCCCTCTGTAGAATGTATTGCTACTGGCTATCCCTGGCAGTATTTCAAGCTGTATCAAGATTCCCTGGTGTGCAGAAGAATTGCCATTTCAACATACTAAACAAATCATAGTCCATGAAACCAGAAATAAACTTTTCTGCTTCTATTAAAAGTCACATTAACGCTTAAAATTACATTATAGCAAGGTATAATTTTCCCCATATCTATTTACAATGGTAATAACAATTGCCAATGGTACAGTGACTCTAAATAAATAAATATATATATATATATATATATATATATATATATATATATATATATATATATTATTATTATTATTATTATTATTATTATTATTTAAATGCTCACTGACACAATATGGGAATAGGTATCTTGTTATCATGCATTTTATTATTGCCCTATTGCTGGCATGTAACTATGTCTATGTTAGCAATAGTTATAAGTCAGCAATAGGGCAATAATAAAATGATCTATGTGTTTAAACCTTGTAAAAAGGTTAAATACATAGGTAAACGTATAATAAATTGCTATATGAGAGACAGGACTTTATTTAAAGGGGTGGGGTCTAGCACCCCACCATAATCAAAATTCAAGTAATCGAAAAGTCAGTGATTGCTGACTCCTGATAGGGGGCACTATAAATTAATATATGGAGGATATATAATATATTAGACTAACAATGGTATGTTTAGTCATAAATGTATCAGTGTGTGAAATACAAAAATAAATGGTTATACTAAGAATACTAATACCAAAATGTTAACAAGCATAGGCCTCTATGCATAAATGTCCATTTGTAGTTGGTGATACAACTGAAGGTCAGTAGGTGAAGCTGTTGTTCATTGGTCAATGGATAAGGCTGCACTCTCCTCACATAATGATGTCAAGAAATCTGGAATTAGGATAGAACAAAAGAGGCGACTGTGTGTATCAGTAATTAAATGTAATAATCACAATCATTGATCCTTAGTCAGGGTACTCACATTTGTGAAGAGCACTCAGACAGTGCTATCAGACGCAGCCATCTAATAGCACTGACTGAGTGCTCTTCACAAATGTGAGTACCATGACTAGGGATCATTGATTGTGATCATTACATTTCATTACTGATACACACAGGCGCCTCTCTTGTTCTATCTTAATTCCATATTCAAACTTCACCAGCCGTCACTGGAGAAAGGTCAGCCTCCACCGCAATGGATAACTGTTCACTCTACTAGGTCAGTTGCAACTTCATGGGCTTCTAAGAATGAGGCCTCAGTGTATCAAATTTTTAAAGCAGCTACTTGGTCTTCTTTGCATGCTTTTACAAAATTCTACCATGATGTCTTTGCTTCCTTTGAGCTAGCTTTTGGTAGAAAGGTTCTTCAAGCTGTCATTTTACTTTGATTCTTTCCTGTATTTAAAAAAAAAAAATATTGAGGTTCTGGATTTTTTCTCTCAGTTAAAAATAAGTTTTTTAATCCCTCCTTTTCTGTTATTACTTGTGGACTCCACAGATTGGGTTCCCATGAGTAATGGATTATGAACTCTCACCAGCAGTATGGAAGAAAAAAAAATTAAGCATTCCTGATAAATGAATTTCTTTCATAGAGGTGAGAGTCCACAAGACCTCACTGATTTTTTTAAGGGTTTTGTTTCTTTTTTAAGCACATCTTTTCCCTGCTCCATTTTCTTGGTCTTGATTTTTTTCTTACCTCACTTCTGCTTGGCTATGCTGAGATATGTGTGAGGTGGGAGGGGCAATATAGAGATCTTGTGGTTTGGGAATCTTTGCCTCCTCCAAGGTAGGGAAGCGAGTAATAGATCGTGGTCTTTCACCATCATGAAAGAAATTAATGAATCAGCTAAGCATTATTTATGTTTTTCGGGAATTAAATGTCTTTTAATATTAAATTTATATTGCTGATATAACTTCTTACAGTTCACCACTTTATCTTCTCTCATCTATACTATACATGTTTAGATTAGACATCTGCATGGGTGAAAATTTCAATTTGGCCAAAAAAAAATAGTTTTTGAATAATTGGCTGCCGTGCTGATCAGTATTTGTTTTGTTTTAAACTTAATGGATACTGAATATTCATAAAACATTTACAGTTTTTTTATTAAATGAATGTAAATGTTCCTTAGCTACAGGTGAAAAAGTTCACATGTAGCGTTATACTTACCTCAGCACAATGAAAAACCACTCTAATGCTGACACCTACACAGAACCCCGGGCCAGGCCAATAGTGCAATGGTTCCTACGGCTTTACTGTGCTAATCATCCTCTCGGGGCTCTGTGCAGAAGTGTTTTGTCACGGGAAAAGTTAAGTCAGTCCAGGAAAGGACCCTGAGGTTGGGAAGAGACAATGAGACACACTGCCCCAGCACAGAGGGTAAGACCCAAGATCTGACAAATCCAGAGGGCAAGACAAAATCATGGTTAGTTCAGGCCAAATGTCAATACCGTCAATACTGTGCAAGCTAAATGCACTGCCAAATCAGGATTAAAAGAGATATACAATGCCAAAAGGTCAGAATCTTGTGGGCAACAATAGAACCAAATCAGAATCCTAAGGCTGAGTCCAAGAACCAGGCAGTGGTCATACAGAGAACAGCAGAAACATGAATGGAAGTATCACACCGAGAAATACAGTCCTATACAAGAGCAAACACAAGAAGCAGCTTTTATAGGGTGTAGATTGAGTAAATGCCTGCAGCTAGCAGTCAGGTAGAGCCAGAGAGCAATTCTCAGAGCCTGAGTCCCCCATTGGCTCTGGAGGGAAGGCAATCGGCCAAAGACCGAAGGTCCCAGGATCAGGCATGCGGTTATTATACATCTGATGGGATTTCATTTAATACTAACTAAATATATTTCTTGGATAAAAAACACTAAAACCATTACAACTAAGTTAAGTGAAATAAACACTGTAAAGGGTCTCCATTATTTCCAAAGAATATATATATATATTGTGATAAGATGAATATTTATGTTATATACACATATATTTAGCAACAAAACAGTCCAAATAATGCAGGGTAATTAGCTACCACAAGCCCAATTTGTGCAACACTTCTAACTAAAAATTTTTATCGAAAAACGCCTATATTACGAGTTTTGCGTTAGGGTCAAAAAGCATTGTTGGCCGGTCCTAACGCTGCTTTTTAATGCCCGCTGGTATTACGAGTTTCCCTAACGCCACAAAAATATTCGTCTCCGCAGAAATCATTAACGTCAACCCAGACCTAGTAGTTAACATATACCACGAAAAAAAAACATCCACGGATCACAAAAAAAAAACATTACACAATCTACACTTACATTCATACAAACACTACACTATATTTATTTTTAAGATTTTATATTTTCATGTCAAAATAGAACGGGTCAAAGTTACGAGATCTCGGGTGTTTGAAAAAAAAGGCACACAAAACCATTTTCCATTGACTTACATAGACAGACGGGAACAGACACTCATATAGCTACATCTAACTACAAATATTATCACATACATACACTAATCGATACATACAAACAATTTACAGCACATTAAATACACAAATAAGATTTTGAATAGGAATTTAACACGATTTAGCTACTTTTTGACACAAAACCATGACGTCACTCACTTTACGCTCAAAACAAGTATTGGATTTTATTTCTACACACATTTTTCTCCTCCATTGACTTCTATGGGGAAGACGTGCTCGTGCACATGACAGGCAGATTTACCTAATGCACGGAAAAAGCGTAGACAAGAAAACTCGTAATACCAGCGTTAAAATTGTGAAACTAACTCATTCTTTCTTGCGTTAGTACCGCTATGACAAATAGATCAAGAAATGGCTATTTCTCTATGGAGTTATGGCTTTCACTTGTGTGAAATTCACTACAACATCAAATTGTTATAGAAATTTACATTACATCAACTACAAATCACCATCAACAATACAAAATATATTTAATAAATTACATCATATTTAAACGGACAGAAAAATAATTTGAACATTTCATTATTCACAAACAGTAGACAATTTGAAACACCTCTCATTTACCTCAATTATAGCATTTCATTTATTCAACTTATATGCTTGCATGAACAGCATATCTACATAGGCTTAACACATGATCATTAATGGATGCACATACATTACTTTTATCATTCACTCATACATGTGCATTGATATTCTGGGGGAAAAAAACACATTAGATTCTCTCTATAAATCATGAAACATAAAATATGGATTTTACTGCCCCTTAACATCACAATTCACTCAGAATATACCATTAGGAATTACGTACAATAAGAACATCATTAGAACAGATTACAGCTGTCACTTTTTGGGAAGGAACAACAATGCTATAATGCTTTATATAAGTCAGCATATGTGGGAGAGAATCACAATATATACGTATATGTACATAACACGCATCACGCAACCACAAAGCACACATTTATATTTTTAATCAGCACACAATAACAATGTAGTAAAATACAACAGCAGAATGAGGATTTGATAACTAGACAGGCAGGTTGATAATATGATGACGTCAGTAGAAGCTTCAACCATACACATTACAGCTTTAGGACTGTACTGCTCCTTTCAGAAGTTTAGCACTCAATACTACAATACTACATATACGTAAACGAGAGTTTGGAACATCATTATTATTGCGATTTTAAAGGGATGCGTAAAATATTGACATCTCACCAATCACTTATATATACAATACTAGAGATGTCAGCCGGAAGATCTTCATTATTATTGCGATTTTAAAGGGACGCATACAATATTGACATCTTGCCAATCACTTATATATACAATATTATAGATGTCAGCTGTTACTTTATCATTTACAAACAATATTGTAGCAACATTGATCGATCATATTCTATGCCATTATACACAAGTATGCACTTTCATTCATTTTAGCGTGGACGTGTGCTTTTTACTATAAGATCGTGTTTAATAAGTATTTATTACGCATATGAACAAACATTACGAAGATGCACTGTATACATTTTACACTTTCACATTGCGATTCATTGGGGGGAAACAAAATTTCAGCAAACACCTAAAAAAAACGCCCACTTTGAAAGCATTTGCGCTGCTCACATACAAACAAGTGTATACAATCAGCAATTATTACAAACTCACTACCATTGGACTAATTGCACTATAAATCCCCCAAACAACATGGCCAAAGTGTCCCTTGTGATCGACATTGTATCAAATCGCTTTTGTGTTTTTGCATACCTTGTTACTCCTTGTGCGTTTGCTCTGCTGTTTGGCTTTGTGCTGCTAAGCATGGCAAATATGGATGATGCTCAGTTAGATGCTGCTGGTGCTGCTGCACAAGTAGCGTTCAATAGAATCAGGTGGCCTCGGAGGCTCCAAGATAGACAAAGGGCTCGTTTGGTTCGAGGTCCTCATGTTCACAGGGTGAGGCCCACCTTAGACAACATGAGTGACTTTGAGGTTTATGATGACAAGTATAGGCTCAATCACGAACAGCTCATTGGCCTTTACGATGTTCTTAGACCTCATATGGAGCCATGTAGACGTATGGCAAAGGCAATCCCTGGTATGACCAAGATGCTAAGTTGCATACACGTCCTGGCCTCAATCTGGAGAGGGGTACATGCATGGGCTTGCTCAGGGTACTTTCTCTGTGGTTTTTGACAACTTTCTGGACGCCATGGTACGAGTCAGTAAGCATTACATAGGATTCCCTCAGAATGATGGTGATTGGAGGCACCTGAAGAGGGAATTCTTTGCTATCGCTTGAATGCCCAATGTCTTGGGAGCAATAGATTGCACCCACATTTCGCTGCATGCTCCTGAACATGACCAGCCCTTCCAAAATCGCAAACATTTCCATAGTCTCAACGTGCAGTTTTTTTGTGACGCAGACATGCGGATTATGCACGCATGTGCGAATTTCAGTGGGGCTTGTCATGATGCCCGCATCCTTAGACAGTCGTCCCTGTGGCGGCAGTTTGAGGGCAGAGAGTTTCCACCTGGGTGGCTCGTTGGTGAGTACTTGTGCACAACATGGTTAATTAGTTAGACAAATGCCACTGTAGACTTAAAAAACAGTTGTGTTTGTTTAATATGCAAAATAGTCAGCTATAGGATGCAATTTAACCATTTAATTGTCTTTCCACAAATGTCTAGTTTTAGCTCCTAACAGATATGTAGCATGTCTTAGCTTAAATGGGCAGATAGAGAATGCAATTTAACCATTTTGTTTTTATTTTAGCAAATGTCTGGTTTATGCGAAATACGCATATGTAGCATGTCTTAGCTTAAATGGACATTTATAGAATGCGCTTTAACCATGTCATTGTCTCTTTCCGAAAATGTCTAGTTTTAGCTCTAAACAGATATGTAGCATGTCTTAGCTTAATGGTCAGCTCTAGGATGCAATTTAACCATTTCTTTCTCTTTTAGCAAATGTTTGGTTTATGCGAAATAAGCATAGGTAGCATGTCTTGGCTTAAATGGGCAGATAGAGAATGCAATTTAACCATGTCATTGTCTCTTTCTGCAAATGTATAGTTTTAGCTTAAAAAAAAATATGTAGCATGTCTTAGCTTAAATGGGCAGCTCTAGGATGCAATTTTAATATTTTTTTTATTTTAGCAAATGTCTGCTTTATGCGAAATACGCATATGTAGCATGTCTTAGCTTAAATGGCCAGATAGAGAATGCAATTTAACCATGTCATTGTCTCTTTCCGCAAATGTCTAGTTTTAGCTCCAAACAAATATGTAGCATGTCTTAGCTTAAATGGGCAGCTCTAGGATGCAATTTAACCATTTTGTTTTTATTTTAGCAAATGTCTGCTTTATGCGAAATATGCATATGTAGCATGTCTTAGCTTAAATGGCCAGATAGAGAATGCAATTTAACCATGTCATTGTCTCTTTCCGCAAATGTCTAGTTTTAGCTCCAAACAAATATGTAGCATGTCTTAGCTTAAATGGCCAGCTCTAGGATGCAATTTAACCATTTTTTTATTATTTTAGCAAATGTCTGCTTTATGCAAAATACGCATAGGTAGCATGTCTTAGCTTAAATGGCCAGATAGAGAATGCAATTTAACCATGTCATTGTCTCTTTCCGCAAATGTCTAGTTTTAGCTCCAAACAGATATGTAGCATGTCTTAGCTTAAATGGCCAGATACAGAATGCAATTTAACCATGTCATTGTCTCTTTCCGCAAATGTCTAGTTTTAGTTCAAAACAGATATGTAGCATGTCTTAGCTTATATGTGCAGATAAATAATGCAATTTAAACATGTAATTCTTTTTTAAGGACATTTTTTATTTTAGGCGATTTTCGTGTACACAAATGAAAAGTATTTTAATATAATAATTATAAATAAATTATTAATATTTGTCATTTTGTTATGTTCATTATTTATAGGTGATTCTGGTTACATGAGCCGGCCTTGGCTCATTACGTTGTTGCGTAACCCCACCAACGAGGCCCAGGAGCGCTATAATAGGGTGCACAAGCGGACTAGGGCTGTAGTGGAGAGGATGTTTTGGCTCCTCAAAATGAGACTAAGATGCCTGGACAGGTCTGGAGGAGCCCTCCAATACAGCCCTAGTAAGGTGGTGAAGATCGTTATAGCCTGCATCGTCAAGCATAACATTGCACAGCGGGCTGGGATGCGGCAGGCCGTCCAGGTGCCCCAAAGCCTCCTCCAAGATGAGGAGGACGACCCTGTTCTAGAGGGGCCATTCCGGGATGAGGGGCTGAATGTCAGAGCAAACATCATCAACCGCCACTTCAGACAGTAAATAATAGAAGTTAGATAGGAGTATTGCGAATATGTGTGAATTCTAGGGAAATGAGAAGTAGAGAATTGTGCAAACATGTTAGGATTGTTCATCAAATGATTATAAAAATTTATTTGGATTATTATAGGTGATGCTCCTGGCATTGGGTCCTGTAACGACTTTGCCACCTGATTTTTAAAGACATCAGCTGGTAAGTATAAATAATGTATGGACTGTGGCTGGCGGGAATTTGGCACAATCACCCATCATATGGCATACATTTTACAAAGTAGTATTTAGTTTACACATTACTAGAAATTTGGATACTCAGAAAGGGATCCTCTAGCAAGACTATATGCTTCAAAGTCATATTCAAAGTCACACATCAGAGGTTAGGTTTTCACAAGATATGACTCATCTTTACACTTGATTGATAGAACATAACACAAGATGCTACACACGCTTAGTAAGCTAGTGATAGAAATAGTTTCAGAAATGGGGGGGGTGCAGAACTAATTCACACACTTCTATTAATTTTTTTATATTTACTTTTTCGGCCATTAGGGAGATGACTTTATCTAAAGACTGAAAGTGAAGAATTCAAGACTGAAAGTGAAGAATCACAGACTGAAAGTGAAGTATCCCAGACTGAAAGTGAAGAATCCCAGATTGAAAGTAATGAATACCAATGTGATCATGTCTGTCATTGTCTTTCAAATGTGCTGACCTTGAAAACCATACAAAGACACGTTCACATGGTAAGTGGCAACAATTTTATGGACTAAGGCTGTGAATGCATTCTTTTAGATGGTATTCCACAATCCTCTATTTTGAAAATGATGAATAAGATACCTAATGAAGAAACTGATATTTTGAAGATAATTGCCTTTCAAAGACCATACATCCAAGTTAGTTTGCACAATGCATGCTAGTTAAGAATCACAGGAGGAAGAATGTTAAAAGAATTAGGAATAGATACATGTCCTATATTATAATATGTTTATTTTACATACATTACCCCTACTTTGTGCTAGAGAGGACTCACATTCTGACCAATCAGACAAAGGAATACATTTTATAGTTTATATAGAAGTATATTATTTGAAGGGACATGAAATATTACATTCAATTATGTTCAGCATACAATATAAATAGATTTTTATAATGTGATATGCATTATTTTGTCTATTTTAAAATGCTAATGTTTAATTCTAAGATTGATTAGACAATATAATGGTATTTCTAATTATGGATAGATATAGATTTTATGTATGAACCTTTTTTTAATATCAAGACCAAAAAAATACATGTTACAGCATAGACACAAGATGATTTAACAGTTATTCTATTTAATGAATATTTTAAGACATGTGTTCATGAAATAACTGTTTCTAATATTTTTCTTTCTTTTTCAGAGTTTCATCTGTGATGAATTTTTTTTTAAGAAATTTTATTTATTTTCTTGTCAATAAATAGAACTATATCTTCTATTTTTTGTATTAAAATACATATTCATAGAGACATAACTCTATCACAGTAAGATTAGAAGAAATATATCCTTCTAATCTGACAAGTAAACAAAATATTACTCCCATGACTGTTAGTCATCTATTTGACAAGCACATGCCAGATATAAAATAGAATAATTTTGGTTAATTTATTGAATGTAAAATATCAACACAGCTTATTCAGATAATGTTAAAGTCAAGTATCTTTCAACAATTTAATTTGGACTTAAATACATCTATGCTTTTATTGTGTGATTTATAGATGTTAAAATCATAAAATGTTTATGACGAGGATATGTAGTCTAAATTATACAAAACAACTTTGTTCATTTCACTTTTAAGAGAGGAAAGTGTCTAACTTGCATTAAAGTGACAGTGTAGTTGAATGTTAGATTTACATAATAATATCTGGGATTTTCCTTAGGTATCCAAAAACATTATAACAATACATATAGGTTATTCATCTTTAATTATATTTTAAGTAATATGTTAGAAATTATCTGTAAATGAAAAGTAAGTTAATTGATTACTTTTCAGTTCTAGTGGAGTCATTTGAAGGGTCATTTAACTATAGATAGATCAAAAGATAACTTCTAGCAATTATTCTCCTTACCTCTTGGATAGATATCACATATCTAGATGTATTTTATGTCCCCTTTAGTTTCTTTATACAATGTTAACTCCACATATTCCTAATGGTTTGGTCCTTAAAGGGACATTCCAAAAATATTTCATTTAGTGAATCATAGACAATACAAATTTTATTTAAACGCCATTTAAATGTACTATTATTAACTAATTATATTCAGTCTTTAGATATCCTTTGTTAAAGAAATACCAATGCACATGGGTTAGACAATGACATAAGGCATCTATGTGCAACCAACAATCAGCAGCAAAAGAGCCTATCTAGATATGGTTTTCAGTCAAGAATATCAAGCCAAAAAAGCTAATGAGAGAATAAAACTAAATATGACGTTGTTTTTACATTGTATTATCCATCTAAATCAGTAAAGAACATATAGCTTAATGTCACTTTAAGGTAAATCTGTATAAATACAGCCATTAGAAGATATTTCCTTCACAGTGGAGCAAACAATACAGAAGGTAATACAAATATGCTTGATTCTCATGTTCTACTAATTTTTAAAAAGGGAGGTGCATAGGTTTATGATCAGCAAAGCATTACTGGGAAATATCTACTTAATTGTGGCTGGCCAACAATGCATATTTACAATGTTTAGACAGATGTATTTAGATTAAGTTCAAGATTGCATATTAGCTCATGAAAGGGACGGTAATTAAAAAGCGTTTATTTCTGGAATCATAAATAAAATTTAATTTTAAACATTAACATTTAATTCTATCATCAATTTTAAATCATTTTTTTTTATTATTTCCTTTACAAACATATCTAGATATGCTCAGTAGCTGAAGGTTGGTGGATACACAGAGATGCCTTGTGTGATTGGCTCAACCATGTGCATTGCAATTTCTTCTGTTAAGGAAATCTAAAGATTAATCTAAATTGATAGTTACATTTTAAAGTATAAAAGTGTCATCTCTCTCCGGATAATTTTAAGAAAATATTTGGGTGTAATGTCCCTTTAAAAATAAAGACGCCATTGCCCAATAACATATGTGAGCAGTTCAGACAAATACAAGCTCGAGGTTTATTTACTAATAATAAACAAACGTGTAGTTTAACATTTATAAAAAGATTATACAAGTTCCGGCCATTATAACCAGAAATTATGCATTTCAGAAATCTTGCATGGGAAACGTATATCTTGCAACACAAGATTCGCATATTTAAAAATTCAATTTGAATGTCAAGCAATAGCACACACTTGATGTGCATTATAAATACATTTAATAGAGCAATGTCAATACTTGAGAAAAAGTCACAAAATTTATTTAATAAACAATAAATACATACAATGTTAAATTTGTATTATTACAACTTATTTGTATTAAAGAACATGATCGATATTAAACATCGAAATGTGTAAAACATTTAATAATGTGACAGGATTATATATATTTTTAATAAATTGTAAAATTAATATTTAATGGATCACGGATATTACATCTGCGTCACACATATCCGCATAACAGTCCCATGAGTTACAAATAAGTCTACATGAAAAATGTAGTAACAGAACCCCCAGGAGGTATGTGTATGGAAGTTACTAAGATATGAAACATTAAGGAAAAAACAATCAGAGTTCATCACACAAACATAACTTGAGTCATTATGGTCTCACAGACACGATAACAAAATTTCAATATTTTATCCAATCAGATGTACAGATACCATGTCCCATGGGGCATCTCATGTTTACTTCACCATATAAAAGTCCATTACACGTTGCCATTTTTGTCAGTTCTCTAATGCCTGCTGGCAGTTTATATATAGATTATATATATATATATATATATATATATATATATATTTGTTAGGACTAGCAGGCATCATGACACCTCCCAGGTTCACCAAGCTGGAGAGTGCAGCACTGGTCAACGCCGTCCAGGACTTCTATCCGCAGCTTTTTGGGAACAAGAAGAGGTAGACAAAGCAGAGTATTAAGAAGGCCCTTTAGGCGTCTATCACCAATGATGTTAATTTGGTGTTGGGCATCCAGAGGAGCCAGGATCAAATCATGCGGAGGTTTGGAGATATGATGTTGCGTCTGCACAAAAAAGTCGACCTCATAAGGGAGTGGGTAAAAGCCCGTAAGAGGGGTGGGAAAAAAACTAAGCCCCAATGGAAACTATACCTACTCCCTTATGAGGTGACTTTATGTGACCTCCTCAATCTCCAGGTCCCCCGCAGATTTAGATCCTCTCGCTCCTCGGCCTCTTCTTCTTCCCTCCCAGCTGCTGGATCAGAAAGTCCTGACCCGGAGGCCAGTGCAGCTGCTTCTCCGCTGCTTCTCCGTCCGGTGACCTGGGAGAGGATGATAGAGAATCTGAACCAGGTAAATATCCAACTTCATATAATATATTAATATTTGAGTAGATTTTTTAAGAAATGTGTATATAGTCATATATTCAACCTATATAAATCTCACAACATACACTACATATGATGTTCAGATATCTGATTTTAGATTCGTCACACATGACATAGGAGTGATGTTTCTTGCGCTCTACAGAATATGCGTCACAGAGCGAAAAAGGAATTGCGCATCTGTAAAATCCCTATCATCCGCCATTTCATACATTGACTATCGAATCATAACCCAGTTTGAAATATTATTTGTTATTGTTCAATATTAACAAATATACAATTTGAATCTCGTAATACACCCAATTGCCAATATATTTGAAGTCTTTATAAATGATACTCATCACACTACTATATCCAAAACAATTCTGAATCATGGATGCGCAATTCCACTTGGAATCATTGCGCAATGATCACGAAAGATAGAATTGCGCACACTTGTGAACATGATTTTGCTGTAACTGGCATCGCTTTAGACATGTTGGTCAAATCACGGATGCGCAATTCCTCTTGGAATCATTGCGCAATGATCATGAAAGATAGAATTGCGCACACACGTGAACATGTGTTTGCTGTAACTAGCATCGCTTTAGACATGTTGGTCAAATCACGGATGCGCAATTCCGCTTGGAATCATTGCGCAATGATCACAAAAAATAGAATTGCGCACACACGTGAACATGTGTTTGCTGTAACTGGCATCGCTTTAGACATGTTGGTCAAATGTATACGTTAATTAGTATATATGGGAAGAATACAGTATCTTTATTTACAATATTCTACATTATAAAAGCTATACTAGCAAGATCAAAATAAACAATGAACTATCTCTATCAATTGTTGAGAATGCAAGAAGACACAAAATGAAATAAAGCTACAGTCAACAACATAAAAGATTGAAAATAAGAATACAGGATCTCTTTATTTAGACATTAATTGAGGAAACAATGAACTCATGTGAATACAAATAGATTTGTACTTCGTCAATTAGAATTGAAAAATCAGATTTTTTTGTCTCCATGACCTGATTTGTATTAATGATATCCAATCCTCATTGAATATTTTACAGATCCTGATGTTGGTGCTGGAACCTCAAGCCAGGGTTCGTCACAGCATGGTATGTCTCATATTAATTTACCTTTGTCTTACAAACTTGGACATAACATTACATAATACATTCACATTGATCGATATTTATATGGATACTCTTATTATCTTTTCTGGTTATTTTAAAATAAGAATCACAAATCAAAGTTGGGATTACATTCTAATATGAATCTAAAATTATGAGTATTTGAAGATATCCCTTCTATTCTTGATAGCTTCATTTTAATGTAAGCTTAGGTTCCTGCCCATTTTATATTCTGCCCCTGTGTAGTTCTTGCGATTTTTGGATACATTTAGACAACACTAACACATTTTTTAAAAAGTGCAGTTTCTAAAAATATAAATTTCATACGTTTTTTTGTTTATTCTTATCATTAAAGGGACATGAAAACAAACATTTCACTTTTAGGATTTAGACACATGTGATTTCAAAATAATTTCAAATTGTATTTGACTATCAAAATTGCTTCAGTCTATTGTTATCCTTATTAGAAAATCATATCACATGATGTCATGATGACATATTTTTCATAATAACTTCAGTTTTGCATTGTGATCAATATGTGTTGTGTCCTAAAAAGATTAATGTACATTGCACAAATGGATCTATGTGCCACATGGCTTTGGTTTGATTTTTCACCAGTTGTTATTCAAAGTGTTGTTTGTGTATATTATTTCAAAAACAATGATCAATAGGTATATTTAAATATGCAATAGAATCATAAGAGATGAATAGTCTGTCTAATTTAGTAAGAAATTAAACATATGTTAAATACATAATTTTCTTTATAATCACCTTGATTAAAGGGACACTGTACCCCAAAATTTTCTTTCGTAATTCAGATTGAGCATGAATTTTTATCAACTTTCTAATTTACTCTTATTATCAAATTTTCTTCATTCTCTTGGTATCTTTATTTGAAATGCAAAAATGTAAGTTTAGATGCCGGCCCATCTGAAACCAAAAAAAAGCTTAGATGCCTTCTTTTTCAAATAATAATAGCAAGAGAACGAAGAAAAATTGATAATAGGAGTAAATTAGAAAGTTGCTTAAAATTGCATTCTCTTTCTGAATTACAAAAGAAAAAAATTGGGCTCAGGGTCCCTTTAACTCATGCATTTATTGCTCATATTAGTGGTCTATTCTTCACATTTCTAAGTATATTATTTTGAAATATCAATACTGATGGGATTTAGTGATGTCCAAACTGTGTTCACTAATATATATCTATATCATTAATAGATGTAGTTGTTGTGGGGAGCCCAGAGGGATCCAGCACCAATGATGAGCTGCCTTTGCAGGCTTTGGGTAAGTCCATTGACTCATGCATATGTCATTGAAGGTGTATTTGTAATAAATATTATGATCATGATTCTGATGAAGCATTACATTTGAATAAAACAGATAATTCAGAACATGGATAGCATATGTTTCTTTTTATTATAAATTTAGACAACAATCATCAAGTGATACACACATGAGAACTCTTAAATGTTCCATGTACTCTGCTTTTGAGATAATTGCAAAAATACAGACACTAAAATGTTTTTATTACTCATCGAGAATAACAAATCTAATGTCATTTGTATGCTCCATCAAAATGATGTAATTCATAACTTTGGCTCAGTATATCTTTAATGCAACATTGATGTGTGTGCTTGAGCAACAGTAACATATGTTATAATATCTGATTTTAACGTGTACACATGTTATGTTTTTCAGAGATTGATGTAACATGTGAGATGGAGGGGGAAGTGGCTCCCTTGGAGTCTGATGGTATGTCAAATATATATATAACATGTATCGATCATGTATTATTGTTTTAAAACATTCTCTTGAAGAAAATCAAAGTCTACAGCTTTGGCACTTTAAAAATTATTATTCCATTATTTTTAGAAAACACTACTGCCCCCCTTTCTATATCATGCAGCATGAACATATGTTTGTATTTTTCTTTCATTTATGTATGATTTGTCATTAATGACATCATGATGTCACACGTATATTCCATGCCAAACCACAATAATCATCTTCTGATTGTACAGACAGTCATTGCTATTCATCTGAGTGCCTATATGCAGACCATATCCTTATGTCATCATTGTTTATAAATTCAAAATCACTTCTAAGTATACATAAAACATAATCATGTTTAAATGCCTTGATTTGATTTCATGATGTATGAGATGTTAATATATTTTTATTATATATTTCAGATGGACCTTCCTGTTCTAGTCATCAGCTTCCCGACCCTCCCCAGGCCCCTCCCCAGGTAGAAGCCCCTCCCCAGGTAGAAGCCCCTCCCAGACCTTCCCATTCCTCCTGTCCCTTCCAAAATCGCCCCTTTGCCCCCCCTCGCCGCTCTACCCGTATTTTGGCCCGTACAGCTCCCCCACCTGACCAGCCCCCAACTCACCAGGTCCCTGTACGGGCTAACCCAGAGCAGCAGCCCATCTCTCCCACTTCCCTCCCCAGCCCAATCCCATCCCTCCCACCTTCCCTCCCCAGCCCAATCCCAGCCCTCCCCTTTTCCATCCACAGCCCAATCCCAGCCCTCCCCCTTTCCCTCCCCAGCCTAATCCCATCCCTCCCCCAGTCCCCACCTTCATTGTCCTGGGTGTCGGATTGTTCTTCCCAGTCACAGATGTAAGTCTCATTCTAAATCCACATTATAACATATTTGATCTCATATCACTCCATATAACAATCACCACTACTTGGATAGAACAATAGAAAAATAACTTTTTCTTACCTTATCTCTTCTATAACCCACTGGGAGTGTAATTTCTTATGCTTGCTGTGTTTACACAGCTTGACCTCAAGGCTAAAAGGTTAGGTGTGTGCTAAAAGGATAGGTGTGGATACCACAGGCTAAATAAACTATTTCAAATACCAATGTAAGGACAATGGAAATACTTTTAAACAATTTAATACACTCAAGCTGGTAAATTGGATCATTGTGAACCAATTAAAGGGGAGAACATGTTTGAGTAAACTGTCCCTTTAATGGTTTATGTCTGAAGAACATATTTAATGTGTAAATCTTCAAGATAGAATATTTAATTATAATAATGATTTGTCTTTGTTATTACAATGTATCTTTGCTCTCTTTTTATTATGTTCTGTAATTATCATTAATATTCTTTATTTGCTTTATTTTAGGTTGTGACTCAGCATGGCTGATGCTGGAGACTCTAGCGCGTATAGAGCAGGCCGTGCTGAGGAACAGTCTGTTTCTGGGGAGGATTTACGACACCATGCATGCCCAGCTACTGGTTGAGCATTTGACTCTACGATGTATGATGCGTGTAGAGTCAATGCTTGAATCTGGAGCTGGACATGCACAGGATGATGAGGGTGATGCTGATGACCCATAAGTGGAAGATCCGGAGATGCTCCGAGGGTGCAGATATGAATCTTCCGTCCACATGTTACCTTTGTTAAAGTTGTTGTTGCCACTTGGCCTTTTTTTTGTTGATGTGCCTGTTGCACTCTTTTACCTTGTTAAATGGCTCCAGTTGGGCTGTGTTGGCCCTTGTCAACTCCCTCCAAGGACTGTGATGCACTCTTTTACCTTGTCAAATGGCTCCAATGGGGCTGTGTTGGCCATTGTCAACTCTCTCCAAGGACTGTGATGCACTCTTTTACCTGGTAAAATTGCTCCAATGGTGCTGTGTTGGCCCTTGTCAACTCCCTCCAAGGACTGTGATGCACTCTTTTACCTTGTCAAATGGCTCCAATGGGGCTGTGTTGTCCCTTGTCAACTCCCTCCAAGGACTGTGATGCACTCTTTTACCTGGTCAAATGGCTCCAATGGGGCTGTGTTGGCCCTTGTCAACTCCCTCCAAGGACTGTAATGCACTCTTTTACCTGGTCAAATGGCTCCAATGGGGCAGATTTTTAAATATGTTTTTTTGTAACGTTATATTATTTCTTTATGTTTTATAACATAATAATAAAATACATGTCATTCCAATATTATTTGTCCTCTTTATTCATGTCATTGATTGAAAACTATAGTTTATGTGGTTAATCCTTAAAGGGACATGAAACAAAATAATGGTCTTTCATGATTCATAAATATAATACAATTGTCAATAAATTTAATATTTACATCTCAAATTGAATTTGAGTCATTTTCTTGATATTCTTTTTATAAAGGTTTATCTTTGCAAGATTATGATTAGCATAGGACTGAAGTTCTCTATATATTGCTGGTTGTATATAAATATATATATATATATATATATATATATATATATATATATATATATATATACCGTATTGTTCCGAGTATAGGCCGCACTTTTTCCCCCTAATATAAGTATTTAAATCAGGGGTGCGGCCTATACTCGGGATGTTACAGTGAATGGTCCATGTCGGGGTTGGGCGGAAGTGCTGTTCTCATTACAGGAAGGGGTTTGGGCACACAGACTGGGCTTCCTTGAGATACTGACTACCAAAGCTCCCACACACAACACTCCCAGACAGGATGGGCACCAAAGACGATCCCCTACTCAAAGGAGCAGGAAAAATTAATCCTCCACCCGACCCACCCGCAATGAGCACAACCCGAAGAGCACCACCGGAACATCCTGACAGAGATCCACCGCACAGTGTCACAGAACAGGTGTCCGACACAGTATTTCCCACAGCAACAACATGGCCCACATCGATGTGCCCGACCCACCCGCAATGAGCACAGCCCGGAGAGCCCCACCAGGACAACCCCAACAGAGATCCACTGCACAGTGTCACAGAAGCAGATCTTCGACATGGTATCTGCCCCAGCAACAACATGGCCCACATCGATATGCATAGGATGGGAGTGGGAGGAGCTGCTATAAGTTACTGGAATCGACTGTGACAGAGGAGGCAGCATGACAGGAGGGTGAGTCAGGATTAAGGTACACTAAAAATTGATCTTATTAAAGTCATCTAACTTCAATAATGTACCTACTACTAGTGAGAGGATTAACTACAATAACCCCTTTAAAAATACCAAAAATCTCTATAACACACAAGATGGGAGTGGGAGGGACCCAGGGTGGGAGCTGCCTTATGTGTGTGTGCTGAGGGTGAGAAGAGTGAGTCTGGATTGGGTATGTATGATAAGTGGTGAGGAGGGGGATGTGAGTAGTGGGCACTGTGTGAAGGAAGGAGGCTGAGTGGGTTAAGAGGAGGCAGCCTGTGAAGGTTATGATGTGTGTGAAGGGGGAGGGTAAGGAAACTTATCTGTCAGGGAGGGAGGCTACGAGATTAAGAGGGGTCTGTGTGTGAGGGAGATGGTGGGGCTGAAAAATGTAGTTTCTTTAAACTGGCACCAAACTTTACGGGTGCGGCTTATAATCAGGAGCGGCCTATACTCGGAACAATACGGTATATATATATATATATATTCTTTTTTTTTGCACATTCATGTGTTCATTTCTAAACTATTCGTGAATTGATGCGCCTTTAACAAATGTTCCCAGGATTGATATAATGATCTAATCTATGTAAATTTAAAATTTTATGTAAATAGTATCCTCTCTGTGAATCCTGAAACTTAATTGTTTGCATTTCATGTCCCTTTAAGTGATGCTGACCACAATTCTTAAGGAATGAATATGCATTTCTAATGTATTTGTGTCCTTTTTACATCAACATGGACATATAATATTTATAAAAACAGACTCTTATTTGAATGTTGACAGCACATGTATTCCAATTTCACTTATATCTTATTGTAGTAGTGTACCAAAATCAAATACTATGTGTAATGCACATATTTTAGATGATTAATATCTTTCTCTTATTCTTTTTTCTCTTTATTATGCTATGATATATTGCTATAGGTAGGCTGACCATATTTCAACTTGAATAAGTGACACGTTTGATCAATACATGTGTCATTATTGTTATTCCAGATAAATCTTAACATATCTGAAAACATAACTGACATATGTATTTCTCATGTCTCCCTTTTTAAATGGTAAAGATGGACACCATAGCTATAGGTAACATATAATGTGTAAACAATCCCTATTTTCATAATGTATCTCCTAGCATTATTTATCATTTGAAACACAATAATCCAAATATTAAAATTCAATGTGAAAATGTATTTCAAATTGCAATGTCCTACATAATCGTGTAACATAAAATGTTGTTTTCAGGTCTATTTAAACCCTGCTGCTTGCTAAATAGTTAATAATCCTCTGCTTCTAATGAAATATATCCTTAGTTTCAACAATGGATTCTATTTCATAATCACAGTATTACGTTATCTAGCGTGACATTCATAGCTACCAATATAGCACAAACTAGTTTAGAAAATGTAAATATGTTTCTTATTGACATGCCAAGCTGTCAAATGAGTCCTTGTATTGGCTGATGTTTTTATGCGATCAAGGATGCACCATGTTGCTTAAGACGTCACCTGCCAAGCTGTCAAATGAGTCCTTGTATTGTCTGATGTTTTTACTCGATCAAGGATGCGCCATGTTGCTTAAAACGTCACCTACCAAGCTGTCAAATGAGTCCTTGTATTGGCTGACGTTTTTACGAGATCAAAGATGCGCCTTTGATTGGATGGCGTTTTTACGCAATCAAGGATGCGCCTTTGATTGGATGGCGTTTTTACGCGATTAAGGATGCGCCTTTGATTGGATGGCGTTTTTACGCGATCAAGGATGCGCCTTTGATTGGATTCCATTTTTACGCGATCAACGATGCGCCATGTTAATTAAGATGTCACATGCCAAGGTTTAAAAACCGTCTGATTGGATTACGTAGTCCCGCAATGTTTGAATTTGCACGTAACCCACGTTTGTGAATGAGAAGACAAGTTTAAAACCATGTCGAGTATGGATTGTGTGAATCATGTACATTGTTGAACCATAGATGATAAAGAACACAAAAATCTCTTTTGATGGCTGTCTCATTGAATAAACGAATCAAAGCAATATGTTTTCCTGCATAAGATATTTTGAGGCAAGTGCAAATCCATGAATATAGTCCATCTTGTTTAATATGTTAGTCAACAATATTTTCCTTTTTATAAATAATGATTGTGTTGTGTTGAATTTTCTACATATCTAATTCCTAAAGATGCGCTATTGTATTTGAATCAAGTAATCAATATGCATTTACCTTTATCATATGCTAAATATATGACATGCCTACTTATTCTAGATGTTATGTCGTGGTATTTTTTATTAAAGGGACATTATACACTCATTTTTTCAACACATATATGTTTTTTCGATCTATTTATATAGTCCTTTTTTTTATAATCAATGTCTAGATTTGCTTATGTTTAAATAACATTGCTGTGATTTTCTGACTCCAACCCAAGCCTAAAAGTTTGATGTGAGTACCATCAGCTACCTTCTCCAGCTTGGGCCTGTTTGTGTAAAGGGTCTTTTCATATGCAAAGGAAGGGGGATTGTCTTATTTCCCACTTGGAATGGGCTTTCAAGCTAACTTTTCAACATAGCTAAACAGATTTTATAAGTAAGTCTTTAAAACATTTTGATATCAGTATGTGGTCATCTTGTTGTTTATAGTAGTGTCTATTACATGCAGTTCTCTGAAAATTATTGTATACTGTCAGTTTAATGTAAATGATCAGTATTGTGTCATGTATGAGTTCCACATTGGTTAATCTCCAAATATATTAGTGTGAGCATATATTTCTAAAGTAACTTGTAAAAGGACCTGAAACCATATTCCTTCTAAATTAAATGTCTTTCTTAAATAATTCAAACACAATAATGTCTCTTTAAGAAAATAGACTTTATTTAACACGTCAATAGAAATATGGCATACAGGCTTAGTATCCTATTCCAATATTTTCATGTTTGAACAAGTACATGTAGATATACCAACAATCCCTAAGGATTAGTATATGTTAGCATATGTTATTTTTTAAAGGGACAGTCAAGAAAAACAGTAATGCTTTTAATGTCCAAAAATGCAATTTTTTCAAGGGGGCAACTGCACCCTCCAACGAGTTCTCATCGGAAATGTTTGGGGAAGAGGGGAAGGAGGAGTACTGGGATGACCCGGCTGAGGAGGAGATTTAGGAGTACCAGGAGCAGATGGCCCAGGATCAGATGGCCCAGCAGCAGATGGCCCAGGATCAGATGGCCCAGCAGCAGATGGCACAAGAGCAGATGGCCCAGCAGCAGATGGCACATTATGCCGGAGGACCTGCAATATAGGACTGAGAGTATGCAAGATCTCATTTTGACCTTGGATAAGCTCTCTTTGGCCTTGTAGAATGGCATGAATGTCTTCTGTCATCTGGATTCTGCTTTCAAGATTTTCCCTCCGGGAGGCACGCATCTGTTCTTGAAAATCTCGTAATATCTGCACCTCTGCTATCTCCTCCTGAGGGGCTGCTGGTGCACGGCGGGCTGCTGGTGCAGGAGGGGCTGCTACAGGGATCTCTTCTGCAGTGGGGGCTTCTTCTGAAGAGGAGTATAGAGGGATGTCTTCCATGTCTCCCCGAGGTGGCGAGTCATCTCCACCACTCTCATACCTGGGTGAAGGAGGAGCCTGTAGTTGGTGTGCTGCCTCTTCCCCAGACTCTGTATATTGTAAAAAGAAAGAAATGTATATATTAGCATAGTTCCAAATAAAGATGTAAATGCTTTTGCTTACAATAGAATTACAAATGCAGCCTCATTAATCCACTTTGAAATATAACAATCAATACGATTTCCGCATTTTCCAAACCGTGTTTCTGATATCTATCTGGTCAATCTGAATGTGTTTTTGCATTTGTTTTCAGTCTGTTTAAATGCACACCTAACCTGTAGCCTAGATACTAATGTAATCGCAAGGAAATTGTGAATGCGTTTACGTAATAATGTGTAAAAAAGCGTAATTGCGTTAATCATATCCTTGAATACATTCTTTATTTTTGATGTACAGAGATTATTACATGAGCTTACCATCAGAGGAGAGTGGTAAGTTCCCGGTATTGACTCCTCCGATCCCGACTATGGCCACCTCGGAGATCCTGGGACGCAACATTTCCTCCCATCGGGAATATTCTACGGTGATTTCAGGCCCGCCACTGGTCCCTGTTGCGTATTGGTACTCCCGGGAGATCTTTCTTTTGAGTTCCATTTTGCAGTCCCGGTAGCAATGCTTTATAGACTCGACATCCCTGTTATGTGCCCCCACTGCATTAACTGCATCCCTGATCTCCAGCCATAGCTTCCTCTTCTCCCTATTGGTGGCCTTCTGAGCCTGCAGCCTCCCAGCCCTCTTCATATAAGCCTCTACGAGGGCCTCCTTCTCCTCCATAGTATACCTTGCCTCCCTAGTCAGCTTGGTTTTCCCCTGTGATGGTGTCCTTTGATTCCTGGACTGTGAAGCTCTATGCTGGCTGCCACTGGGCCCAGCCACTTGTTCATCTTGAACAAAGTGGTCGGGTCCTTCCACCGCTTCCTCCCCCCTTCCTCCCCCTTCCTGTCCTGTTCCTCTTCCTCTCCCTCTCCCCATCCCTGTCCCTCTCTCCTGACTAAATTCCTGCCTGACCTCCTCTATAACCTCTCGTCTAAACTCAGTCCTGAGGAACTGTAATATTTCCGGGCTAATCTGCCCCTTATCCCCCCCTCCCGACATACTCCAACAAAAAGTGAATGTGCCCAAATGAAAGGGGGTCAAAATAAATAACAAAAAAGTGCTCAAAGTGTGAAAGGTATATAAATAAAAGAGGGTAAGGAGTATTTAACAAACTAAAATGTATAAGAAGACTAAAATGAGGATATGTAAACAAAATCTAACTATGGGATGGATATGGGTTTACAGGGAATGGGGTTTGGAATGAAAGGGAATGGGGTATGGGATTACAGGGAATGGGGTATGGGATGAAAGGGAATGGGATTACAGGGAATGGGGTATGGAGTGTAGTATGAGAGGGGAGAGGGTATGGAGTGTATGTAGTGTTATTGATAAGTGTATGTATGTATTGAATGTGTTAGCATGTAAATGTGTTAAGTATACAGAAAAACCACTCGCACACTCACCCAAACCAACTCTTGCTCACTACCACTAACTCACTATCTCACACTACCACGAACTCACTATCTCACACTACCGCTAACTAACTCTCTCACACTACCACTAAATAAATCTCACACTACCACTAACTAACTCTCACACTACCACTAACTAACTCTCACACTACCACTAACTCATTCTACCACTAACTAAGTCTCACAATAACACTAACTCACTCTCTCACACTAACACTAACTAACTCTCATCCACAACAAAGCAATATCCCTTTAAAAAGCGCACTGACACTCCATAAATCTAATCCAAAAATGCCACAGAGTCAGCTCACAACTATTCATAGACCTGCCGGTACAAAAGACTTACTAGTCACTCCTCGGCATCCAGGTCACAACTTGATAGACGCTGGTCTCCTGCTTGATAGGGTACGTAGGCTCTTCTGAGCTCCAAACTGCTGCACACTATTCAGTCAGTGTCTGCACACTATTCAGTCAGTGTCTCACACTGAAATTTGCTCCGCCCGCTCTCCTACTATTTTCAAAGAAAACACTGTGCTGCAAACTGCAGGGAGGATTCCCAATGTCAGATATGAAGAAAAAACTTGTAAGCGAGTCAGCCAGTGTAAAAGTAAAATATAACTTTTATTGGAAAGTAATAAAAATAAACATCAAAGTGTCCTGAGGCTAGTGCAACACCAGTCTTACATGTTTCAGCATTATGCCTTCCTCATAGACATCCCCATGGGAGGGGATGGATTTAAAAAAAGCGAGGTAAATATTCTAGGGATAAAATATGAAAGCTATGTCCCTACAGGCACAGGCATGACATGTTGGCATTAGTGCGGCTCTTCAGCATACTAGGTATTGTAACCCCTAAGATAATTTAAAGTAAACAAATGAATACTGATGAATTTCATCTGTATTTCTAAATTGTCTTTAAATTTAGTTGGTGCATTTGTTTGGATATTCGTTTAGTTAAAACAAAATGAATATTCGTGTTTCGTCATAAATTTGAAAAAATGCTCATGTCTTGTATAGACCATAGAGTCTTTCTTTATATATTTATAGACATTTGGATTTTCATAGGTGATGCCTCTATTTGTCATGTTTAATGAATGTTTGCATCTACACATAGGGGTCTATTTATTACAGTGCGGACGGACATGATACAATGTAGCGTATCATGTCCGCTGCACATCGATAAATGCTGTCAGCATTTATCATTGCACCAGCAGTTCTTATGAACTGCTGATACAATGCCGGCCCTTCTGTCCGCCGACTCAAAGCAGGTGGACAATGCCGCCCCCTTTTGTCTGCCGACTCAAAGCAGGTGGACAGGTTATGGAGCAGCGAGCGGTCTTGATTAATTGACCCCATAGTGCTGACAATGTTTATTTATTTTGTGACTTTATATATATATATATATATATATATATATATATATATATATATTTTTTTTTTTTTAAGTATACTGTATTCTTGTCATAACAATTTCCTGTATCTTTATCTAATTATCCCTGTTGCTAGATTAACAAATACCTGAGAAAGGCACATTTTACGACAGCATCACATGAGGATATTTCCTTTACTGATTATGGAGATGTACCAGGGCATTATGATATTATAAACTGGATCCAATCAGACATCCCAGGGAAACTAGATCCTAATAAAGTTGGAAGCTTTAACTCCTTAGCTCCTGTGGGAAAACAGCTTAACGTCAATGACAGTGCAATCGTTTGGAGCCCTAAATCAAAAACAGTAAGTTACTGTGAACTTAAAGAGATATTCAACCCTCTTATTCCCTCTTATTATTGTTATTTTCTTTTGTGAATGTTTTTTAATAAAAGCTGTTTAAATTTAACATGAATCTAATACAGAGCAGCATTGGATAAAATAAGATGAATATGTGACTATTGGAAAGATAATTGAATTTATACATTTGTATTCAGGTAGACAGGCCCAGGCTGGCAATTGGGCACACCTGACAAATTCCGGTGGGACGAACAGTTAATTTAGCCATGCCCACCACATTCAGTATAATTATCTGGAGTAGTAGACATTTACAGAGGCACTGTATGGGGAGTTTAGCTGAGCTAGTTCATGTCAGGCTACTTCTCATTAAAGGGGTGGCAGTCGCACATATTGGGCAGAACTAGTAGAGCACCTGCAACTGGCTTTCTGTTTTAGGGGGTCTGCAATTGCAGTCTATTGCCGTGGTGCGGAAAGATGAAGAATCTGCCACATCTGCAATACACTGTCGAAAGGGCTCAGCCTCCAACTTCTCCCTCACTGCTTTATCACAGTGTCAGGTCTCATCTCATTAAAAAAAAATGGGGACCAAACTGTGCTTTTTCCCCTTTTATTTGGAGTAGTAAGTGAACAATGTTTTATAGTAGTGCAAGAGGGGGATGGATTTGCAGTGCGCCACATACACCCTCCCCCAAAGAACACTTTACAGCATGATGATGTCTGATCTGGTCTTAGGCAGTATGGGTGTGTTGCTTTGTGTGAGTGTGTGTCTCATGCATATGCGTATGCAGTGTGTATGTGTATATATGTATGTGTATGTGTATGTGTATATATGTATATGTGTATGCTGTGTGTATGTGTATATATGTATATGTGTATACTGTGTGTATGTGTATATATGTATATGTATATGCAGTGTGTATGTGTATATATGTATGTGTATATATGTATATGTGTATGCTGTGTGTATGTGTATATATGTATGTGTATGTGTATATATGTATATGTGTATGCTGTGTGTATGTGTATATATGTATATGTGTATGCTGTGTGTATGTGTATATATGTATATGTGTATGCTGTGTGTATGTGTATATATGTATATGTGTATGCTGTGTGTATGTGTATAAATGTATATGTGTATGCTGTGCGTATGTGTATATAAGTATATGTGCATGCTGTGTGTATGTGTATATATGTATATGTATATGCTGTGTGTATGTGTATATATGTATATGTGTATGCTGTGTGTATGTGTATATATGTATGTGTATGTGTATATATGTATATGTGTATGCTGTGTGTATGTGTATATATGTATATGTGTATGCTGTGTGTATGTGTATATATGTATATGTGTATGCTGTGTGTATGTGTATATATGTATATGTGTATGCTGTGTGTATGTGTATATATGTATATGTGTATGCTGTGTGTATGTGTATATATGTATATGCGTATGCTGTGTGTATGTGTATACATGTATATATGTATGCTGTGTGTATGTGTATATATGTATATGCGTATGCTGTGTGTATGTGTATACATGTATATATGTATGCTGTGTGTATGTGTATACATGTATATATGTATGCTGTGTGTATGTGTATACATGTATATATGTATGCTGTGTGTATGTGTATATATGTATGTGTATGTGTATATATGTATATGTGTATGCTGTGTGTATGTGTATATATGTATATGTGTATACTGTGTGTATGTGTATATATGTATATATGTATATGTGTATTCTGTGTGTATGTGTATATATGTATATGCGTATGCTGTGTGTATGTGTATACATGTATATATGTATATGCTGTGTGTATGTGTATATATGTATGTGTATGTGTATATATGTATATGTGTATGCTGTGTGTATGTGTATATATGTGTATGCTGTGTGTATGTGTATAGATGTATGTGTATATATGTATATGTGTATGCGGTGTGTATGTGTATATATGTATATGGGGTATGCTGTGTGTATGTGTATATATGTATATGTGTATGCTGTGTGTATGTGTATACATGTATATGTGTATGCTGTGTGTATGTGTATATATGTATATGTGTATGCTGTGTGTATGTGTATATATGTATATGTGTATGCTGTGTGTATGTGTATATATCTATATATGTGTATGCTGTGTGTATGTGTATATATCTATATATGTGTATGCTGTGTGTATGTGTATATATGTATATGTGTATCCTGTGTGTGTATGTGTATACATGTATATGTGTATGTGTGTGTATGTGTATATATGTATATGTGTATGCTGTGTGTATGTGTATATATGTATATGCGTATGCTGTGTGTATATGTATATATGTATATGTGTATGCTGTGTGTATGTGTATATATGTATATGTGTATCCTGTGTGTGTATGTGTATACATGTATATGTGTATGCTGTGTGTATGTGTATATATGTATATGTATATGCTGTGTGTATGTGTATATATGTATATGTGTATGCTGTGTGTATATGTATATATGTATACGTGTATGTGGTGTGTATGTGTATATATGTATATGCGTATGCTGAGCTCAGTAAATCTCTATCCGCTATTGATACGTGGAAGTCCCGTTACAATGCGCTGATGAAGGAGAAGAGTCAAGTAGAGGATGAAATGGTCACGATAAACAATCACGTAACAGTGCTAGCGGGAGAGAAGAGGAGCGCAGAGGAAAAAGCGCATTTAGAACGTGAATCTCTGATAGACAAGCTGTACCGACAGACTGCAGAAAACCTCAGCTTGAGAGTAGAACATGAAACATTAAAGACAAACTTAGCGACACTGGAGGAGAAGCTGACGTTGGCTCATAGTGAGGTGTATATATGTATATGTGTATGTTGTGTGTATGTGTATATATGTATATGTGTATATATGTATATGTGTATGTTGTATGTATGTATATATATGTATATGTGTATATATGTATATGTGTATGTGTATATATGTATATGTGTATATATGTATATGTGTATGTGTATATATGTATATGTGTATGTTGTATGTATGTGTATATATGTATATGTGTATATATGTATATGTGTATGTTGTGTGTATGTGTATATATGTATATGTGTATATATGTATATGTGTATGTTGTATGTATGTGTATATATGTATATGTGTATATATGTATATGTGTATGTGTATATATGTATATGTGTATATATGTATATGTGTATGTGTATATATGTATATGTGTATGTTGTATGTATGTGTATATATGTATATGTGTATATATGTATATGTGTATGTGTATATATGTATATGTGTATATATGTATATGTGTATGTGTATATATGTATATGTGTATGTTGTATGTATGTGTATATATGTATATGTGTATATATGTATATGTGTATGTGTATATATGTATATGCGTATGTTGTATGTATGTGTATATATGTATATGTGTATATATGTATATGTGTATGTGTATATATGTATATGTGTATGTTGTGTATATGCGTATGCTGTGTGTATGTGTATATATGTATATGTGTATGCTGTGTGTATGTGTATATATGTATATGTGTATGATGTGTGTATGTGTATATATGTATATGTGTATGCTGTGTGTATGTGTATATATGTATATGTGTATGCTGTGTGTATGTGTATATATGTATGTGTGTATGTGTATATATGTATATGTGTATGCTGTGTGTATGTGTATCTATGTATATGCGTATGCTATGTGTATGTGTATATATGTATATGTGTATGCTGTGTGTATGTGTATATATGTATATGTGTATGCTGTGTGTATATGTATATATGTATATGCTGTGTGTATGTGTATATATGTATGTGTGTATGCTGTGTGTATGTGTATATATGTATATGTGTATGCTGTGTGTATGTGTATATATGTATATGCTGTGTGTATGTGTATATATGTATGTGTGTATGTGTATACATGTATATATATGCTGTGTGTATGTGTATATATGTATATGTGTATGCTGTGTGTATGTGTATACATGTATATATGTATATGCTGTGTGTATGTGTATATATGTATATGTGTATGCTGTGTGTATGTGTATACATGTGTATATGTATATGCTGTGTGTATGTGTATATATGTATATGTGTATGCTGTGTGTATGTATATATGTATATGCATATGCTGTGTGTATGTGTATATATGTATATGTGTATGCTGTATGTATGTGTATATATGTATATGCATATGCTGTATGTATGTGTATATATGTATATGCATATGCTGTGTGTATGTGTATATATGTATTTATGCGTATGCTGTGTGTATGTTTATATATGTATATGCATATGCAGTGTGTATGTGTATATATGTATATGCATATGCTGTGTGTATGTGTATATATGTATATGTGTATGCTGTTTGTATGTGTATATATGTATATATGTATGCTGTGTGTATGTGTATATATGTATATGCGCATGCTGTGTGTATGTGTATATATGTATATGTGTATGCTGTGTGTATATATATATATATATATATATATATATATATATATATATATGTGTATGCTGTGTGTATGTGTATTCATGTATATATGTATATGCTGTGTGTATGTGTATATATGTATATGTGTATGATGTATATATGTATGTATGCTGTGTGTATGTGTATATTTGTATATGCGTATGCTGTGTGTATGTGTATATATATATGCGTGTATGCTGTGTGTATATATTATATATGTATATGTGTATGCTGTGTGTATATATATGTATGTGTATGCTGTGTGTATGTGTATATATGTATATGCGTATGCTGTGTGTATGTGTATATATGTATATGTGTATGCTGTGTGTATGTGTATTCATGTATATATGTATATGCTGTGTGTATGTGTATATATGCATATGTGTATGCTGTGTGTATGTGTATTCATGTATATATGTATATGCTGTGTGTATGTGTATAAATGTATATGCTGTGTGTATGTGTATATATGTATATATGTTTATGCTGTGTGTATGTGTATATATGTATATGTGTATGCTGTGTGTATGTGTATACATGTATATATGTTTATGCTTTGTGTATGTGTATATATGTATGTGTGTATGCTGTGTGTATGTGTATATATGTATATGTGTATGCTGTGTGTATGTGTATATATGTATATGTGTATGCTGTGTGTATGTGTATATATGTATATGTGTATGCTGTGTGTATGTGCATACATGTATATGTGTATGCTGTGTGTATGTGTATACATGTATATATGTATATGCTTTGTGTATGTGTATATATGTATGTGTGTATGCTGTGTGTATGTGTATATATGTATATGTGTATGCTGTGTGTATGTGTATATATGTATATGTATATGCTGTGTGTATGTGTATATATGTATATGTGTATGCTGTGTGTATGTGTATATATGTATATGTGTATGCTGTGTGTATGTGTATACATGTATATATGTATATGCTTTGTGTATGTGTATATATGTATGTGTGTATGCTGTGTGTATGTGTATATATGTATATGTGTATGCTGTGTGTATGTGTATATATGTATATGTATATGCTGTGTGTATGTGTATACATGTATATGTGTATGCTGTGTGTATGTGTATATATGTATGTGTGTATGCTGTGTGTATGTGTATACATGTATATATGTATATGCTTTGTGTATGTGTATATATGTATGTGTGTATGCTGTGTGTATGTGTATATATGTATATGTGTATGCTGTGTGTATGTGTATATATGTATATGTATATGCTGTGTGTATGTGTATACATGTATATGTGTATGCTGTGTGTATGTGTATAAATGTATATGTGTATGCTGTGTGTATGTGTATATATGTATATGTGTATGATGTGTGTATGTGTATATATGTATATGTATATGCTGTGTGTATGTGTATATATGTATATGTGAATGCTGTGTGTATGTGTATATATGTATATGGGGTATGCTGTGTGTATGTGTATATATGTATATGTGTATGCTGTGTGTATGTGTATACATGTATATGTGTATGCTGTGTGTATGTGTATATATGTATATGGGGTATGCTGTGTGTATGTGTATATATGTATATGTGTATGCTGTGTGTATGTGTATACATGTATATGTGTATGCTGTGTGTATGTGTATATATGTATGTGTATGTGTATATATGTATATGTGTATGCTGTGTGTATGTGTATATATGTATATGTGTATGCTGTGTGTATGTGTATATATGTATGTGTATGTGTATATATGTATATGTGTATGCTGTGTGTATGTGTATATATGTATATGCGTATGCTGTGTGTATGTGTATACAT